>NC_037598.1:22907565-23236396 GCF_003073045.1 Pomacea canaliculata
TGATATTTTGTAGCTAGTGTTCGCCGAGTGGCATTTCCCTGGAGACTTTTATGCATTCATTTATGCAGTGCATTGACCATTGGCATCGCGTGATTCAGTGGTGCCTGTTGCGAGCAACCATGTTGTAGCAGACTACGAAAAGTTGTTGATGCTACTGCGAGAGTACAGCAGCTCTGTAGACATTGATCCTAAATTGAGACGAGAATAGGAAGGCTCTTCCAAGTTGCTGCTAGCAGTGATGAGTCACAAAGAGAATGTCCGTAACCTGAGGTGTTGGTGTTCGTAGTTGATGCTGAATGATTTTGGCAGCAGCCTGTAGGTAAATAGTCACTTGCTGGTGGGCACTGTTGGTGCAGTATGCCCATCCATTCTCATAACAAACGAGGAGAAAGAAGGCGTCTGCCATTGGTTTAGGTGACTGATTGGTCTTTGACATAGCTCATTGATTTGGATTGATGAAAGTTCTTAAACCAGAGACCATAAGACTGATTAATTGTGAAGTCGTACTATGTCTAGCTACAAAATCAAATATAGACAGAGTAATGCGAATATGATTATCTGATATTGTGAATTGATGATGAATGCAGTTGAAGCTCTTATCATGAACATGGCGGTTTATACGCTCCTGGTGAGCCTAGCTATTGTCAACACTCTTTGCAGTATCTTGCCTGCGGATGACAATTAATTTTAGAGTGATCCTTAATGTTTTCGTTTATCTCGAGGTGTTCATTATGTAAGATTCTTAAGATGTTGATCATGTTTGTCTGCGGAAGTTATTTCTATGGATGTTTTCAAAGTACATGTTTTAACACACGGCTTAAAGAATTTCTCTTTTTTTCGTTGGCATAAGGTATGGGTCGCTGCTGGGTTTGGAAGATGTAGTGCACCATCATAACCTTCCTGGACTGGTTTGAGAGGATAATGAATTGGCGGTGGGAATCTGCCCCTATCCAACTGTTTGGTTCGTACGCTCGCTCTCACGTCCAGTTTTCGCTTCATACAAAACTGGCAACATAGTGGAGCACTTCTTATCTAGCGTATGTAACACTGCGCATTTTAACTTTTTATGGAGCGCAGGGAATTGGATTGGTAAATTGTTGATCGTAGCAGTTCTAAACGAGCAGGTGCTTTTAAGCACAATGATTCTTTTGGAATTATAGGAGTCAGGCATGCAAGGCACGGGCGTTTTTGTTTTATCCTAGAAGCTAACAAATACTAGTATTAGTAGAAAAGAGAACTAATGCTGATTATACGTTGTGAACCCTTGCATTTCAGTTATTGTTTGGCGCAAGAATGAAACTTCAGCAGCAACAGGACGCTTTGGGGATCCGGTGTGTTTCATGCTCTCTCTTATCTTTTTCTTGTTCTGCCGCAATGTGTGCTTACTGTTTGATTCCCTATTCTGTTGCAGGCAATCGATAGTATTTTTTTAGGAATTGCATTTACTTTCGTCACCACAGATGTTATGTAGAGTGTTCAGTGCAAGAAAAGCTGTGTTTTTTCTGCTTCTTTCATCTGTGGGGCCATGTGCTTTGTTTAGGATGGTTTCGTGCGATTGTTTTCACTACATGTACTAGTTCAATTCAGAATTTCGGACGTGGGCGACTGATTCTTCACACAGTGAGTAGAATTATTTATTTCGCAGCTGTTGTCCATTTGTCTCTAGCTCCCCCTCCCCAGCTGTGAGGTGCAATAGACAGTAAAGTTGTGCATTGCTGCATGTGGATGAGTTAGAAAGTAGTGTTTTTTTTTTTCCAACCCTCAAAGAGAGCTTAATGTTCACGGCGTGGGTGTAGAATCAAAAGCATTTTTTAGGACTCATCTGGTTTCTGTAGCTTGCTGTCACGTTTGCGCCAAACCAAGTAAATGCGTAATGAAGAGGAATGTGAACAATGATTTTTCAGGCTGTTAGCTTTTTTGAGGCAACAAGACGAATATATGTAATTACGTTTTGTTTCCAGAGGCTTTACGGATTCTCTGGTGGCATAGGCCTGTGTCAACAATCGGCGATTTTGTGTACGCGACTGGCTATATACGTTGATGGTTTTTGCGTGCTACGTGAGCTAAATATCACTGACTTGGTTTTTCTACCTTTTTGGTTCTGGTTTGTACTGTTGTATTGTGGTCTCTATGTGGGGACAAGTTCTGCCCCAGCCTCAGTTATCGTCCCCCTCAGAGCAGGTGCAGTTGTTGCGAAGCTGTTTAAGAACTTGATAGTTCGGTTCCTCAGATATCTGACAGGATGTGTCTTTGAACCACACAAGAAGCGTGTTGTTTAAGGCACTAAATCGTTCCGTGAAAAAGTTGATATAGTTTACATAATGCGATCAGGACTGTGGTACATTTAGACTTGCATAAAAGTTTTCAATACATGTATTGTCAGTACAGAAACAATATGTGTATATGTAGAATGGCGGGTTAGAATCAAGCAGGTGCTGCGTTGTTTGTTTTCTCTGCTGTTTGGCTTGGCTTTTTTTCTATAAAAAGTTTTTTCAAAGGCTGCAAGCCTTAGGATAATGGCGTAGATGTAGCATGAACTTTTTTGATGCCCAGCGTTTTCAACACAAGAGCGCTAGCTTTCTATCTCAGAAATTTCTGGAGTGGAGAGGGGTTGGAGTTAAATATTTTTTATTGCAACTTTTGTCTTCGACTTAGGGGTCTATCAGACTGCCACAAAAGGACACCTACTAGTAGCTACCGAGTTAATCATTAAGATCTGAATGAGGATTAAACTCCCTTTAGATAGTCGGCTGAAGTACAAGCGCCTAATGGATATCACTGGGAAAGGTCAGTGTCAACATATATTATTTAACTTATTTTTGAACAGTTGCTGCTATCTTTAGCTGGGATCCGTAGTGACCGTTAAGCATCACGCAATGTAGTTTGAGTCCTGTCAGGGGCTTGTTCGATATTGGCACCATAATGATGGTTTGCTAGTGTAGGCTGGTTTCATTAGAAACACAGGATTCGGATGTGTGCAGGTATAAAAATAGTTTGTATAGCCAAGCCAGCCACGTATTTTAAAGATCGAATTTTTTTTTAAACTTATAAAACACTTTGGTGATTTTAAAGGTGGTCCTAGAAAGTGGGTAATTATATTTTTTTCTTGAGGTGTCAGGATTTGATAACTTCAAGGATATATGAAAGGCGTGGGGGGCCACTTTATCCAAGTTTCGAGAGTGCCCTCACACTTTTTTATATTTTAAGTTATATATATTGATAGAAACATCCCTAGAACTTTAAGGAGTTAAAAATTTATTCTTTGTTGTAGTTGCTGCTACAGTCACTAGCATGACGAGTTTCGAAAGGCACTGATCTTTGTGACTTTCTGTTGTTGGCAGGGTGTGTTTATTGTGGCCTCTGGGAATGGTGCATGCGGTGTGGATTCCCTTGCATTGCACTATTGTCATTTTCACTGATGCGGGTTTTGGCATGCTCATTACAACACAGGCTGGCTCTAGGGCTGGCTTTGGTCCTAGTATGGCCTATGCTCTAACATTCTCTAGTGATAAGTGCTGTCAATCTACGCGTGGTTCGTATGATTCCGAACGCATATTTCCTGGAATTCGACCGTTGGTTGAAAATACCATTTAATTGTTTTATGGAATAATGTTTTACCTGTATGTTCCATTTAGGGTGAGGTGTGGTTGATGATGGTTGTCAGTTACTGGGTATTTAAAAAGCTTAAATTTGTTCCTTTATTGGGTAATGGTTATAACAGGTGATGGATGCTTGAATGGTTTGTCGTCCTCTCCCTTTTTTTCCTTAACTTTTTAATCAGTTGGTTAGGGCAGAGTAGAATGCTGCTTGATAATCGATTTTGTTTGTTTAATACTATCAGTTGTCCTGTGGGATATTGATCAATGCTGTTTTGTGCTGATTGGGTTTGGTATTTATGTCATGTTTATAGTTTACAGCGTACAAATTCAGTATCTTTCACATGTTTTGTACTGTACTGCTAGCCTTTCCGTCCATAGCGATGAACCATGGTATGAGAGAGCAATATAGAGGTGAGTGTTTTTTTAGAAATAGCCAGCTTATGCTCCTTCACACTGGGGAGATCGTGGAGATTAGATCGTAAGTGATGTCCAAGAGCTCTAAGGATACAAACTGGACAACTTTAGTTCATGAGTTTTGGATATTTCCTCAGCTGGGTCAGGGCGCCTGCATATAGGACTTTGACGCGATTCATGTTTAGTCTGACATATGTAATATTGGGGTTAGGTTGTTGTTTGTTGCGCAACACTTTGGGTTCTAGGAGTTTAGGGATACCTTCTCCATGTGTGATGGCTTTGCTCACATGTGTTGTGTTGGTCATCGTTCGGGTGGCCCTAACGGGCGAATCAGTAATGCAACAGAGGTTGCGGAATTGACGGGAACTCAGTGATTCACACTGTCACGTGGTGATGACTGTCAGGAAGGCACCGCATGACTGATTTTTTCTGTGCTGTCCCCGCCTGTCTGTATGTCGTTGCCTGCCTACCTTATCTGTTTGTGTGTCTGTCTGCCTGTCTATCTTGTCTGTTTGTGTGCCTACCTTGTCTGTATGTCTACCTGCCTATCTTCTCTGTTTGTGTGTCTGCCTGCCTATCTTGTTTGTGTGTCTGTCTGCCTGTCTTGTCTGTGTGTCTGTCTACCTGCCTGCCTTGTTTGTGCGTTTGTATGTCGCCTTACCCTTGACGATGTCCGACAGACCGTGGCGACAGCTGTAGTAATGAAATGTCAGAGTGCCGTCAGGGTTGGACAGACATCTGTCTCAGAATAAAACAGATCGCATCACGGAATGGAACATGGCTTTCTCTCACATAAACACATCACATGGCAAACCTCCCTGCTCATAAGCTGATGAGATTTGTTTGGTACTTTTGTGATGATGTGAAGAATAGACAGAAGACTACCTACACAAAGGAAGAAGAAAGACCTTCACTAGCGCACAACCTGCCATGAGTGAGCGACAGACTCACAAAGACCGAGAAAGAATGTGAACATTTGCGACCACCCGGAGCTAAAGAACTTACGATAAAGACTACCACGAGAAACCTGTGGTTACCATGAGAGACCTGTATCCCGTGGTTACCATGAGAGACCTGTATCCCGTGGTTACAATGAGAGACCTGTATCCTGTGGTTACAATGACAGACCTGTATCCTGTGGTTACAATGACAGACCTGTATCCTGTGGTTACAATGACAGACCTGTATCCTGTGGTTACAATGACAGACCTGTATCCTGTGGTTACAATGACAGACCTGTATCCTGTGGTTACAATTACAGACCTGTATCCTGTGGTTACAATTACAGACCTGTATCCCAGTGGCGTAGGAAGATGTTCGGCGTTGGGGGGCACAAACTCCCTGTTGACAGTGAACGGCGTTCGCACTCGCCACATTACGTAAAAAAGGATGGGGGGGGGGTACTGCAGCACGCACGTACACAGTGGTAGCATCACAACACGCTGCTTTATTGTTAAAAGGCAAAGCTAGCATTAAATACTAAAAACAAATTAAAGAATTTGACTCCCTGGCTACCAAACATTATACCTAAAAAAGAAAACACCAAACCCCCGTGACAGCACGCATCAACATTCCAGCTGTGCACATATGCTACACCAGCGCGCACACACCTATGCACACATGCGCTGCATTGCTACAGGCTGCGCAGTCACACTCGGTCACACTACCGTACACGTCTGCATACTGGCAGGTAGCCATCGGTGGAAAAACAAAAGGTAAAGATTAATTAAGCCTACTTCACCCAACGGCTCGTGACACGCGTTGTTCTATCTCAAAACAAACGCGGGGACGCCAGTTCCAAGGACAGTCCACACAGCACGTGGCAAACCCCCGACTACTCTCGAGACGGGCACAGGTCTCTCCGCCCCGCCGTCTTCCATTCCACATATACCTGTGTGGCAGGTTTCTATAGGCTTCGAGGAAACCTCCCAGAAACCCTTCCCTACCCACAAGGGCCCAGCGTCCGCCGAGATAATACACGTTACAAAGAGGCACAGCCCTATACCTGAACTTGGTGTCCGCACGACCCTGGGAAAATAGCCCCATCCACCCCAAAAGAGAACCAAAGAGACCAGAGAGGAAGGGACGCAAGGCTACCCCTAGCTAATTAAGGGCCATAAACTGGCCAGACCACCGTGGCCAGGGGACGAAACTAGGGTGGGAATGGCTCCTCAGGCCATCCCCTTTTCTCGCTACCCGACGGTGCTGAGCCAGCGATGCGACACGTTATATGGCCATCTACCAAACACGGACACACATATACAAACCAAAACAGTATAACACATGATAACTTATGTTGAGTACCAGCCAGTCGTTGATGAATAAAGAGTGCCCTTGTCTAGTTTTAGAAATGTTACTTATGCACTTCCCCTGAGTCGTAGAGATAGCAATAATACCAGTCTCTCTGTCTCTAAAGAAAACTACCAATATAGGGACTCGGAGTCTTGCCTTCCTCATGCTTCGCTAGCTTTTCAGACAGTGTAAAGGGTTCCTGTGTTGGTGCGTCCCCTCCCGCATCTCGAGCGTTCTGTGTGGCGCTCAGGACTGGGCTGTGTGGCCTTTTTTTCTCCCCGGGGTGGGGACGTGTCCTGGAGCAGTTCCACCTTCTCCTGCGTTTTCTGCGTGCGGGCAGAATGAACGCGTCATGAGCCGAGTGGGTGAGTAGTTGGAGCTTCCTGTCGCCCATCTTTTCTGGCTAGGTGGCTAGCCAGCCGATGCGCAAGTGTGCGAAGGAGTGAGAGACAGGCTGAGGGATTTGTGTATAAACTTATGTGCTTGTATCTATATTTTGGGGGATCTTATTTGAGATAGCTATGATGCGCTAAGCATCTGTCTTTATTTAGGGTATTCTCTTTGTGTATGGTTAAAGTAGCATTACGTCTGTCACAGCAGACGACGATGTTGTTGGTTTTGGCGCAAAGGACGTTTGAGAGGCCAGCCTTATGATGTTATATGCATGTCCGTAGAGTGCGTTGCTCAATGCACACACCACTTTATGCAGGCTCAAACACCCGCTCAACTAAAACCTAGTGGGGTGAAACAGCAGACGGGACGGAGGACAAAGGGGACTGCCGTCGGCCAGCCAACCACAGGTACCTGCGGGCGAGCGGACCTGCGCCGAGGTGTCAGCGGACTGTCAGTGAAACCAGGCTGTTCAAGCGCGCAGGACTGTGGTGCTTGACAATAGACGACGACCTTGGTTGTGAGGAGTAATTGTGTCTCGAGCAGTGGCCGGGAGGGGGAACTAGTGGGTGCCGCTGCTGGGGGAAGTTTGTGTCGCGTCGGACCTCGCGGACACCATCGGTAGAGGGGCGTGGCTAAACACTCAGGTTGTGTTCGCTGGTGGTGGGACTCCCCACCGTGTGTGGCTTTATTTTTTCCTTCTGTTTGTTTTTTTGTTTTTATATATACATTTTTCTCTTTCTTTGTTGGGTTTGGTGGTTGCATTCTGCGGCCGCCAATAACTTTAGTCTTGTAGTGTATTTTTTGTGTATGTGTTTTATGTTCACTGAGGAGTGATTGGCTTTTTGTTGCTCGCGGCGGGCGCGTGGAAGTTTGTCTGTGTGTGTGCGAGTGTGGCTGTGAGAAAGCAAGTCCCGCGACGCCCGGTCGTGTTACGCGACAATGTTTCGTCCTTTACTTTTATTTCAAGTAAACTACCAGGCGGTAGTGAAGTTTCGCTTCGTGCGCATGCGCAGACAATACCCATACGTTTAGATACCCACGGAGGTTTCGATTCGCTACACCTCCACTTGCCTCAGGGCCCGCTTTTGTGACGGTGATGACCGTCTCCTCTCTACGATCCCCTACCTTTCTTTGGTTCTTTGCTCTTTGTGAGGAATTACGTCTCAAATATTGGGGGGGCAAAAGGATATTCCTGCCCCTCCTGTATTTTCCTTGGGGGGGCGGCTGCCCCCGCTGCCCCCCTGGTTCCTACGCCACTGCTGTATCCTGTGGTTACACGTAGACACCACCAGTACACTTACCCCAGATAGTACAATCAACTGAACAATAAGGGTGAAGAAGGTGAAGAAGGTGTTCTGACCTGAAAGAGGGCGCCACCAGTTTGTCGTAGGTGAGGGTCAGCAGCGCGTGCAGGGAGTCGAGGTTCTGGATGAAGGACTTCATGTCGCGCCCCAGGGTGCGCAGCATGTTGTCGTAGCCGTTCTGCAGGCAGTGCTTCAGGAAGAAGTCGCCGAACGCCTCCAGCACCGTGTTCAGCGGCAGGTCTGCAGCATTGGACATCGTCATCGTCATCATCGTCATCGCCATCCTCATCAGTCATTTGCAGACTTCCAGCTCTTTGATGCGCACATTTAGACAGGTGTGTAAACATGTAGGTGTGACAAGAATGCCGCATCGAGTGCTGTTCTCTGCAGGTCATGACGTCATCTGGGTCAAAGGTCACGTACAAAGAAATCGCCGATGATCTCTTTTCGTCAGATTTTTCAAAACACATTAAAGCACAGGTATGGACAGAATGCGGGAAGCTTTCCTCACTAATTGTTGATCACAGAAGGAAGTCAAGTCCCTCTGTTTAATATCAATTATCTTGGAACAGATGTTGACGATACTATTCAAACTGTTCCTATCATGAACAGATAGATTACGAAACCAGCATACAAATGAGAAGGATAAAAGACTCTCAATGAAAGACTGGTAGAAACGACCTAAAATTGCTCTGCTAACGGAGAAGCTGTTTAACTTCCGCAGAAGGTACATTCTTTGCGGCCACGTTTGACAATGTGTTCAGTGTTAAGAGTCCAGCTGGCAATCAAAAATAGTTCCCAGGTACCTGAAAGAGGTGACAGTTTCAACAGGTTTGCTATGTATCACACTGGGAGCAACAAAATCATCTTTAAATCTCCTAAAATCTATGTTCAATTCTTTTGTTTTGTCTACATTTAACTCAAGAAAGTTCTCATCACACCACTGTACAAAGTCAATTAAGGCATTACCATGATCTGTCTTATGTTCTTGTAAAAGAGTCAACAGTGCAGTATCATCAGAAAACTTAATGAGCAAGCAATTCTCAGTGGCGTAGGAAGATGTTCGGCGTTGGAGGGGGCGGGGCAAATCTCCTGCTGACAGTGAACGGCGTTCGCACTCGCACATTACGTAAAAAAAATGATGGGGGGGGGGGTACTGCACGCACGCACGTACACAGTGGTAGCATCACAACACGCTGCTTTATTGTTAAAAGGCAAAGCAGCATTAAATAAGAAAAAAACAATTAAAGAATGACTCCCGGCTAACGCATTCACAAGAAATGTGATAAACGTTATAATCATATTAATCAAGGTTGGCAAGTCAGTGTGCCAAAAAAACTGCGTCTTCGGTGATTTCTATTAATGAACTCCATTGCAATCTCGTCCAGATTAAGCAGATCAACCCTCTCTTTAAATACATGCATAATGAAACAGTTATTCAAGCGCGTTAATGTCATGGAACTTCTCAGGTATGTTTTTGTTCGTTTTAAGGCAGAAAAACTGCGTTCTGCAGTTGCCATGGTAACTGGGATAGTAAGATACAGTTTTTATTTTTCTACCTTGCTGCGACATTGCCTTACTGTTAACAACAAAACCGGGGATATATACTTAGTGACGCATCAACTCGCGAAAGACCTGGTCTTTTTAAGACTGGCATTGCATACATGCCTAATTTTTAACAGTGTTTATGAGTGTTACTTATGAGAGTAAATTTTCAGACATTAATACATTCTCGCTCTCATAGCAAAAAAAACAAAACAAAACAAAAACAAAACTTATAAATAGAAACAAGAAAGGTCGGAAGACTGTATCTATGTTTTTCAGAAACTTAATGGTTTTCAGAGTACGAACTGACGACTCAGCGACTGGGGTTGAGATAAAGTCGAAGCTTATTCGAGTTCGAGTTCAAGAATGAATTTGAGGCTGCGTTCAGAAACACAACAGTACAATTAGGCGACCTTCCGGCCCAGAGCAATCCCCCCGTCTCCCATTGTATCGTGCTGCGAGCTCTCAGCCGACCAACACAAGACACTGTCGATTTGATGACAACCGTGTTTATTCTTCTAAAAGACAATATGGCTACTCGCCAACCTTCACGTCAATAAAACTGAACATAAAGCCCAGGATCGCCCCCCCCCCCCCCGGGATAACTCTTATCATTACATCTCCCCAGTCATTCTGCAGCAGTGTGCTCCAAGGTCACATATTGTACAAACTCCAAGAGGCAGTCATCTCAGACGTCATCTCAGAAGGTCAAGAAACTTCTAGCCGGAGCAGTCCAGTTCCAAACCCAGTCCTGTATATGTATTGTTTAATTAAAAAAAAAAAAGAGAAGTGCAAAATAAAAGCAGAAAAAAACCCGTACGGCCAAAGATTCCCAGTCACTTATTTTTAGAGGACAAGCCCTTGTTGTCTGATGCTTACGAAATATTTTCTCTAAGCAACTATTTTTGGAAACGACATAGATTTTTAATAGTTGTTTGTAGTTTAGAAGTATATCTGAAGGTTTGGATCATAAGTATATTTTAATTGTTTAATAACTAAAGTAGCGTTCCCAAACGTAACTGACTATTTTAAAAATTTGATTGATGCGACGGAACCCACAATACTAGAGTGAACGATTAATTATAGAAGTAATCTGGAATGAGAGACTGAGATAGCAAAGAAAGAAAAAAACCTCATCGACAGAAAGATAGAGAGAAAGCGCCCTAAAGCAGGTGAGTGAAAGAAAGATGAGGGAAAACTGGGAAAAAAAGGGTGCATGTGATTTGTATGTAAATAGGATACCAGACAAGGTGACTACTTGTATGTATAAAAGTAAAGAGCAGGCAGTAGAAAGATGTTTTAGATGGACCGGTTTCTTCTTTTTTTTAAATCATACGCACGCACGCTAAAATATAAGGAATATTGTGTAGAGAATTATTTCATGCAACTGAGCATTAATTCAGCAGGCTTTAAAAACTCTTTTGTTGGGTGAGGGTACAGCACATTTTATTTACTACAGTGTACGGTCAGTGACACACAACGGCTGTCCTCGCCACTAAAAGTTCTCTCAGCCTGGAGTTTACTAACCCCAGACATATTGTAGGAACAAACAATGGCATTAAAATTAATTTCATTCTTTGAAGTATAGCTTCACCTAATCCCTGCTCCAGCAAGGATACCTTACTAAATTGAGGGTGAAGCAGAAGGAAAACCAAACCTTTCCACACAAGGAAGAAACAGCAATTACTGGAGCTTCCGATGTGTCTCCACACGCCTTCTTCAGCATCTGAAAGTGACCGGTGTGTTCAGTGAACACCACCTTGAGATAAACTCAGAGTATGTGGCTGAAGAAGATTGCTGTAGACTGTCGGCAGGGAAGCAGCCGCAATAAAAATAGTTTCCTTCATCTGTCTCTGGAACCAGCAAGCCTTGTGGTCCAATCAATGTAAACTCCCAATAAACATTGGGAGAACTCTGGGTAGATGGAAATAAATGAACATTTTTATCAAATGTCTACATATCGCATTCTAATAAATTCTAACCTAGATAACACTTTTATCATTCGGCAAATCATATGATTTTTAATGGTTTTTAGCGCGAACACGAAAAAATGAATCATTTGGAGCAAACAGCACAGCTCAGCGCTTTGTTGTTTATGTAAGGAGGACACGGCAGACTCCCACATGTCGAGACGGCAAAATAGAACAGTTTTCCATCCTTATTGTCCTTTGACCCCGTCATACCCTCCATTGCAGAGTCCATGCACACAAACTCGGTCGCTGCTTTGTGTGTGTGATGTCCGGCCATGAGAATACCCGAATATTCCATTGTCCACCCGGTGTGGCAGGAGTTGGTAGCTGGCACCATGAAGGTGGCGGCGCGTGGGATATGACATACGGAACATTTGAGGTCAAGTTCATTAGAAGAATGGACGTTGACTTCGTACTCAGCCCCGTAGACGTAGGCGACGGATGCCGGCAGGACGTAGTCTTCAAAGACAGGGCTGAGAGGAAGACACAGGGCGTTGGACGCCGCTCCTTCGAAGGTGTAGTGGGATCCTCCTGTAACACCTGAAAACAGACCAATCAAAACACGACCCACAAGGCTTTCCAAGTACAGTATTTGTTAAGGCCTATTCTCACGGGGCAATGTTCGGCACTTAGCCGATACAGCATCATGGAAATGAAGACATTTAAGTGAGGGATAACAGATGCGTTTATAAATATACCTGAGTAGACAAGCTGAGAGCCAGATGGACAATGGCCATTACCCCAGCGAGTATAAACAGAACCTGAACAGAACAGAAAAAAAGGATTTTTATCCACCTCACACACATTGTGTATAAACAGATGCGAAATATGGAAAACAGCCTGAACCATGACACATAAGAAACAGACCATAATCAGACATGCAAATCCTGGAGACAAGACAGATAGTTTGAGAAAAGAAATAAATTGCCAAATTATGTAAACAAAAAGTAGACAATTAACAAGTAATATAAACAAGGACAGAGAAAGGAACAAAAGACAGACGTAGAAATCAGACTGGCACAGGCAGGAAAGGTCAAGAGGAAAACAAAACACATGTGATGCAAATAAAAGGATAAAACTCCAAGATCTTACCCGTCAATGCTGACGACTGAGAAACGTTTTGCGATCGTTCTTCCGAGACTGAGATAGCTGCAGGTGGTTTCCTCGCCTCAGTAGCTTCACTCGGCAGCCTTGACCTCATGGACTCCAGGTCAGCACGGATGGCAGACAACTCTGAGTGCATTCTCAGCGACTGCACGTGATGACGTAGTCCGCGAACTTCCTGCGCCACACTGAGGGCGTCTGCTTCTAGCGAGCTGAGGAATGGAACAAATGTTTACAAACGCTTACCTGGACATACGCATTCAACTGTACAGGTACTTCCCCAACTTCACTCATCACACTGTGACAAATCTCTCAGCAGAAACGATCAGAGAAGGATTGTGTTTGTGAAATAAGTTTACTCAGTGCCTTAATCCCCGGATGTTCCTTACGTTAAGCTAACTAATCACCGAGTGGTCACGTGATCCACCCTTATATGGCCCAGCCCCACCCGGTTATGATTGTAACTCGCCTACCTTTGCTTTGTTGCACACGGCCCTGAAGTTTTCAGCTCAGTCACACTCCGCCGCAGTATCTCCACCTCTGCCTCCAGACGACGCACCCTCCGTGTCTCCTCTTCTGACGTCATAGATGACAACGACGAAACTTCTTGTTCCGTCGTCCGGTTAACATCGAAAGAGGCGATGACAGCCATGCTGCACAACGGCAGCAACAACATAGCTGCTCGCACAAAATTCGCGAATGGCATCATGGGCAGTGGCAATTAGAGAAGAAGAATTTATATCCAATTGATTACTGAGACAAGATCAAGCAAAGGTCCCTGGTCTGGACAAGAAAATATTCTTCGTTCTAATCCGTTACTCCACTTTTCATCGTTTGAAACCGTCTGACCGCATTTTAAGCCTGATTCCGAGTTTTTATACTGCTCACTGTTGTGCAAGTGGAACCATGCCCAGAAAAGAAAACCTTAAAATATCCCAAAGTTGGTTTGTTGATGGTACTTCGTCGAGGTTCATTTGAACCATGTGTTAACCTGACAGGTTCTTATTCGTAAGCTGTACTTTTATTTCTTTCATCTACCTGAAGGAAATGACCTACCTCGACCTTCCTTCTGCTCAGGGTGTTTACCAGACCGTTGGTGATGATTTTTCCGAAAATGTTCCTACACCAGATTTCACATGAAGCGTGACGATCTCCATGGGAACGTGGAAATGATGCCAGGTGGATGAGGAAGGGCGAGATGGCTTCTGGTGTATTGGACCATGACACAGTGACACCATTATTGAACTCAAAGTAATCTTTAAGGGTTAGGAATTGAGAGCCTGGTTATGGGGGACAATAGAACGTGGCGGAGATATACCCGTCTCTTCTGCAACCCCTGAAGAGATTCCGGACGCGAATACTTTTCTTTTTAGATAGCTGCAAAACGCATCAGCAAGAAACTGTTTTACAAGGATTGAAAACATATGCTATTGAGTCTACTCTCACTCTCTCTCTCTCCCACAGACATGGGGATGGACAAACAAACAAACAAACACAGTCACATTAGCATAAACATACACACATGTGTCTTAGGGATACAGTGTGATTAACTGCCTGTATATCTTTTGCTTTTTCATTTCTCGTTCGCCGCATTTCGTCCAGACTACACGTTTTCTTTCAGAACTTTTCAAAATGTCGAGTAACAGAATATGAATAAACACAAACGAAACAAGGAACTCAATCTAGTAGAATAGGTTTTGTAGAGAAGCATTAGCCATCAGAAGAAGAAAATGATTGTCGCCTAAATTAGCGTTGAAGACAAGCGTTTGGCCAGACACTCCATTCCTCACCAGAACTGTCGGTTGTAAGCTTGAATGTGTCAACATATTTTAATAACTGTATCAAGAGAACAATCTGGTTTACACCCACAATAAGTGAGAATAGTTAATTTTCAACTTCTATTCCAAAAAGCTTCCTCACTTCCTCAGTGGAGAGTTCACCGAGCTCATAAAGCAAAATATTTCTTGAATCTTATGAAAAAAATGTTTCACCTATGATTTTATAACATTGCAGTGAATCAAAGCCCTAACAGAAAGTAACTGACATCTTTTAAGATGTACGTGGGATTGTAAAGTATCACCACACTTGAGTTTGTTTTTGGGAATCCGTTTATAGATGCATCTTATACAAGCCATACATGCTGGTCTTAAATGTTTTATAGAGGGCATTGTCTTGCATCACCGAAAAGTTACTTGGAGCAAACAACGCAGCTCAGTACTTTGGCATTTACATACGGAGGACAGGGCAGACTGCCACACGCAGAGACTGTGAAGTAGAAGACCTTCCCGTCTCGGGTGTCCTTGGTGCCGATCATACCCTCCAGCGCAGCGTCCATGCAAACGAACTCGGTTGCTGCTTTGTGTGTATGATGTCCGGCCATGAGAATACCCGAATATTCCATTGTCCACCCGGTGTGGCAGGAGTTGGTAGCTGGCACCATGACGGTCGCAGCACGTGCAATGTGACACACAGAACATTTGGGTTCAAGGTCATGTGAAGGTAAAGGGCTGACCTCGTATTCTGCTCCGTAGACATGGGTGTATGCTCCCGGCAGGACGTAGTCCTCAAAGACAGGGTTGAGAGGAAGACACAGGGCGTTGGACGCCGCTCCTTCGTGCGTTAGATGAGATCCGCCAATTACACCTGAAACAAACCAGTTAGAAAACCGAGATGTAACCTTATCCTCTAATCATTTTTGTGGTGTGTCGAAATAGGTAGAGCTATTAATAAAAAATGTGTGATCATTAATAAACAATGTGCCCTTAAACAATGTAAATAAAGTAATTACATATAAACAACTTACAGGTAGTTTCAAATATATTCCTTTCAGTATCAACGACTTAGGAATTCTCTTTCCTTTCACAGTAGTCAGTCACCTTTAATAAATTTTAAAAAGCAGCTTAAAAAACACCTTTTCTGAAAAGCTTTCGGTTAATGTTTAACCACAATACTAGTGTGTGTGTGTGTGAGAGAGAGAGACTAGCCTTGTGGGATTTTTTTCAAAACACCTTGAACAAGTTTAGTTCATTGTAAATATCATCATCCAATATCACTTGGAGAGGCGTGAGTGAAATGCAATCATCACAGTGTGCTGGCTTTTAGGTGTCTGCATCTGGAAGTGGTAGCTAAGCTCTCCATGTCTGTTTACAACTTTACCAACGGAGTGAGTGTCAGCAAAGAAAAACATTTCCTTTAGAATTGGTTAGAGCGGAAACACACGGGATAAATGTGATAGAAGTGCGTAGATATTAATGAATAAGTTTCGAGCAACCACACACGTATATGTACTTAACTCTTTAACGTCAAACTTGTGTACAGACATACCTGAGTAAACAAGGTGAGCATCAGACGGACACTGGTCATTACCCCAGCGGGTGTAGACAGAACCTGGACAGAGCAAGAAGACGTAGACACAGTAGAAACAAGAGAAACTGACCATGAGCGGACAATAAAAAAGAAACAGTGGACAGACAGTGTGAGATATGAGAATGATGTAGAATCATTAAGTGCTCTGTCATCAGCTAATCACGTGGTCCTTGTCATCAGATATCTGTTGAACCCCTTGCTGACGCTAACTCACCTGACGGAGCCGATGAACAAATACCATCCTGTGGTCTCTCGTCCGCGACGGGAACAGCTGTTAACAATTCGACCTCCTCAGTGACGTCATCGGGGAGCTTTGACCTCAGCGAGCGTACTTCCGTGCGGATGGCAGATAACTCTGAGTACATCCTCAACGACTGCACGTGGTGACGTAGTCCACGAACTTCCTGCGCTACACTTAAGGCGTCTGCTTCTAGCGAGCTGGACAATGCACCACATGTGTGAACACGGAAGAAAATATTATGGGAAAATATCACTTGTACACATCCTTACAACATATTAGCAAACATTTCAACAGGCGAGATAATATACTTTCTGGTCATTGCCGTAAAAGGAAGAAATCGACCATGTATACCATACAGTATATACAACAAAGTAACCATATACAATAACTCCTGATGGCAAGAAAAAAATCAGAAGCATTAAAAAAAGGTGTGATATGACTGAGATCAGAACTTCAATACTCTAACAAATGGCAGCACTCGGCGCACGTGTACCTTTGCTGTTTTGCGCACGGCCCTGCAGCTTTCAGCTCAGTCACACTCCGCCGCAGTATCTCCATCTCTGCCTCTAGGCGACGCACCCTCCGTGTCTCCTCTTCGGAGGTCAAAGGTATTTCTTGCTCTGTCGTCTGATTAACATCAGATGAAGCGATAACAGCCACATTGCACAACAGCAGTAGTGATACACGCAAAATAACCGACATCACTGACATGGCGGCGAATTGGAAACGTTTGATGTTGGTGGGGTACCTGAGACAGAGTAACTCAAGGGTTCTGGACTTTTCGGATTAGAAAGAAATTTCAGTTCCGGAGGGGTTAGGGCTGACTGGAGGATTTTATACTGTTGATTATTTCTTGACGAGGTAGCTCAATGCCAAAAGTGTAATCTCTTAGATAAATTATTCCTCGGTGCTGCAATACACTCGATATTTTTGTTCAGGGTAATTAGAATCACTTGTGCATATATCCTGTTTGTCAATTCAGTTACACGAAAGCATTGTCGGTACAATTATTTTTTAAAAATGTGATATTTCTTATAAAGTAACTTGCTGCTATCTGCCACTAATTCTGGTTATTTTAAGCATTCTTTATTTTCCAGCTTTAAACTGACATACACCTACAGACCCATACTTTAGCAGTGTTTCAGTATAAGTTTTTCTGATTCGATTTTAAAAGAAAGTTAAAAAGATAAATAATGTTTCAGTACAGAATTGTACACTTCTTCCTCCCTCCACCTCCTCCACGCATTTGTATCTATAGAAGTTTGAACTTTGTGATAATATTTTGGTACAAACAAATTTAATGATTCTAAAAGATGTTTTTACATGTTTTAACCGAACTGCCCCATAGTTGGTTTGTACATGTCATACACCTCTCGAGGTAATGATCTGACATTGACCTTTGATCTTTGTTTATCAGACAGTCGGTAAATGTCGCTTTCTGGCATTTTGGAAGTGTAACAATCTTCACTGGAACGTGAAGGTAAAACACTTATCTTTCCTCACACCTGGATGAACCAGGCCAGCGAAAGCGGGATCACCTGCTCAACGATATGAAAGGGTGGAACACCGTAACATTGGATAAGAGGGGAAAATATATCTGCTGTCAAATGTCTTGCCAAACGGTGCTGCCATTTTGGAAAGTTGAGAAACAGCATATCGTTTGAAGAGGATAATGCAGACAGGTTCTGCGGTGTTTTTCTCTTTTATCTTTCCTCCTTGCTCCACACACGCGCGCGCACACACACTCATACATACACGCCAGCGCACACACACACACACACACTCTCACACATACACTTACTCTTCGTGTGCAAAGAAACTTCTACTTCACATAAAGAATGGAGATAAGGTAAATGCGAAATTGTATTATCGAGACATTTTTTAACCTAAGAGCAACTGACACGAAGAACAAACAAAAGTTTACTATTTCAAAGCCTTCTTAAGAAGTAAAACGAAGAAAGACTACAGTGAATATTTGACAATCTGTTTGTCTATAATACTCCTTGTCTCTCAAAGATAATACAGAGTTGTTCATTACCAGGAAAGTTATTAATACTTTGCGGTAATTAAATATGCAAGTGAATCGTAGTGGATTTTAATCGTCAGAAGTTTTCGTAAGAAATCATCTTCCGTTATCGAGACATCATTTGGAGCAAACAGCACAGCTCAGTACTTTGTTGTTGATGTAAGGAGGACACGGCAGACTCCCACAGGACGAGGAGGCGAAGTAAAACAGTTTTCCGTTTTTGTCGTCCTTTGACCCCGTCATACCCTCCAACGCAGAGTCCATACAAAGGAATTCGGTCGCTGCTTTCTGAGAGTAATGTCCAGCCATGAGAATACCCGAATATTCTAGCATCCACCCGGTGTGGCAGGAGTTGGTAGCTGGCACCATGATGGTGGCGGCGCGTGGGATATGACACACAGAACATCTAGAGTCAAGCTCATAAGAAGAATGGATGTTGACCTCGTACTCTGCCCCGTAAACGTAGGTCACGCTCCCGGGAACGACGTAGTCCTCAAAGACAGGGTTGAGAGGAAGACACAGGGCGTTGGACGCCGCTCCTTCGTGTGTGTAATGAGATCCTCCAATTACACCTGTGACGAAGCATGGCATTAAAGGCAGTGTGATAATTAATGAGGATTCTGCATTAATTGTCTTAAGTACTTTATTCAGGGAGGGTCTTACGAGTGTCGTTTAAATTAGTGTTCAAATAAACGTCTGCTCTGGTAAACGTCATACACTGCGTCTGCCGAGTGTTCACATAAACAAGTAACAGAACTGAAAAGTGTAAAACGATTTTCAGATAGAGATTTTTTTTATATATATCACTATTTTAAAGACTATCAATTCCTTCTATTAATCACTAATCTATCAGTGACTTAATTACGCTTTACCAGCAATGTGCTTTTATCAAACTAGACATCTTAAAATGTTCCCAGCATGCTAAAGTCGATGAGGAATAAAATAATGCACACTGTTATTAAATAATTCATCTACAGTGTTTAGCTTTTATGCGATTGAGCATAACAATGAGAGCAGTAGTAATTACATCGACTATTTCTGTTCTCAAGTCATACATATATCTACAGACATACCTGAATAGACAAGCTGTGACTGAGATGGACACTGACTATTACCCCAGCGAGTGTAGACAGAACCTGGACAAAACAAAACAGAAAGCTGATGAAGACTACAAAATGAAGAGATGTAGAATAACACTGATCCCTTACTCAACAGGCATTTATTTCATATATACCTCTAAATTCTGGTTTGTAATGCACATTACAAGATTACAGTTTAGAGGATTGGTATAGGTATGAAGACTATTACACTATGATCATTAATGAGTATATGTGTTGAAATGTACGCGATGATAAAAATAAAAATATTTTAATTTCATCTATTCAGTGCCTTTAAAATATACTTATCTCTACATCGCTCTCCCTGTCAGCTCACCTGACGATGTCGATGACTGAGAAACGTTCACTGGTTGCTCTGTGACACGTGCCTGCTGTCTGACCTCCTCAGTGACGTTGTAAGGCACCTTTGACCTCAGCGAGTCTAGCTCCGAACGAATGGCAGATAACTCTGAGTGCATTCTCAGCGACTGCACGTGATGACGTAGTCCGCGAACTTCCTGTGCCACGCTGAGGGCGTCTGCTTCTAGCGAGCTGGGAAATAATACACATGCATGCATGCAGCCAGAGAATTTTATATATATACACATATATAAAAGACATGCACACATAGGAACATTTAAAAAATATTGGATGAGGAAAAAGAACGAGCAAGACACAACATCACCGAATATTGTCCAGCATGGCGGCAGACGCTTACCTTTGCTGTTTTGCACACGGCCCTGCAGCTTTCAGCTCCGTCACACTCCGCCGCAGTACCTCCACCTCTGCCTCCAGGCGACGCAGCCTCCGTGTCTCCTCGTCTGACGTCACAGACGACAACGACAACAAGTCTTTCTCCGTTGTCCGGTTAACGTCGGAAGAAGCGATGACGACCACATTGTACAACAATATCACCAGCAAAGCTACTCGCATAATAACCGCCATTTATAGCATAGACGTGGTCAAGTAAGAAGACTTTTAAATGTTGATTCTATTGAAGATAATATCAAACAAAGGACCCGGATTTTGTTTGAGAAAATATTTTCAGTTCTCGTCTCTACTTCAGCCTCTTTTCGCTAGCTTGAATCCGTTTGACTGTTTTTATCCTGATGCGAGGATTTTATACTGCTGGCTATTTTAGGACCAGACCTGTGTTGCCAGAATATGTTGTCTTTTTGTCCATTCTTCTTCCACGCTCGAATGCACGTGATATTTTCGGCGACGGTAATGTGAACCACGTGAGATTAGCTCGTGCGTAAATCATTTAAATGCACGGATCATTGATAAAAGTTATCCACAATGATATACTTACTGAATGACATAGGACAACAAGGGGACTGTTTGAGTCATTTTTTACTTTCATCTGTCCGTTGGCAGAATGCCTGAGTTTATCAAGTTTGCCGCTTAGACCGGAGTGGTACAGTTTCATTCTGATTGAAATTATTTGTGATTTGGGGAAAAAAAGAGGACGTCAAATAAAATGTTGAATGCTAAAGCTGTAACATTTTCATAACTGTAACAAATTGGTATTAAACAATAGTGCATGTAAAAATTAGTAAAGTATTGTTATTTGTTGTGTACTTTATTGCACCTAGGAATAAATAGTACATTCACACATCAAATCTGATTGTGTAGTACTTATTTAAATGATGACATTTTTTCCACACTCAACAAAATCACTATTGGATTTAAAGAAAATTTTTTTTATACAGTAACAGTTATCGCACGGATTAAAAAAACGAAGGGTAGGAAAATATAATAGAGATTGTAACTTTAAAGTAATTTAGCCGAGTGAAAATACAATAATATTGAAAACTTTCTTTGATGGGATTTTTTTACCCGAAATATCCCCTTAGCTAACTTGACTGTTTCCTATACCACTTGAGACAATAACCTGATGTTGACCTCTGTTCTATTTATTGTTTACCAAACAGTCAGTGATGCGTTTTTCGATAAATTTCCTTCTGGTGATTGTGAAACTGAGGCGATATTCACTGTCACATAGAAGTGGGGCTGCTATCGGTCCCCATAATGTTCAAGATGAACGAAGGTAATTTGAGCAAAGAGCCTCTTATGCCAAAAGATTACCCCGTGCTTGAAAGTCGACTGGCATCCAGATAGAGAGAAAGGGAGAAAGGGAGGGAGAAAGAACAACGGAGTTGTGAGATACATTGCCGTCGTCGTCGTCGTCTACACTTAAACAGCTCCTATCTCAAGCAGCAGCTCAACTCAAAGCGCTGAATATATAAAAACAGACTCGCGAACACACATTTTAGGGCAGAATCAGATGCATCTTCATTTCTTGATTTATTTAATCATTTATTCTTCTTCATCCAAACGGATATTGAACAACAGACATAATATAGCTCACTACATCAAGATACTCAAAAGACGTTAGAGAGGGTAACGAATACAGTTTATAGTAGTTTGTTTATATAAGTGTGGAATATATCAGTCACCTGTACATGAACTGAGAGCAGCTTAAATAGCATTCGTAGTGTAGTGGTGTACTTTAAAAAACTCTTCTGTTAAAGTTTTTAATATGTGAATTTACAACGCTTGATTAAACCCGAATCAAACTGGTAACTCAACCTATCATAAGATCTGACAGAGAAAGAGGCAGCTGTTGACAAACATGTGTTGGGTGGGGTGGGTGCCACTTGGTGTGAGCGGTTAGCAAACGTCTGGGCCACGCAGCTTGTGGTTTTGACCAAAAAGGTAGTAGAGATGTGGGCTGTAAATTATTTAAAAAGCTAAACATTGTTTGGATAATTTTATTAAAATTTGTTTGATTCACGAATCTGGATTTCCCCCTATTTTCTACAGTTTAAAGTAATTTACAAATAATTGTTATTTTTCCGCTTTTCTTCAGTGAAAGGTTTCTTTCACATTGAGAGAAGCCGCTTTAACCACTAAGTAGTCGCTTTATTATATTTATCAACAACGTTTAAAATCTTAAAAATGAAAAGAAGCCATTATTGTAGTAACAGTAACTTAATAATAATTCTGATCTGTTGTTTTATGATAATATGTGCCTATATATATATATTGTAGGCGTAGATATGGGGTTATAGCAAAGCACATGAAAGTGTGTCAGAGAAGGTATATATATATATTGTAGAAAATGAACAGATAAGAATATAAAAAATTTTAAAGGTGGTATAAACATGTCTAAAATTATGTTACATTGCGTGAAAACAATCGTCTTATATCAA
The DNA here is from genome assembly GCF_003073045.1 of Pomacea canaliculata. NCBI lineage: Eukaryota > Metazoa > Mollusca > Gastropoda > Architaenioglossa > Ampullariidae > Pomacea > Pomacea canaliculata. The sequence continues at coordinate 22,930,132 of NC_037598.1, forward strand.
TACAATGTTATTTGGAACAAACAACGCAGCTCAGCCCTTTGTTGGCGATGTAGGGAGGACATGGCAGACTGCCACAGGAAGTGACGACCATGTAAAACAAGTAACCTTCTCTGTTGTCCTTTGTGCCGATCATACCCTCCAATGCAGTGTCCACACATGTGAACTCGGTTGCTGCTTTGTGTGTATGATGTCCGGCCATGAGAAACCCCGAATATTCCATTGTCCACCCGGTGTGGCAGGAGTTGGTGGCGGGCATCATGACGGTCGCAGCACGTGCAATGTGACACACGGAACATTTAGGTTCAAGGTCGTGTGAAGGTAGAGGGTTTACCTCGTACTCTGCCCCGTAGATGTACGTGACGGCCCCGGGAAGGACGTAGTCATTAAAGACAGGGTTGAGAGGAAGACACAGGGAGTTGGACGCTGCTCCCTCGTTCGTGTAAAAAGATCCTCCAATGACACCTGTAACCGAGCAAAGCTGCATCAAGATGTGACCTGTATTGAGTTTCCTGTTTCATGTAAATGTTTACAGAGTAATTTATCTCTAATGACACGCGTGTTCATGCAGATGTGTAATTTAATTTCATTTCAAAGTCTACAGACTTACCCGAGTAGACAAGCTGAGCATCAGATGGACACTGGCTATTACCCCAACGGGTGTAGACAGAACCTACACAGATGAAAAAGACAGAGTGATAAGAAATTTTGAAAACAAATAAAAGGAAACAAAACATCGGCAGAAAAGAAAAAGACAATACACGTGGATAGTTTTTTTTCAAAGACGAGGTAATCAAAAGTAAATCAGTAGTAGCTCTTCAGCAGTCTATTAAACTTTGGTCTTTTCATGGCAATTTTTCACCTGTCTTCATTCCCTTTAAATTTAAAACTTAGCGCAGTACCAAATTTGTATCTCTTTACAGGTAAATTTCAATATTATTTAAAATATATTGATAACATCAGCCCTCCTGGGTGTGTTAATCAGCACTTTCCGTCTTACCTGGCAACTTACCTGACGATCTCCCAGAAACTTCCGCTATTGGCTCGTTCATGTCAGGAACAGCTGCCGGAGGTTTGATTTCCCCTGTGAGGTTACCGGGCAGTCTTGACCTCAGAGACTGCACTTCTGAGCGAATGGCAGACAACTCTGAATACATTCTCATTGCCTGCACGTGATGACGTAGTCCACGAACTTCCTGCGCCACGCTGAGGGCGTCTGCTTCTAGCGAGCTGTGGTGGGGGAGGGGAGAGAATTCAGATGATATGTGGGCACATGAAAACACGAACCTCTCTTTACTCCACTTTTTGCATTTGTAACAAGCAAGACACATTGAAAGGCTACAAAAGTGCTTTCATCATAGTAAAACTTCGATTCAAAATAAACTGGACTTTGCAGATTGCAGATAATTTAAAAGGAAAATCGCCAGTTCAAGACAAGGATCCTTCACTGCGCTGCTGCAGGTGTTATTAATTCTACGATTTTATGTTACTGGCTCATTTGTGGACTCAGTCGGTGAGCTGATTAGTGACAGGCAGCCTACTGTACAGATGTGCAACCAGAGTCACAAACTCACCCCAACTGATAATCTTACCATCAGAGCTCGCCTTTACAATAAAAAGAACACTTCACTACCCCGCACGCAGTTACTTAGTCTTGCATTTTTTCCAAACTTCGTCCATAATTTTATAGATTATTAATTAATCAGTAGTGGAAATATCACACTCTTAAAACTGTTACTCTTCTGTCTCAGAAAAAATTGCATTCTTATAAATTTTCTTTAATGCTTGCGATTTGTACTATTTTTATGTTTGCTTAAGCACGGAAACACAGTTCTTAAAAAAAGTGAAAGCTGTTTTAGTTCTTGAACTGCCTATGAGACCAGTTATCGCTTGTTTTGGTAAAGAATTTCTTGTAAAAAGTCTTTGTCGCGGCTTGCATAGAGCCACGTAGAGAAACAGTGATATGATCGATTGCGATGAAAAGAAAAAAATTAAAAAAAATAATGTAATGTGTATCGTTCATCGCTGACAGGATGACAGTATATCTGTACAAGGTCCCTTTACACACAAACAGTAATGACATACACCTACCTTTGCTGTTTTGCACACGGCCCTGCAGCTTTCAGCTCGGTCACACTCCGCCGCAGTATCTCCACCTCTGCCTCCAGGCGACGCAACCTCCGTGTCTCCTCCTCTGAGGTCACAGACAACAGCGACGACACATCTTGCTCCTGCGTGCGGTTAACGTCAGAAGAAGCGACGACATCCTCGTTATGCATGATCATCAGTGCCAGCACTATAATCATTGACGATAACATGACAGAAGCAAAATATTATTCTTACCCGCTGTAACGGTTAGCCTGAAGCAAATCGCTTTAATCTCTGGAGTTTCTCAAGGTATTTCAAGAAACGTTATTGCAAGCTTCTCTACACTCTATACTCTGGTAGACTGAAATTTTTTGTTGCGGACTTTCCAGAATTTATACAGCTAATGATTCTACCAGAAGCAGAAATGAGTACTGCAGTGATAAAAGTTTGGGTTTTACTAATTATTCTCAAGCACTTGGCAGCTATAAATTTACCAAGATTATTACTAATTGGATTGAATTACTAATCACTAATTACTGCTGCACTAATTGGCTCCTGAACAAGTCTGTATCGTCCATAATGCGTCACAGCTGTCATGAACAGAAACTTACTGCTACCTTTTAATGGCTTCTAGTTTCTCTCCCTGCCAGAAAGAAATGGACCTGGAGACGTATTCACGAAGCGAAGGTAACTCGTTCTCCAGGGTAACTCAAGGGCAAGAATCTTATCTCCGTAGTTCTACAGCGGCGTCCAGACTCCGCGAATATTGCTTTTCACCTGGGACTGTGGTAATAAATCAGTGGTTAAGATACATTGGGGTAGAGTAACATAACATATGCAGGATCTGGAGAATGCATCTTAACTACGGAGACTACGCGTTTCTCTTTGATTTCGCCATTTTGACCAAAGGTAAAGACATCCTCACTCTATGCGTACTGCTCCTATTGGTGACCTTTCTTCTACCCTACGTGAAATATAACTGTGTTTACTAGATGCAGGTAAACGCTTCCACTTTTTTTTATTCAGTTAGTTCATGAGTTGGTAGGAACCTGGGAAAATGTATCAAATCTCTGAGTTTGTTATAAACATGCCACACTGTCGTCAAAATGGGCACTGGCGGTGAATCCAGGATATGATCCAGTCTGTCTGTGTGTTTGTTGACGTATATTCACAAGTCTTCTCCATTACGTATTTCATTGTCATCCTCAATGTGCGTTGACTTTTAATAAGTTTGTTTATTTACGAATGGTAAAGTACACAGCTTAGTCGATATCGCAAAGTTTACAATACAGCAAATAGCTTGTGGTGTGAAGAACATAATAAACTGCAAGCCTAAAAGCTTGTGTGCTTGTGAGAGAGAGAGAGAAATGGGTAGACGGACGAAGAGAGAGCGAGACTGAAACTTGATTGAGGTTAGCTTCATCAAGGGTGTGAATATCTCACCAGCGTTATGATGGACAGCTGTACACACAAACCAGTTATAAACAGGACCGGATAGTACAGTCCTTTATACACCCATGTACGAAACTCCCTGTAAATAAATATGCATACATCTATAAACACATGCAACTGAAAGAGAAAGCGAGTGGAAGAGAGTAAGACACGTAGAGGAAAAAAAATAAGAGAAGAAAATATAAAAAAGTAGAGAAAGAGAAAAAAAAGAACTCAAGTAGAGAGGAAGAGAGTGAGGGTAGAAAGATAAAGAGAAATGAAGAGAGAGAAAGGAGAAGAGAGAAGTAGAGCAATAGAAAGAGAATATGAGAAGTAAATGAAATTCTAAAGAGAGAATCCTAACATAACTTTTACTACACAAATATATCACACAGGAAAGTTAAAGCATGCACGAGGTGACTTTTTCTGTTCGTTTAATCTTCTAGTCTTTCCGCTTCCATTCTGATTCTTTTCTATTGAAAGAAGAAGTTACGTTTACACCAGATACAATGATTCTTTAATAATAATTTTGTCTATTTTCGAACGGTACAAAACGACAAATTTATTACACGCAAAATAATGCTAGTAAAATATCGCATACACATATGCACACCGGAAGTAGGCAGCCCGCCATGCTGGAAGACGACGCCACTCAAACAAAATGGAAGACAAATTCTTTTTGGTTTTCTGCTGTGTGCAGTAGTCTCCCCTGTCCGCCTTATGAAAACGGGAAAGTGTTTCCTTGTGTCGTCTGCTCCCAATGATGACGACACTATGACAATACTTTAGAGCAGGAGTCAAATGAGCATCGTTCGCAAAATTAACTGATGTGAGGAAGAAAAGAGAACTCACAACAGCGATCAAGATGTTTGCGAAATTTATTGAGTTACCAGTCATAAATTTAAAAATAGTTTCTCTCTCATCAGTTCTACACTATTCCCCCCAAAAGTTATAGTCATCATCCGATGACTTCATTGAAAAAATATGACGGCTAAAAACAAGGGAAATAATTCAAAATCACAACGATGGTCTAGTCAGACTGAGTTTTTTCCCTTGTTGATTCGCTGTGCTGCTGTTTACCGTATTTGAGAATTTGAAGCATGTATTTTTTATCTGTACAGTTAAAAAAAAAAAAAACTACAGCATGAGAGCTTTTAAAGCGTCAGCCTCTCCTTCTTGCAGGTTTTTGTGAACTGTAACAGCTTGAGCTTATTTACTTCATTTATTTATTTCTCTACGCACATCCCTCTATTGTTATTATACTCCACATAAACTCTACTTACCTTGTCTATCTGTTTAATACATGTTTTCCTTATTAGTGTGTGTATGTGAACCTACAATAATACTTATCTAACCTCGCTGGCCTAGCGACCAAGTCATCGTGCATTAAGGTCAGTTGTTCTGTTCTTAGAACAAGTTGTGAGTTAGCGACATGCGTTGTGACAATTAATTCTTTGTGCTGGACGGTTTGCGGCTGGGTTCTGTGAAATGACTATGAGACTGTAACACTACGACCACTTGTTTTGATGAAGTGGGTCATCACAATCTCTAATTATAACATGCTTTTCACTTCTATGTCGGCCACTCACTCGCTATTAAATCATTTAAACATGCATCAGACAGAGGGCTTTTCTATGAGCGTTATTTCAACACAGCTTCACATTAGGACAGTTTTCTTTGAATGCACGCGCGCGCACACACACACACTGTCATATAAAACAAGCAGCTGTCTCCCTAATAGACTTTACAAACGCACCTGCGCGTACATTGTCACCATGTGTTTCTAGGGTCAAGCTGCCCTGTATAATCTAGTTTAAAGTTGCACCACTCGCTCCGCTTCTCCTGTTTCGACTTGGTTGGTTGATTCTGTAAGACCACCTGGCCAAAGCCAGGCAGGTGTGGCGCTGACTCTTCTGCACTGGGGTATTGTGTTTCAGTTGAAAACAATCGTTGCGATGCACACAAACAAAGAGCACGCAAAGAAAGAGTTCACCCCTCATTCAACTCTGGCATGCCTCCCGAGTGGCAATGAGATCAGGTGGTCGCTACAACACGGGGTGGAGTAGATGATACAGGCAAGTGAAGAAACAAGAGAAATAAGACAACGTTATGCAACCGGCAATGAGTGCTTGTGTGTGTGAGAGAGAGATAAGGTGAGGTAGAACTTATACCTCTTTCCCTCTCCGCCTACCTACAGCATATGTATAAACGCACATACATAAATACACACACACCATTCTCTCGGCTCTTTCACAATCTGATACCACAAAACATTAGACAGCTAAGCATACACCATTCGAACAAATTCAAGTTTCCAAAACTATTGGGCTGACTTGTGACCTATTAATGAAGAAGATAACTCATTCAAGGAGAGAATACTTGTGGCATCGTGAAAGAGAGTATATCATGTCTATCAAGTCTAATGACCGTGAGATGCAGTACATCACAAACCTTTCTAAAATGATGCCGCAAAGCAGTGCATGTGACGATGTACACTAATTTTTACATGTCTTATTTTATGATAGAAATCTCTGATATACACCTTTAATCATACATGTTTACTAGTGTTATCCTTAGATTTAAATAGTGCTCTCTCTCACTCTAAAGAAGCATATAAATTATAAAATTTACGATTTTCTGGGCACATTGACAAGTGCACATCATCGTTAATCACTTTAAGGACTAATAATAAAATGCAGTGACAGTATAGACAAAGTCAGGTCAGTAAATACCACCTCCGACAAGCCCCACTACCATCATACAGAGAAACCTCTACATTCTATTATCAGGTAGTTGTATTGTAAGAAAAACATGATCTTGTAGTATGTATGGTAAGCAAATAAAAGAAAGAAAGAAATCTTTAAGTAGTTTTATCAGACCATGCGTACTACCAAAAAAAAAATGTCTGGCCCTATATGCATTGCTAATGTCTCTAGCAAAGATGACCAATATTTTTAAAACTAGTAAAACAATTACCAATGATAATTGGTGATAAACATCACTGATATTACTAACGGTAGTGACCGTTCAGTACATCTCCTAATTTTATCTTTAAATGCATTAGAACTCAAAGCTACCTTGCTTTTAATAATTGTTAAATTATTAGCTTAAGAATTTAATCATTATTAGCTTTTTATTAGTAGTAATGCAGCTCTGCGTCTGAATTCAATGAAAAGCTAATTTAATAAAATATTGAAGAAAACTCTCCTTAGGCAATTGGGGCCAATGTGCGCCAAGATCCTGTGCCAGTTACAAAGTGGAACCATTCCTCACCTTATTCTTTGTCCTCATATAGTTCACGGAACATCGAATACAAGAATCAGAAAGTCTCTAATACAGAGAATATTTTTTAAACAAGCGCCATCTTTTGAGATGTGAGTAAAGCTATGATAGACCACACCCCAAACATGCAGACAGCATAGTAGTCAGATCTTTACAGTTTCAGGTGAGATGATTGTCATAAGACGACTGTTATAGTTAGCACTTTGTTGTTGTTGTTGTTGTTGTTGTTGTTATTGTTGCTGTTGTTGATAAGGAGTGAGAAAGGTAGGTACGTCACCTAGAGGTATTTTAGTATAGTGGGTGGGGGATTGGGAACCTTTGATGTATAGGGGAAATAAGATGAAAGGGGTTAGAAGGGCGAGGGTGAGGAGAGGTTTTCCATGTTGTAGGCTGGCATTTAGTTTGGCTTTGTGTTCTTAAACTTATTGGCAATATCCAATAGAGTAATGATAAATCGGTCGTCTATATTAAGAATCTCATTTATCCTCTCTTGTATTTCTTTGCTTGACGAAATCCGTTGATTTGTTCGTGCGTTTATTCCTAGAGCACTTTCAACTTAGATGTTTTTGCTACTGCATGCTTGGATAAACTTTGTCTAACCTAAGACTTTCCTCTTCCACACAAACTTTGACGTGTGATAGAAGGGTATTACTATATTTAATATGTCTAAAAATGGGAAAAAACATGTACTAAAAAGGTGTACACGTACCTTTTGATATTATTCCTATTGTGTGTTTTGTGTTGTGTGTCATGTATTCTCTCTGTGTGTGTTCGCGCGCGCGCAGTTAATCGCGTTATTTTTTGTTGCTATTTCATTATCTGTTTCAAGAGATTAAGTTGAATCTAGTGAATAAGATTACTAGCAAATTACCAACCTACTTCACTTAATCATTATTCATTTAACACCAGCACTCCTTAAGACAAAACTAATATGCACAGTTGATGTCTGGATGAAGAGCATCTCCCAGAACCATTCGCCAGACACCCCATTGAGCTATTTGTTGATTCAATTCTATTGAAGAAGAGTTATTACTTAACTGTTACATGACCGTTACATCGCTGTAGCAATACGTTTGTGTCAGCATTTAATTATTAAAAATTAAGTGAACATGATGATGTCTTTCTGTCTATGTGATACGAGACACATGTACCTAACACATTTAACAAATAATCAGAACACTTCCTGTCTGGTGGCGTTCTCCCACAATGCATAGGGGCCTAACCTCCCTCCCTAACAGTGAGTGTTGTTGTTGTTGTTGTTGTTGTCGTCGTCGTCGTCGTCAGAAAGTGACTCACTAAGACATTTATCTTTGTCACAATCCATTTGACTTTGACTTGCGGGAAACTGAGTTGAACATCGTGACAACAAGTCAGCATTATTGTGCCATCTGCTGGCAACAAATTGTTTCCTCTACAGCTTGTGTTGTATAATGTCAAACTGTATGCACCCTCAGACACAATATTCGTACATCGCATCATGAATGCCTATCTGCGTTTTGTTGTTAACATACTAAGGACATTTTCATCACAATTATCTTTCATTTGGTTTTTGTGGTGAAAACAGCAGCAATAGAAAATGTATATATATATTTTTGTCTCCTAATATTTTTTTTGAAAGATGATATTGGAAGACTTGTAAATTGTCTGCTGCAGTGTTCTACAGACTGTCAATTTGCAAAAACTGAAAATCTGGATAACCTGTCGTGTCATCATAATACCTTATATGAATGGCACTGTCATTTCATTTTCTATTTAAAAAGTATAGATAATGCACATGCATGCACACACGCATGAAATGAAGATCAAAGATAGGAAAGATCATACAGTTTTATTATCAAGTTATTTTGAAAGAATTTTTGTTAGTATAATAGTGGGAAAAAAACAGTTCATTTGGAAAAAAAATGTAATGAGATTTTTTTTCTTGAACATCATTCTTGCCTTTGGAGAGAAAAAAAGGAGAAAAAGCAGGAAAAGAAATTACATCAATCAGAAGATTGATTTTGTGGTGATCACCACTACTGACTGTCAGGTCGCTGGCCAAGGGAAGGAAGTCTTCCTGGCCTTACGACCTGCACCACATTAAAGATTCTTTAGCTTTGCAGCAGCAGGAGCTGTGAGTTCTGAAAGAAAGACGAAACATAATTTGTGATATTCGACAGACTAGGTGTAATGTATAAAATTATTAGACAATAAGCAATGAAATAAATTCAACAAGCAAATGAATGAATAAAGCAGGCATGCGAGACGTACTAGTAGTATATTATATTAACCATAGTCTGAGTATTAGACTGACAAGCTATCGAATGTCACTGAGGTAGTAGATTTTGAAGATAGTATATATGTATAAATAATATTTACAGCAGCAACAATATATTTTTAGGATTACATGTATTATTAATAATAAGATTTATAACATCAACTGTATGTTAATGTATGAGATGTCTTAATGATGCTATTGATAGCAGCAAGTGTGTGTTAATGTATGACATGTCTTACTAGTTATAGTAGCAACAAAATATTTTAAATATCACACTTATTATTAATAATAAGATTTATATCAGCAACTGTATGTTAATGTATGATGTCAGAATACTACTATTTATAGGGGCAACTGTTCTGAAACGAAGGTAGTGAATGACGTCAAAATAGTGATGAGAATGACGTCAATGTATGAGGTCAACATTTTGAGGAAGTAGACGAGCGGCCATGTCTGTGTGAAGCTAAACACAAGAGACGACCGGTCCAACATCGGAAAAGTGTTGTCTTCAGATAGTTCCCCTAATTACATAATTACTTTCGTTTACTTTTGATTGTTTTTCTGTATGAAATTGTTTTTTATACACGTATCACCCACAGCGACACAATGTGCTTACCGTTGACAAGAGCTTTCCTCTCTGCTTTTCGGGCACGACGCTCACGCGACATTTTCCCTTCTGAAAGGAAAAACAGAAAAAGCGAAAAATAGTTCTTTCTTTCTTTTTTCTTTCTCGACAGTTATGTAGAGTGGATGTAATCTAATTTCCTAACATGACTAATAATAAAGGCAAGGTTAATAATAAAGGCAAGGTTAATAGAGACAACTCTGTTGGTACGACATCCAACAATGTAACAATTTGTATCATTCCAATTTTTTAAATTTCACTGTGTAATGTCTCAATGGCACTTACTGAACAAAATCTATCATTTTCGACGATAATAATGATAAAAAAATAATCATTATGATGATAATGGCTTGCATAATACAATCCCACACTTGGTTTACAACTGTGTGGCCATTGCATAATTAGACAAATTAGATATGAAAAGAAAAACAAATTGTAAATTGAAGAGGAAGTTTACAAATAAAAACCCCAGAGCTGTCATTAAAATCGAATTTCGAGCTGCTCTTATTGGTCATCTGTCTTTTAATAGTTCAAGATACTCTTTTAAGATGGCGTTTTAAAGATTTATTAAATTTTAAGAAGTTTGAAACCATTATCCTTAAACGAAATTTTCACTTCATTATGTCCGATTTTTATTTATTCCTGATATCAAAGAAATTTGATGGATAATTCCATGTTTTTGTAGTTGGTTTAGCAAATGAACAGATTGACATAGTTTTCTTTGATCCTCACTTTCTGAGTATGTTTAAAAAGACCTTTAGTCCTACTATGATGGCAATGGTCTGTGAAATCTTGATAGCGGATTCTCATTAGCGGCAGTGGTCTAAGAGTGGATGTTTTTAGAGAACATTTACCATTATGATGTAAATGTTTATTGTAATAGCTGCTTTTTGTCCATGTTTTTTTAGTCCGTTAAATCAGACAATATCATGTCCTTCTCTCTACACAGCAACACGCCAGAATTGATATTTGTGTGTGTGTAGATATTGTTATACGATTAGCTGTACTTCGCTTTTTAAAATTCTTCTCTTTTATGCGGATACGATTACATTCCCAGACCTGTGACTTGAGTCAATTTCTTTAGCTGATTTATAAATTAAGTTTTAGAGCTAATGATTCGGTAAAGCTAAAGTAAACACTTCTTAGGTAGCTTTGAAATTGTAGTTTATGCATTTATTAAAATTTAGGTTATCTCTCCTGTTGCCTACCACTCCTGTAATGCACACAACACAAAAGGACCTAAAGAAAGCAAACATAATTAGAAACATTCCTTTTCTCGTTAGCAAAAAGTTTACTATGTTCTTTCGCTTTTATTTGCGTTCTATTTCTTTCTTTGAATACTAGTCAAGAAGAAATGTAGCTTTTGAGGTTTCTCATTCTAAACCTTTCCCGTTGAAGAAGTATACTGATTACACTGGGTGTTATCAACGTACCGTTAGACCAAGCAGCCCAGCACGTCACCTCACCCACGACGAGCAGGCCGACCAAAAGGATGAGAAGGACTCGCATGATGACTGGGTCTGCAGGTTCAGATGAAGCAAGGAGGCAATTTACCTACGAACAAGATGCAATGGGTCATTCACAATCATCACTCTCAATTTATAGTCTTTCTTGGACACGCCTCCTAATCAGTGGTGTGGCGTCCTGATGTCTGTCATTTATTATAAATGAGTTCACGTGGGCAGGAAATCGGTTGTGTGGGGGTAGAAGTTGGGGTGTAAGAGAGGGTAATAATCATTTGAAAATAGTGTGCCTGTGTATCTGAACTCGGTACAAACTTAGTTGACAGTTACAGTGAGTCCTTTAGTTGAATTTTTATCAAAATTATGCAAAAAGAAAATTAAAATGTTTATTTCCCAAAGTGGATGGAGGCTTTTCCCCATGAGGTGTTTTGGTATTTTCTATGTTTCTTCACTCTTGTATTTAGGAAGAAAATCTGTAGCCTGTAAAATGAAAGGCATTAACATGGTCAGTATGACACTTGCCATTGGTAATACATGAGACTGCGAGAGTGAGGTCTGTTCGGTGAGGAAGCCCTTAAGCGTCAAGTTTAGTCCACCCACCGGAGCTGCAAGTCCACAGATACTGTTCTCATGCAAACAAATTAATAGCACCATATCAGAAACTCATACTGTGCCAGGTTAATATTCGACTCATTACAGTCGGTAATGCACTAGGCATTAAAATTAATAGCATGAAACTCAACCAGTCATCAACGTTCAAAGTTCATGACAAGATGGCTTCGTTCATTTGTTCATTTCAATCGTTTGTTCCTTGTCTGGCACCAGTTGTGTCAGTCTGCCAGGACAGGTCTCCGGGTAAACACGTGGAGAGATGCGGCAGCTGACGAGGCCCGTCACTCAAACTGTCTTGGGGGATTGTTCAAATATATGCTCAATACAATAATTTCTTTCTCCCTATTACAAAAGTACATGAATGACCATTTTAATATCTCATATATTTTCTTTAGCTCTTTGACTTTTAATGTTTGTGTGAGGTTTTACTCTGAAACTTTTTTTTAACTTGGTGTGTCGTAAGCATTATATTTTTTTAAACACCTTCCAGAGGGTTTTAAGTTTTCAGGACTAGATTGTTTTCACTGAATTGTTTGTTGACTGAACGTACTCGACGATTATTTCAGTACATGCTGTGTATGTAACTGTGTCTAGTTTATGTTATATTTTTCAACAATTTTCAACAATTTCATATTGCTCTTACCTCTCGACTTATCATTTTCCATGGTCAAGATTAGTCTGGCAAGCTGTCAAGAACAGTAATTAAAATATATTTAAAATATTCAGGTGACTGATCTTTACGAATGCAGAATGGTTTGGAACAAGTGTTTGGTTTTTTTTTTTTTTTTTTTTTTTTTTTTTTTTGTAACAATGTCCAATGCACAGCAATGAAGGTTTGTACACCGACACACGCAGACAACATTTAGCCGGCAGGTCTTCACAGTTACTACTGAGTTGCTTGTCATGACTGTTCGGTCAAGCAAGGTGTTGATGTTAAGAAAGGTCCCTTCCCATAAAGACGATTTAGCACTATAGTTGGTAAAAATGGAGAGCCTGGATGTATAGGAAAATGAGATAAAAGTAGGAAGGAGGCTAGGGTTAGGACAGGTAGAGATCGTTGCTGCATCGTGAAAAAAAAAAGAAAGCTGTATAGAAAAGGTGCATACGTGCTCTGTAAAATGGTTTGTATTGACAAGGTCTAATGACAGCAATGAGTCATACATTAGACTGCCTTCAGAACAAGGGAACCCCCGGCTAACCAAGCCTGGATGAAGGAGGAAGGTTGGGTGTGGGGCTAGCAACCCCAACCTGTGTCAAACAACCCCCGCTACTACAGTGTCACTGCAACCCTATGAGTCACTGAGGGTGGAAAGGGAGTAAAAAGAAGAAGACTACAGAACGAGTAGGCATGAAGTCTGAAGGTTAGACATAGTACACTGTACCACGAGAACATCAACTGCCTTGCGGCGTGTCGCAAGTTAACCAGACACAAGGTGTCTACATTCTGACATATTCTTAATCCGTAAGAATTATAAAGAAAGTAAAGCAGCATAAAGATGCACAATCTAGATTTCAACAAAGCAAAAACTTATGTGTATATATATCGGCAAGAAATAAAAACTCGAATCCATGCAAATAATATAAACAGGGTAAACATATAAAATAATAGTCAAGGTATGGTTTTCACTTAACAATTACAACTCTCATACATCAAGAAACTGTTACCATTAAGGCCACCGAGCAAGAACAAGATAGAAGTGAAAGTATGCTACACTATGAATGATACACAATAGCAAAACTAAATGTCAGTCAGAGTGTAGGAACAGTAACATGGGTCTGGCAACCAGTCCAGTACATGTGGACTCAGATCATAAAGCAAGGAATACCATAACAGGAGGAGGGCATTACCAACAGAAACTCACGGAGTCACCACTCTCCTCCCATACATACCCTTTCTCGCCCCCTCCAACCTCCCAAAGTAAAAAAACATTTAAATAATATTAAAGTTCAGTAGAAGCCTCGTAAAAAAGCCTGTAACACAAAACTCGTCTTGCGTGAAGTGTGCGCTCATTCGATCCTTTGATAAAAGTGCCAGTAAATAGGCATTTTCTGGGGCTTGGAACGAATTAATCCAGTTTCCATTATTTCCTATGGGTTTCATTGCTTCGGTTCTCGAACAATTTGGTTCTCGACCGTCCTCCCGGAACGAATTATGTTCGAGAACCGAGGTATCACTGTAATTAAACAGCGACATCTGCCAATGTCAAGGCTTGTCTTTGTCCTGTGCGCGCTCACCGATATTACAGTCTTTTTCTTATCTCACGCATGACTAGTTCTGTACAGTAGTCTAGTCAGACGAGGTTCAGACCCGCATACCTGTCCACAGAAAGGTATCTGAGATACATTCGGGACACTGAATTGCTTTTCTTTATACCAACATCCCCAGAACATTTTAGCAAAACGTTTGAAGAAGTCGGGGGAAAAACAAACCACAAAAAAGCATCCCAGGTGTCAGTGGGGCTGTTGTAGTTTAGTGGTACGAGCTGGCATTGTTGGAATGTTGTTGATGTCAGCGATGAATGTGCATGCGTGCGTGCGTGCGTGTTATTTTGCTTAGTTTTCTTTTCAAATCGTTGTTGTTTCACTTGTTTATTTTTGTGCTTGCTCTTGGTGTTTTTCTTTATTAGCTGTCTGGCATTCACATGAGAGAGCATTAGGGTTAGTTATGATTGGGATTAGGGTTAGGCTTGGGTTAGGTTTAGTTAGGGTTACGATGTTGGTTATATCTGTTCACAGAAAAACTGGTATTTGTAAACACACTACACAAACACACCGAGCCATGTTTACCTGCTTGATGGCTAAGCCTCGCGGTATCGTTTTTCATCATCTGAATTTTCCTGCCTTAGTCATTGTGAGAGAATAATTTAGCCCCACATTGCTTTTCTGAACAGTGAACAAGGTAACATTTGATTGGCTGAACCCTTCTTGTCCGCTGTCAACAGAGTGGGTGGGGCAAATCCCTCCCTGGACATGCCCCCTGGTGAAGTGCAGTCAAGCAGCACGGGCTTCCTGGTGCCGCAGCTGTTAATCCTGTTATGTGACTTATTCGGGAAACTTTTTACTTCTCATTGATACCTCCTCGGCTAGAAAGGACAAGCTGTCGTCAACAACAATGACCCTAGATAAATTTCATTTAGATCAGTGTCCTATGACAACGTTCAATCAGAAATGACCAGTAAATGACATAGAAGAAATAATGCTTACTAACATAATGGTTTATATACTTTCAATATCTAGTTTCTTATTATTTCTCAGTTCACATCCAAGTGAAGAGAGAAAAACAAGCGCTCCTTTCACAGTTTCAAGGTCTGCAGGTGCAAAGAGAGTTATCCGTCCTGCGATCAGATCCTCTTCTCGCCCAGTCAGCCATGCTGGCGGACACCGGAAGTCAGCCTGTGGACACAACACCGCAGATCAGCAATGAGCCTCCCCGTGTCGCCGAGAACATTTCTACCATCATGAGCACAGGTTCTACGCTTCGTCCTATGAAAGAATCACATGCTAGCAATCTGATGTCTTGCGTTTCTTTAAACTGACTTATGATGCTGCCATTAACATCAGTTGTTATCTTCACTGTATTCATTGTTTGTCAAACAGTCTGTTAGTGAGAGCTCCGCTCGTGAAGCTAACACAAACACTAGCACTGACATGATTGTTCTGACCACGGAATGTTGATTATCTACGTCAGTGGTTCTCAAAGTGTGGTCCACGGGACCACTAGTGGTCCGTGGGCATAAGTCAGGTGGTCCGCGGCTGACAGTCGTCATATGTCAGCAAAGTGATGTTTAAAGTGATGCATTCCTTGCATTAACATTTTAATTACAAAGAACGAGGTAGTTTTATGTCAACTTATTACTATACTACCGTCAGAGAAGGACATTTAGTTTTGAATTGTAATGAAACAAATGCGACAATTTGAATTTGAAATTCATGGTACAGACTAATTTTTAGGTTTTGGTGGTCCGCCATATTTTTTTACTTAAGCAGTGGCGTAGGAAGATGTTGGCGTTGGGGGGGCAAAACTCCCTGCTGACAGTGAGCGGCGTTCGCACTCGCACATTACGTGAAAAGGATGGGGGGGGGGGGGTACTGCACGCATGCACGTACACAGTGGTAGCATCACAACACGCTGCTTTTATTGTTAAAAGGCAAGCAGCATTAAATAAGAAAAACAAATTAAAGAATGACTCCCCGGCTAACGCATTCACAAGAAATGTGATAAACGTTATAATCATATAAATCATATATTAATCAAGGTTGGCAAGTCAGTGTGCAAAAAACTGCGTCTTCGGTGATTTCTATTAATGAACTCCATTGCAATCTCGTCCAGATTAAGCAGATCAACCCTCTCTTTAAATACATGCATAATGAGACAGTTATTCAAGCGCGTTTGTGTCATGGAACTTCTCAGTATGTTTTTTGTTTGTTTTAAGCCAGAAAAACTGCGTGGAAAAACAAAGGTAAAGATTAATTAAGCCTACTCACCAACGGCTCGTGACACGTTTTGTTCTATCTCACAACAAACGCGGGGAAAATACGCTGGTTGCTGGAACCCTCTTCTAGACATCACGCCAGTTCAGCGACAGTCCACACAGCACGTGGCAAACCCCCGACTACTCCCAGAGACGGGCACAGGTCTCTCCACCACCGCAAAAACTCCTCTTCCGCCCGCCGTCCTCCCAGTCCTGTGTGGCAGGTTTCTATAGGCTTCGAGAAACCTCCAGAACCTTTCCCTACCCACAGGGACCAGCGTCCGCGAGATAATCCACGTTACAAAGAGACACAGCCTATACCTGAACTTGGTGTCCGCACACCGTGGGAAAATAGCCCATCCACCCAAAAGAGAATCAAAGAGACCAGAGAGGAAGGGACGCAAGGCTACCCTATAATTAAGGGCCATAAACTGGCCAGACCACCGTGGCCAGGGGACGAAACTAGGGTGGGAATGGCCGCAGGGCCACCCCTTCATCGCTCCGCTACCCGACGGTGCTGAGCCAGCGATGCGACACGTTCTATGGCCATCTACCAAAACACGGACACATATATACAAACCAAACAGTATAACACAGATAACTTATGTTGAGTACCAGCCACAGTCGTTGATGATAAAAGAGTGCCCTTGTGTAGTTTTAGAAATGTTACTTATGCACTTCCCCCTGAGTAGTAGATAGCAATAATACCAGTCTCTGTGTCTCTAAAGAAAACTACCAATATAGGGACTCAGAGTCTTTGTCTGACGTAGGTGAAGTCAAAGCCGACAATTCGCACTAAACCGTTGGTGTGTAGTAAGATGGAAGTCCTCGTGCTTCGCTAGCTTTTCACAAAGTGTAAGGGTTCCTGTCTGATTGGCAAGACTGGGGTATTGGTATGCAACTAATTCGTTACTGGCTTTCTGTGTTCCCCATGGCCAGTGCGGCCCCTTTGGTTGTAAGCGATAGCAGATAATTTTAGGGTGACAGCGAGTGGGTGGGGGATGTTTTATGTTGGTCAAACGAAAACCGCCAAAGAAAAAGGCGTCGCATTATGGGGGAGGGGGAGGAGACCACACTCGATGTACCGATGTACTGTCCGGCTGCTTTCTTCGCTGAGGCTTCAACACAGCCTGCATTAGCTGGCAAACAATAACGGACTGTCCGATCTGATCGTCAGAGGTGTTAGAGCCTCCACTTGCCTCAGGGCCCGCTTTTGTGACGGTGATGACCGTCTCCTCTCTACGTTCCCTACCTTTCTTCAGTTCTTTGCTCTTTGTGAGAATTACGTCTCAATATTGGGGGGGGGGGCAAAAGGATATTCCTGCCCCCCTGTATTTTCCTTGGGGGGGGCGGCTGCCCCCGCTGCCCCCCTGGTTCCTACGCCACTGTTAAGTACAGTGGTCTGCGGTCCGAAATACTTTGAGAACCACTGATTTACGTCACCGACTACGGAGGGCTTTAACTGTGTTTCTGTCTTTCCGTGTGCGAGCGCTGGAAAACTGTGAAAACAGATATGGTTTATTCAGGTATGCAGTAATTGCATGTGTCTGTGTGTGTGTGAGAGAGAGAGAGAGTGAGTGTGTGTAGACTATGGAAGGACGGAGAGACAGAAAATAAGTTGAAGGAAAAGTGGAAAAGAGAAATGTCGAGGGAGACAGACGCAGCGTGAGGGAGAGAAAATGCGAGATAACAGATTTAGGAATAGTCTAGTATATCTTTTATTTTTCTCTTTCTTTGTTTTTTTTCTTCATACCCTTCATATGTGAAGAGAAAAAAGAAGAGTGAGAAATAAGATTTATAATCTAGTATTTCTTTCATTCTAAGCTTTTATACAGTTTTCCCCATTTTCTGTTATATTCTGTTGGTTATGTTAATTGCTTCCTTCATTCAATTCTTTCTGTCGTTTTAAGTGATAATAATATGCTTAAAGCTTTGACAGAAAAGTTTGTACTTCGAGTCATCGGTCTGAGGAGTATTCTCTGTTTTAAGTGTTTGTGATGCTCACAACACAAATGAATTATTGTAAAGAGAATCTTCTGGAGGCCATTGGCTTGTAAAGATGAAAGATCTCAATACACTGTCCCAAAGGTTATAAAGCCAAAGGTAGCGTTTTCATTCAAGTAGTGAACATTACGTGCAAACACGTACATAGGTCACCGTAACAAGGTAGTCCTGTCCTAGAAAACAATCCTGGTGTAACCTGTATAACAACGATGTATGGAGCTGAACTCGAAGTGCAACCTCTTCCCAAACATAACCTTGACCCCCTGTGTCGTATGCCGCAGCCCACGGGCGACAATCCTCATGGTACCCGCCGCCAACCCTTGCCACCCCGAAAGGACGATGGAGTACTCCGGGCATCTACCGGCATGACATCCCACGCTTAAAATCAGAGCACATCTGTGTTGACAAGCAACAAGACACTCAAATGGGGTCCGTCAGAAACGACAACGGCGAACTGTTTAATTACACTGTTGCGGTGTGTGGTAGCCTCCCTTGTCCTCGTTTTGAAGAGGGGAAAGCGTTTCCTTGTGTGCACTTGTGTCTGTCTGTGTGTATCTATATGACATGTGTGTAAGTGTTTGTGTACACACAAGCATATTAAAGTAATTAATATGTGCAATAATCTATTCTCCTCAGTTCCTTGTTTACTGCTCTTTTTCTATACATTCATTCACTCGCTAAACTGTGTAAATATGCTTATCGCAATGTAACGACACATGCAAGAAACAGAAGTGAAGCAGACTGGTGCTAAAGACTTGATGAAAGACTAACAGACAGCCATTTACACACAAATCGACTTTCTGAGTCGGAAACTGTCAGCTCTGGGAGATCAGCATCTGTTTTAACACTCTCACCCCGATGTGGGAAATTGCGAAACGGAAAGTTCACATGGTTGTTGTTTACTTTCAAAACGTATTCACCTACAAGAAGCCTGTAGCTTGCAAACCCTAGAGTTTATATTATTTGGTTCAAAACACATTTAGGCATTTTAATCATTAAAACAGAAGAGAACACTACAGTCAAGACAACTCCGCACCAAAGGTGTTCCATGGTTTGGATTACTCTTGAACACTTTCACAGACACGTGAGGGAGGGAGTAGCTGAAGTTTAGAATGTCAACAAGAAAAGATATTTGTAAACATCGAAATTATACTCAACCGAAAGAGAAAAGGTACTCGCGGTTATAAGCTCTCAAAGCATTGTCGATTCTGGTGTATTTCAGATGACTGCAGTGTAGAGCAGTACATGTTTGACACTAGAGCCCCAAATTATTTTTTTTTTTTATCTTGCACTACATACTCAAAATGAAACCAAAATTGTATACAAAGGTCATGCCTTGTATATTTGAGTACCGAGGACAATTTCTAAGCACAAAAACGTTTTTTGAAGGTTGCATATTATTATTACATGATCCATAACAACTGGTAACACGATTAGTATCTGTAAACGCTATTTTCTGATGCACCAATTCTGCTGGCAAAGACCATGTGTTTACAAACATTTTCAATAAAGCTTAAACAAATCAACTTTCTTCTGTCTTCATTTTTCGTGTTCTAAAATATCAGAGAAACTATTTATCGTTATTTAATGTCAAATTTTTTTGAGATAAATGACAATTTTTAACTGGTAAATTTGCTGTACATCCTTGTGAGGAACAACAACTTTTAATTATGCTCCATAAAATATTTGATTAGCAAATCAAACGACTTAACCCATTTGACTCTAACACACTGAGCTCCATCTGGATGAGGTATTTATATCCTCTTTGTAAGGGGAGGGCAGTCATTTCAGGGAGACCATTGATAGCTAATCCACATTTTGCGTTCTTTCACTATGCACTTGCAATTCTGCTCGGTATACTTATTCCTTGGTGCTCTCCCCTTGAGTTGTATAAATATGAGGGGCTGGGAAACACTCTTCAGTGAGGAGACAACATTGAACAGCACGACTTCTAGCAACTGCACAACGTGTAAACGGTAAGTTGAGCAATTGTTTGCGATGAAAGATGTAACCGCCATATGCACTTTAGCATAAGAAGAGGTTTTGTTTAATGCAGCGTTAGTTTGTTAGGCGATCTGTATCACTTGACTGTATGCAGTAAGATAATTTATTGCTTTTCTGGCTGGAGTGGCTGTTGATACCTTCTTTTGGTCATAAACTGTCGATACATTAATCTTTGAACTGAGATTACTCGCCCTTTTCTATGTGAGACTGAAGATAAAAATGTTCAAAGTGTAAAATACTCAACAACAAGACAATAAAGATCACATAATGTCATCTTCTTATCTTTTTTAACCACAACAAGTTTTATTCACACACTGAAGTAGAAGCTCTCTCTTTCCATGGCCACAATGGCGTTATTGACGTCAATCTGCTTACTGACGTCACTTCCTGTGTTGTACGCCATGAGCCTGGACACGAAAAACGTCACATCTGATGACGTCGCATCGGGCGCTGGAAGTCTGGAAATGAGGAAGTTGCGTCACGTGGAGGCAGAGCTCGAGGTGTTGAGGAGAACAGTGACGGAAATCAAAGCTGGTGTTCAGTGCGGTTCACAGAGGTCAGTGTGCGAAGTTACTGAACTCTTATAATTACAATATTTATATTGGCATTCAAATCACGATTGACAAAAGCTATCAACTTGCATAACAATTAAATTCATTAACATTAATTTTAAATTTAAGGAATGTGCCGTTTTATTTATGAGACTAAAGTATTTTATTAAATTTTTCTAATTGACATAAAAACTTTAGATATTTTTCATTAAAAATTTATTCGTTCGATTAGAAATGCTATAACACTAAGCTTTATCATCTGAGGCTATTGTATTTAAAATTAGCCTCTGATTATGATACACTATTTTTTCACATTATTTAAAAGAATGTTGGACTACATTCACATTCTTGTTGCTTTCGCCTTAATAATCAAATCTTGCGCCATGACATCACACATGGAAAATGTTTATTTCTTATTCTATAAAGACTAATTTTCACGACTTTCATAAAATTACAAAAACACAAGTACACTGTATTTGTAACCCCTAACCCCACCACTAAATGAGTCTTAGTTCACATACAGCAGTTTAGTAGTAGAAGGCCGTTAAGGTGAATAGGATTATTTTGTGAGCAAGTTCGCGTGTTTTTTTCTAAATGGATTCCCTAGTCATTAAACTAACAGGGAAATACACTATTTATATAAAAAAAAGTAAAAAATTGTCTTAAAATACATTTAAATTGAGTTAATTCACTGCGCAAACCGATTTTGTTTTTTTGTTTTTTTTGAAGGAAAATGAAATTCAGTCGCTGTAGAGGTTCCGTATCTCTGTTAAAGTTCAATCATGTACCTTAATAAAGAGCCAGGAGTCCGTATTTTCAATCTCTATAATTACTAATTCGAATATTAATCAATCACAAGGTTTGTGTGAATCAATTTAGTCGTTGATATCAACGCTATCTAATTAGAGATTAAAATACTGAATTATCCTTTGTCACCAAAAGAAAGGCGCTGACCGATTGGTTGGCAGAAAAGAAATTAGCGACACTGCCAGTCGTTCTTCACACTTTCAAAGTAGTGTCTAATGGCGAGAGAATGACAAAACAAATGTCTTACTAACGAAAAATTATTAGTTTAACTCAATTTCGATCAATTTTTAATTTTTCCACATTTAAACCAGTCGCAAAACGAAAGATTAACTAGAGAATATTTCAGGAAAGATGACACTGCAGACGACTTACCGAGCGACTTGATAACTGTGCGAGGAACACTTTCCCAAACAAAAAAAAATAAAAAATTTTAAAAAAAAAGTCATCATACTGACAAAGATTTTGACATAATATTCGTTTAATTTTTCTTGTAACCGGAACATATTTTGTAATATATTGTTCGGCATTTTTCTGGGAATGTTCTTGCTTATTGGATGCTACTTCAAAAACAATTCTATACACTTAGTGCAGTTTGAATAGGTGCAGCTTGAAGTCTTAGAATTAGAAGTACTCGTTGATAAGGAACAACTTGTGTGATTGCTGAAACACTATAAATCAAATTTTCTCAAAATTGCAGCTACTGTACTCGCACACCTCAATAATGTGATTATCTGTCTCTTTCTTATCATTTCTCAGTCCACATGCAAACGTGTTGCAAGAAGTGACGAGCGAAATACAAGCGCTCCGTTCACAGTTTCAAGGTCTGCAGTTGCAAAGAGAGTTGTCCGTCCTGCGATCAGATCTTCTTCTCGCCCAGTCGGCCATGCCGGCGGACACCGGAAGTAAGCCTGTGGGCAGAGCACCGCAGATAGGTAACCAGCATTTCGTTAACTCTAAACACAGGTTCTATGCTTTGCCCTATATAACAATCATGTGTTAAACATTCTTGATCTTTTCATGTTTGCTTTTGCTGACTAATTACATGGCCATAATCATCGGTCATTATCTTCACCGTAGTTGGCATGTAATGTTAGGCCGATATATTACAGTCTGTTAATCAGCGACTTAGTGAGTCCTCATCACCTGAAGGTAACATAAACATTAACTCTGACCTGAAGTACCTGACGAGGTGGGGATATCAGAATGGGGACTGAGTCAACTTCTACATCTTAAACTGTGGAGGGCTTCAACTGTGTTTCTGTCTACAGGAGCCGTGTACGAGCGCTGGGGCAACAGTGGCTGTCCTAATGGCACACAGCTGGTTTATTCAGGTAGTATGTGAGGCTGTGTGTGAGAGAGAGAAAAAAAGAGAAAGTTAATAAGGAAATCGAGAAAACAAATCGGGTGTTAATAGAAGACAAGTGGTGTGGGAAAACAATTAATTGATTTTTGTTGTGATGATGATGATGATGATGATTATGATGATTATGATTAATATGGATCAGTATAAGCAATGTCTTGAATGTCACGTATAGGCCAGAAAAAAGAAAAAATCGTCAGAATACAAAATTTTGAAGTTAAAGGACAACACAGTTGAGAAGAGAGCACAGTCCTGGCACTAAAGAAGTGAAGGAGACAAAAGTCAGATACATGCGCGGAGCAAGATACAGGGTCACACGCGATCATCATCATCATCATCATCATCATTATCTAAGGTGACCAGACGTCCCGCATTTGGCGGGACAGTCCCGCTTTTGACTTCGTGTCCCGCCTGAATATCGGGTGGGACGCCCAATGTCCCGCTTTCTGGCTTTCTGGCAAGTCCATCAAATGTCCCGGTTGTCTTTAAAAATCACTTTTTTCGGCGTTCTTTGACGGTGACGACACCATCATCGGCATGTGTCCCGCTTTCGCCCCAGAAACGTCTGGTCACCTTATCATTATCACATGAATAAATTACAATTTATAAGACACGTATTTACGTATAACACTACGTATTTAGAAAATATTCGAACTACAGAAAACTGGAATGATTGTGTTCAAACGAAGTATCTTAACAGTTTATTAGCGTCGCTCGACATTGCTGAGGACCCTGACCTTGCAGTACGTTGGTGTAGACTGTAGACTAAAGGCACTAATCTCGTTCCCTGAACCAACCAGGCTGACTAGAATGACGATGAACGAGATTTTCTTTCAATGAAGACGAATCAGATTTTTTTTCTCTGTTCAGGTCTTATTGGCGGCTCATATTACACTCACACCGGAGCAGCCGCCAACGCTCTGTGCTTGCCCTTGAACCCTGTCTTAGATAACAACCCCGGCGCGAGCGATCTCACTGGTATCTATGGAGCTGAACTCCAAGTCACCCCTCTTCCCAGACATAACTTTGACCCCCTATGCGCTGTATGCCGCAGCCCACGGGCGACAATCCTCATGGTACCCGCTGCCAGTGCTTGCCCCTCTGGATGGACAGTAGAGTATTCCGGGTACTCATGCAGGACACTCCAATCACGCTGCAGCGACAGAATACATTTGTGTCGACAGAGAGCAGCACACGCGCACTGGGTCCCACAAGGACGACGACGGCAATGTCTTTTATTACGTCGGTGCTGTGTGCGGTAGTCTCCCTTGCCCACCTTATGTAAGCGGGAAAGTGCTTCCTTGTGTCGTCTGCTCCAAGTAACGATCATACACATGCAGGATTAATGTAAATGGGTCACATTACACATTTGTATATTGTATACTTCAAACTCGGTCTTGTTAGCAACATTTGTATTTCTGTCCTAGCAAAGCAACCGAGTCCTTAACTTTGTTTCCTTTCTTTTAGATATGGGCGATCATCTGCCATTTCTAGCAAATATTTAAGTAGTGGAACTCATTTACTTTACCACACACACGTACAGACAAAACTAGCTGGAAACGGTATTTTAATCACCATCAGTCGAGACTTCCATGACATCGCCTTGAAGAACACACTAGCCGGACTGCTTCAGACTGGGGTAGACGTTCACGGGTAGACGTACCAAGGCAGTGGCTGGTCGACCCCACCGTACCACAGTCCAGTTGTGGTCATTTCAGAGAACGGCAGGAAATCTTCGAGAAGGCGAGTAGTTACCGTCAGTTGCCTCATCTCCCAGTAACCAAGGGCAACGTAGCCGAGTGGTGCTACCAGCCAGCGCAAAGGAACAGTTCGTGTTCTGGAAGCTTATCAGATTCCGAGGTTGTGAGCTGTAGGCCAAGAAAGGACCGCGTGTACGGACCTATGTATATGTATTGACGTAAGACCTATCTTCCAGCTTCACTAGTCTGTAACCATCGATTATCGCGCTGATGCCGGGTAGCTTTAAGTAGTTATATACATGTTCAATTTCATACTGATTTCATGTCAACCTAATTTTGCTTTTCTTGTGTTTAAATAATAATTTTATACGTTGTACAACTGTCTTGTCGGTTGTGTTTTCGAAGTCGAGTGTGACTGTTAGTCTGTACGCGTGCGGACATGAGAATAGGCGGGTGACTGGGTGTGAGGGCGAAAGTCGGGTGGAGCGAGCCAGCTGAAATGACCCCTTTCCCATCGGGCGAGTTAGGCTCATCCTTCTCCCCGTCTCGTTCTTCACACAATCAATCAATCAATCAATCAATCAATCACTCGATCTGTCAGTCAGAAAGTAAACAGAAGTTCAATATTGCTATAAACTATTTTCGAACCTCATTGTTTGTTAACATAATAAATATTTTCGAGCTTAAGAATTCTCATTCTACATTGGCCGATATGGCAAAATTATGCGCAACACATCTCAGCAATGCTTCTGTACAGAACTGCTATTTCACTTTTGTTCCTTATTTCCAACCCATATCGGGCCCGGTTATTACTTTGATGGGTGACCGCCTAGGAACACCAGGTGTCGTAGGTAAAAAGGGCTTTTTTTTGCAATTGTTTTTCTTTCTTTTGTGTGAGGGTATATTTGATTATTCATCTTTATTTCTAAGACTTTTCTTCTAAGTTTTTATGGACATGTAGTCCTTTTTTCTAGACTATTTTCTTTTTTATTTATTTCATCTGCTTTTTTAACACTTGTCCTTTTGAGGACACTGGGCCCGTTTAGTACTTTGATGGGCGAGTGTCTGGGAACACAGTATGCCCATCGTGCGGTAGGTAATCTTTTTCTTTTGTTTTCATAAAATTTTTCTTTAGTGTGGTGGCATTAGACTTTTTACAGTGAATTTGAGGTAGATCAGCCTACGTTTTAAGCAGGAATATATAGAATAGATCGCAGGGGTCAACTCATCCAAATTACAATGGACAGGCCTCACCCTGGGAGGACCTTCTTGCTGATTAGGGTACATCCCATGCCAAGTAAACATGACTAATTTTTATTGTTTTTAATCTATTTATAAAGGAAATGTGCTTCCGCCTCACGACTTTCCCTCCATCAACCGGAATTCAATAGCATATACTACTAACACATGATTGAGATATGTGGGAATCACAAAATCTGAACATTTTAATGTGGCTAATGCTAAGGACTGTTGCCCTCAGGAGATTCTTGGTGCTGATATTTTATACATCAATCTGCACGTTCGAGAAAATGGGGTAAAAGAGAGGAAATGTAAGTACACTTCGTAAATATGAACCTTTATTAAAAGAGTTTATCAATATCAATTATAAGAACTTTTAAATGAAGTATTAACGGATATTTCAGAAGACTGGTTAATGCAACATTTTTGGGATGTTTTAAAATGTTCGGTTAAAGCAGTAGTCAGCATTAGTGAACACATGGTCATCAAACCCCTGATTTGAAAGTGAGAGAAAAACAAAGTGCACAATTACATTCTTGCATCTCCATCTTCCATAAAACTGAAGGGTACAATTAAACAATAAATATGCCAGACCTAAATGAGTGACAGCATTAATAAGATATGAAAGAGTGAGGCATATTCACAGTATTTTCTAAGGATAAACTGTTTACAGAGTTTCACATCAGGACAAAAAAAGAAAATAGCAATCACTTTCAATATTGGAAAATGGTGACATTTTCTATTGACACAGTAATGCAGTTGATAACATTTCAGCACAGATTTGCTAGCTATAAATACTTCTCTAATAGCTTTTTCAGGTATACAAGGTATTTAAGACAATATTATAAATGTATGGAAAATATTATGGGCTGAATCTGGACCCAAAAAAAGTAGAGAAATAGATGTGCTGGAGAGTTTTAATATTAATACACTTATTATGCTTCATCTTTCTTTTCATTATATAGACATACCTTCTGTCCATGTATAAAAATATTACTGAAGAATTAACCCATTTGTAAACATTTAGAGTTTATAGACTAACACAATGTTTTTCTTTGTAGAACATTAACACTACTTTCAAAAAAAAAAAAGTAAGCAGTGGGAGCCAATTTTATCAGACAGTAGTATCAGAATGACCATGATGTGCAGAACAATTTTTTCTCTCACTAACACTAATACCCCTATGTCATACTGGTTATTCCTAATACTTTAGAGCAAGTCAGACTGTTACAGATGATTTCTTTAATTTTGGGTTTGATCGTTTGTTTGATGTCTTTTTTCTAGAGAAAAAGTGTTTTTGTATGCGAAAATTTTCATTTGATTTAAATGATTGTCTTACTTGAAAACTGTTTGCTGATGTAATAAGCTGTGTTCCTGCTAAAATCTTTAAACTTTTTGTTAAATTTTGAAAACAGGCATCCATGACTGCATTGTCTGTGGAGGAGTTTATCACAGTGGTAATATTATTTATGACAGTGGTAATGCCATTTATGATCCCCAAATTAGCTGCTCGTTTTCTCTGTATATTACTGCAATCTCTGGCTTCAGGTGTATCCTGTTGCCCTAAACTCTTACTGTCAACTGCATGCTGCCGTGTACATGGAATGTTAAACTGATTTTTGAGGTTATTTATATCTCTTCTTGTCACCAGGAAGTCCCGTGGAACATTGGCTATATTATGTCGTACATCATCAAGAATTTTATTGGTTTCTACTCCCTCTGACAGTTTGGTTGCTATGGTGTTCCTCATGCCATCTGAAATTTTTAGATGGGCCAGTTGAATATCATGAGATCTGTGGTCAAGACAATATTCAACATTAACCACACCACTCACAACATTTTTCTTTACATTTATAAAAGAAGTGCACATGGTGCCTATTTTGCATGAGCCCTGGTTTTTAACTGCCCGTTTTCTATCCGATTTGATGCAGGGAATGCCAGAGCGATTGCAATGATAATATGAAACAATGCAGCCTTTGGTATTTCTTGCTCCTGATGTTCTTATGAACCTCACTGATTTTGATTTTTCAACCTCTTCTTTCCAATGTTTGAAGTCGTCTTCTGTCTTAAATGTTGAGCACAAAATTTTTATATCTTAATGATGAACAGACTGACAGTGAAATATCAGCTCTTCCATCCTTCTAAATGTAAACTCACATTTGTCACATTTCTTTGATGATGAGCTTAGCATTTCTGGATGAAATCTTTTGTTATGGTTGTGAAGCCCTTTTCTTGACATTAATGTTATTTTACAAATGGGACACACACGTGTTCTTGTTCTTGTGCATGACACAGTGGAGCAGTTCTGAGATGTATCACGTATGTCTGAAAACAAAGAAATCATATGCACTACTACAAATGTTAATTATTGTTTGACTATATGTTGTCACAAAAACTGGATTCTCTGGCACAAAGGCAGCTGACAGACTGGCAAAGGCTGGCCCAAGAAACCCCCCCCCCTCCACACATCCTTGGTCAACTTTACTGAGGCCATGACAAGAATCAAAGCCAAGCAAAAGTAATGATAGATCCAACAGCATCACTGCTACAGCAGCCAAGTCCCACTTTACGGGCTAGAGAGAACTGGCTTACGAACGTCAAAGACTAGATTGTCCTGTACACTGTACAGGACCTGCTCACTGTCGCCCAAAACTAAGAAGAGAGGCTGGTCCAGTCAGCTGCTGCGTCTATCCATGTGCTCCCCTAAATGACAGGTGCCGGTCAAAGAAATGTATTTTGTACAACTATGGGTACATAATCCTAGTTCGTGCTACGAGTCTATGTTCCCATGTACCATGTAAGTTACAACTACTTTTTGCCGTGATATAGCCATATAGTTGCTAGCACGGCATAAAACAAATCCCCATGTACCGGCGGACCAAACTTGTTTGACATCCGATGAACATGACTATTCAACAACTCCCTAAAATCGATTATGATTGCCACAAATATAAATAATCATATTCGAACTGACCTTTAGGTTGATCCATCGCAGGATACGAGGAAGATCTAGTACGAAAGCTGTTTGTAGTTCGCAGACGAACCGGAAAACAAAGACTGAAATTTAGCGCATGCGCAAAACAGATGGACGTGCTATGTGTACCCATGGTGTACCTGTGCAGACCTCGACGATCAACAAGAGAGTGAACGCCGTCAGAATGGATTCCCCCAACACCACACAGCTGAGAACCTTCCTACGCTTCTGCCAAATATATACGAACCTGATCTATGCAAACAACAATGCCATTGGGTAAAAGTAATAAAGAATAAAAAATTCTATCTTGCATAGATATTAAAGTGTAGCAGTCTATCGAAAAATATTTTAAAAAATGCATCGTAACCATGGTCGTTATTCTAGAGAGAGAAAAATGATAAAGAGAAAAAGAAATTGTTTTGCTCCCGGTGTGGTCATCCTAGTACTAATTGGACCCGACATTGCAGAAGTTCGGGGACTTTATTATACATTGCGTTGATGGTGGTGTGTCCCAAGGAGAGAAACACTACTTTGGAAAACTTAAAACCGACACTGAAGCTAATCGTTTTTAGGATGGTAATTGAATATTGTAGAAGCAAATGTTTGTGTGCTATACATTGTGGAATAATTACAGTTATGTATTTTATCTGGAAATATCGTTCATGTACCGATCTAAAACTTTATATACACTTTTTTCTCCACAAAAATTAGACTTAGAAATAACTGTAGCTGGTTGTAACAACAACAACAACAAAAATGTCAAAAATAAATTTTAGAGGCACAGTAATTGAGTTTATACAATAATGATTTATAATGTGTGGTTTCATATCTGTTCGTCAAAATTCTATTATGTTGGTGCATTTAATAGCTATACTACTAGTAGGCATAACCCCACTCATGTTTCATTAAATGTAACTGCCATCAGGAAATCTTCATGATCACATGCAGTGCATTTTTTCATGCGATTTTTACTCTGAAGATCCTGCCACTTAACAGTGGTTTAGGCACTTTCAAGAACAGCACCAGACCAAAAAATTAATAAAATGGAAAAAACTTTAAACATAGAAGTTTTTGAAGAAGTGATTGCCTCCCTTATGTCAACGTTGTAGATACGTACACACCTGACTTTATATTTTTAATTTTATTTTAGATCTGCACGTATATTACACGTCAGTGTAAACTAAAGATCACAGTAGAGTATAGTACTAATTAAAAGGACAACATGAAAATTCCACACACATTTCTTTTCAAAAATGAAATTTTTAAAGAAAGATCTAATTTTGAATTTCAGAGTAATCGTTGCACACCTTTCCCAACAGTGAAATTTAAATGGAGATGTATATATTGTTGTTAAGAAAAGCCTAGGATGTAGATTCAGCGGCCCGCGGTGGCGCAACGGTTAGCGCCTATCACAAATACAGTAAAGGTTGGCTGCCCAGTTCATGTCTCGTCTCGGGCACGCTGTTCTTTCTCTGCACGTAGCATCTGTTTACAGCGCTGGCTGCCTTGCCGTGATAGTTGCTAGCACGGCGTGAAACACCTATCCCCCCCTCCCCCATAGAGCGAAAACGCCGCAAGGAGGAAGCACTTTCCAACTAAACAACAACAACCTGTGTGGTACATATATTGGATCGATACAGAGAAGATTGTCAGTGACTCTCGTCTCGGCATACACACATGTGCCCCTAGCTGATCATTGGTCACGCTAGACACGTGTTTCCATTGCCATAGCAATATCAACAGCCAAATTACCAACCATGCCTGGGAGTCGCAGCACAAAAAAACTGCGATTGAATGTAGCATCGCACGCTGCCCGCGCGAAGTGGGCCAGGTATAGGGCGGCGCCAACATTCACTTATCGTCAGATTTTGACAATTTTGCGCGCCTTGAGATGTCGTGTTTGTGACTCACCGCGGCTTGAGGTCGTCGCAAGGCGAAGTGGCAGAGAAAACGTTTTTATGATCCAATGCAGCCGTTGTGGGCCAATTTTTAAATTTTAACTTGTATGTATGCATTGGAAACAAGAAAAAAAGGTAGGCAAAGGTAAACAATGCTTGTATGTGCAAACAGTAATTTTGGCTGTGCATTTCTTGTCACATCCTTTCTGGTACATCAGTTGTTTTTTGTTTTTTTTGTAGGTAATTTGTGTAAAGCGTTAAAGTCTTAAGGCTTCTGTTAATTTATAGACTGGTTATTTTGAATATAGAAGAACATGAAGAAAAATTGATTGCTGACGTCTTGATTTGGACAGGCAGTAATAAGCTTTATCATCATTGATAGATCAAATCTGATACCTGTCAGTTCTGTTAACCTTGGCGTGTTCGATCTGATTCACAGATGATAGGGACTAACTTTAAACAATCAGTGACATCTTGATATCTCCATCAATCAGACTCTATGGATGTAATTGTAATTGTTAGTGATGCAGTATGCATTCTTAGATCTGCTTGTAGCTTGGCAAGACTTTGTAGCTGGAGTATTAAACAATCTAAGTATAGTGCATCAATGTGTTGCAGTTGCTTGGAGAGACTTTGTAGCTGGAGTACTAAACAATCTAAGTATAGGGCATCAATGAGTTACAGTTGCTTGGAGAACATTTAAATAGGTTTCCAAGACATAGTTTGATCAGGTGCTATTTTCTCAGCCAGAATCCATCTGCAGCTTTATGCAAAAAGAGAAAAGAATGGCTATTAGAATCTGTTTGCTTTTCCATTAGCACTGGTTGTTTTTATCATGAAAGGCCAGAAATATTTACAACCAGATTGTAGCTGTTTGTTTCGGAAATATTTAAGCACTATAGCTTACTTTTATTAATTGTTAATATTATTTGGGTGGCTCCTTGAAAATGAGGCAGCACAACTGAAGGAGCATTTATCCATTTAGGAAAACTTTTATAGTTTTGGTTCTTGTCAGCTGTTTTTACAATATGATATAGTTCCCATAATCCTGGGACTTCCAAATCCTAAGCAAGAAGGTATTGCAAAACAAGGGGTGCCCAACCTATGGCCTGCCGGCCACATCCGGCCCACACAGGTGCCTCGCCTGGCCTGCTAATTTTAACCAGACACAACATTTTTAACAGTATGATTCTGGTAAAACCGCCATAAAATTGCAAGATTTTATATCATGTCCAGTGCGGCTCTTGGGCAAGAAAAGGTTAGGCACCACTGGTTTAAACTGTTCATTTTAACGTGATTTTAACATTTTAGTTGATAGTATTAAATGCGAAAAGATTTAAGCATGGTTTTCAGGTTGTTTTTTTTTAATTGCAGCTTTTTTATTACACTGAAGAGTGAACTGAGCCTTTCTTTAAATTTCAGATTTTTTAAGATTTCTACTTTTCTACTCTGTCGACATGTGCTAAGGGTAAGTTTTTTTAATTTGTGCATTTTTGTACATTCTGGTAATCACTAATAATGCTGAAGAAAAATCAGTTACACCTGTACTGCTATGGTTTGATATTTTTAGCTAGTGTTGCCATTCCCTGGAGACTTTGATCATCATTTGCAGGCATTGACCATTGAGCTGAATTGTGCCTGTTGCACAAACATTTTGAGCAGACTACAAAGCTGTTTGATGCTGCAGAGTGCCAGCAGCTCTGTGACATTGACACTAATTAGTTCACAATTTGCTAGCATATGAAGTCACAGAGAATGACACTAACCTGAGTAAATGGTGATGGCTGAATGTTTTGGCCAGGCAGCATTAGGTAAATAGCACTGATGGTGGGCATGTTGTGCAGATGCACCATCCACCCTCAACAAAAGAGAGAAAGAGGCGTTGCATTGTATTTGACTGCATTGTATTTGACAATGTGCCACATTGATTTGATTGATGAAGTCTCATTAAACCAACACATAAAACTGATAATTGAAGTCTTACTAATTCTAGCTAGAAATCAAATCTAGACAAGATAATGCTGATTTATATCTCATTGTGAATATGTGATGCAGTTGAAGTCTTATCAGAAAATGGGTTTATCTAACCTAGCATTTCAACATCTTTGAGTATATTGCCTCATGACAATTCATTTAGATGATACACTTAATGTTTTGTTTTCAGTGTTCATTTAAATTCTTAAGTGGATATGTGTACTAAGTTTCTATGGCTGTTTCTCAAAGACATGTATTTACACAAAGGACTAAAAAGAATTTCTTTTTTTTCTTGGCAAATATGGTATGGGCTGCTGGTTGGAATGTAGTGCACCATCATACACTTCCTGACTGGTTGAAGGATAATGATTTTTTGCTGCGTGGACATCGCACACCTACAAACTCTTTCGTAGCCTGCTTCAAGTCCATCTTTCGCATTCATACAGAAACTGGCAACATATGGACACATCTTCTAGGTATGTAACACTGCATTTTACTTTTAGGAGCAGGGAATCGGATTGGTAAACTCTAGTTATCTAGCAGTTCTAAACAGCAAGTGTTTTGAAGCACAAGTGCATGCTTTGATTTGATACCAGGCATGCAAGGAAGGGCTTTTTGTTTATCAAAGTAACAAAACTATATTTAAGAAAAAGGAAAAATAAAGCATGATTAGCGTTGTAACCCTGCTTTCAGTTATTGTTTGCAGAATGAAACATCACAGCAACAGGACACTTTTGGGAAGAAGGTGTGTTTCATGTTTTTATCTTTTTCTTTGTTCTACCATTGTTTACTGTGACTCCATCTATTCTGTTGCAGGCATGATAGCATTTTTAGGAATTGCAGTTTACTTTGTCACCAGACCAACTATTGAAGTTCAGTGGCAAGAAAAAGCTGTGTTTTCTGCCTTCTTCATTGGGGCCATTCTTTGTTTAGGATTTTCCTGGATTTTTCACACAGTGTACTGTCATTCAGAACGAGTGGGCCGATTCTTCAACAAGTGAGTAGCATTATTTCAGCTTTGTCACATTTTCTCTACCTAGACTAGGTGCAGTAGACAGTAAATATTGTGCCATTGCTGCATGGTGATTAGGAAAGTTTTTTTTTTTCCAACCCTCAAAAGCTTAATTCAGTCATTAGATCAAAAGCATTTTCGTAAGAATCATCTGGTTTCTGTAGCTTGCTGTCCATTTAGCAAACCAGCATAAAATGCAGTAATAAAAATGTGAACATGATTTCCCAGCTTAGTTTTGAGCAACAAGACAGATTATGTTGATTACTTTTGTTTCAGGCTGGATTATTGTGGCATAGCCCTGCTAACAATCGGCTCTTTTGTACCCTGGCTATACTACAGTTTTTATTGCCGTCTGGAGCCTAAAATCACCTACTTGGTCCTCATCTTTGTTCTGGGTTCACTGTGTATTGTGGTCTCTATGTGGGACAAGTTTGCCCAGCCTCAGTATCGTCCCCTCAGAGCAGGTGCAGTGAGCTTTAAAACTTTTCTTCCATATCTGACATTATCTTTGAACAACACAAAAGCATGTTTTAGGCTACTAACGTTTTGAAAGTTGCAGTAAATTTTACATAAATCACATCAGGACTGAGTGGTACATTTAGCTGCAAAGTTTCATATGATTGTCATCACAGAAACAAATTTAATAAGAGAATGCAGGATATAAATAACCATTCTGCTTGTTTTTCCTGCTGTTTGCTTGGCTTTCTTTTCCCATAAAAAGTTTTAAAGGCTGCAAGCTTAGGTAATGGGTAGATGTAGCATAGAACTTTATTTTTGATCCAGCGTTCACACAAGAGCACCTAATATTTATTCAGAAATTTGGGAGTGGAGAGGGGGTTGATTTAAATATTTTTTCCACTTGTCTTCGACTTAGGGTCTATCAGACTGCCCCCAAAAGGAACACCTCTAAACTCAAGTTACCTTAAATCTGAGGGATTAACTCCCTTTAGTTCCTGAAGTGCAAGCCCTCAAATATCACTGGAAAAGGTCACAAGTGTCCACATATATTATTAACATACATTTCCTGCTTTCTAGCTATCCGTAGTCCTTTCAAGCATAACAATGTATATTTGATCTGTCAGGGATTTATATTGGACATAATGATGTTTGTAGGCTTGTTTCATTAAAAACACAGGATTACAGAGTGTGCAAAAAAATGTTTGTATACCAAGCTCAGCCCACATTTTAAAATAATTTTTTTTTTAAACTTATAAAACACTTTTATTTTAAATGCACTAAAAGGGGTAAATTAATTTTTTTTCTTGAGGTGTCAGGATTTTATAACTTCAAATATAAAAGGGTGAGGGGCCCCAGACTTTTCCAAGTTTCGAGAGTGCCCCTCACACTTTTATATTTTAAGTTATATATATTAAAAAACATCCCTAGAATTAAAGGAGTAAATTTTTCTTGTTGTAGTTCTGCTAGCACTGAGCATGACAGAGTTTCGAAAGGAGCTGAATCCTCTTGTGACATGTTCTGTTGTGTGCAGGTGTGTTTGTGGCCCTGGGATTAAGCGGTGTGATCCCTGCATTGCACTATGTCATCACTGATGGGTTTTGGCATGCTATTCACAAGGCTGCTCTAGGCTGGTTGGTTCTTATGGCCATTCTCTACATTCTTGGTGCTGTCATCTACGCTGTTCGTATTCCAGAACGCATATTTCCTGGAAAATTCGACATCTGGGTAAATACCATTAATTGTTTTATGGAATAATTTTTACCTGTATGTCATTTAGGGTGAGTGTGTGATGATGGTTTAAGCTTACTGGGTATTAAAAAGCTTAATAATTGTCAGTTTATTGGGTATTTAAAAGTGATGGACTTGATGCTTCCTCTCCCTTTTTTTCCTTAACTTTTATCATTGTTGGCAGTAGAATCTCTCTTGATAATGTTTTGTTGTTTAAACTATCAGTGTCTGTGGATTTGATCATCTGTTTGTGCTGACTGGTTTGTTTGATGTTTACAGTTTCAGAGTCATCAGATCTTTCACGTTTTTGTCCTGGCAGCAGCCTTCGTCCACTACCATGGCATTTCAGAAATAGCCAACTATCGCCTGACACTGGGAGACTGTCTGGAATCTAGATCGGAAGTGATGTAACCAAAGCATCTAAAATAAAATGGACAACTTAGTTCATGATATTATTCCCTCAGCTGGGTCAGCCTGATATGCTTTACAGCCATTCATTTACGTTCTGTTGGGGTGGTTTTGCCAACACTTTGGTAATAGATTAATCCTTCTCCTGTGTGATTTCTCACTTTCACTTTTCAGTCTTTCCCTGCTTTCACACTACTTCCTTTTCTGTTTATATGTGTACATGTGTGAATGCAGGCTTAATTAGATGCATATGTTCCAGTTCATCTGGCATAATGTTTTCACTGAGCTATGCCTGATGTTAGAAAGTCTTGTCAATAGCTGAAATCAAAATGTGCATATCAGAATATAAGTAATGATGATTGAATTATCTCTTTAGTATTCATTCATTTCCTTCTGCATTCTTCTGTTTTCTTTTAGCATCTCATTTTTCTAACTCTTCTCTCTGTGTGGGTTTGTTTTACTCTCCTTAAATATAATTTCTTGCACCTCACCTGCATGTGCTGAATTATTCCATATTTTTTTAAAGAGGAACAATCCTTTACTTTAATGACATGTCCCCTTTAGAGACTGATCTGATAGATGTCTTTCAAAATCCATTTAGTTTGACATGTTTAAGTTCTTGATGATGTAAGCATTTTATTTTTACACTCATAATTCTACCTTTTTGACCCAATAAGTTAAAAATATAAGTCCTTACTGGTTATGTCACAAATAGAAGAAATAAAAGGATGTATCTGAGGCACTTACAAAGTTTTGATCCTTGGTCCATTGGCTTTGTGCTTTCCAGCAGAAAATAGGTTTTTCTTTTGCTTAAATTAGTGTTAAGTTACAAAACCAGATAAAGTTGTTTTTGATATGCTTGCTACTGATTGCATCAGTATGTAAATATTGGGACTGATCAATAGAGAGGATATGTGGTGATGGGTTACATTTACCAGAGATATTTATCTGAAAAAGGATCTCCCTAAGTTTTTCATTTATAAAAATGACCAGTAAGAAATCAAGATTCTTGGATATTTTGATATGCATTAACCTGAGCCCTAATACCATTTAAAATTTAATTAAATTGTATGGCCAAAACTTCCTTGGATGATTTCTGGCTAAATAATAAAAAAAAGGAAGGTATATCAGCTTAAGATGGTATTATTGAGTCATATCACCTCTGCCTCAGATTGTGCAGTTTAATATAAGTGAGAACACCATCTCAGTTATTTTTATTGTTCTAGCTTTCCGTTCAAATGTAGAGCATGCACATTCATGTTTCTCAGCATGATAGCAAGCATTGCTACAGGAAGTTTTGTTTAATTTTTTTTTATTTTATTTGTTTTCTTTTAAACTTAACATTGTGAAATGAAAAGTATGTGGTGGCGATGTCACGCTTTGTGACCTTTCTTGCCATTGCACCTTGTTAAACTGAGGTTAACAAAATGAATGTGCACTCATCTACAAAAATAAATGGGGATCAAAGCTTACGTATGTTTACATACAATAAAAGAACTAGGAGTACAGCCATAAAAAAAAGTTCAAAAATGATATTTAGAGGCACAGTAATTGAGTTTATACAATAATGATTTATAATGTGTGGTTTCATATCTGTTCGTCAAAATTCTATTATGTTGGTGCATTTAATAGTAGGCATAACCCCACTCATGTTTCATTAAATGTAACTGCCATCAGGAAATCTTGATGATCACATGCATTGCATTTTTTCATGCGATTTTTACTCTGAAGATCCTGCCACTTAACAGTGGTTTAGGCACTTTCAAGAACAGCACCAGACCAAAAAATTAATAAAATGGAAAAAACTTTAAAGAGCAATACTGCATACAAATAACCATTTATTATATTGGCAGAATATAAGAAGTCTTTTCAATGAATCTTGGTTTTTTTCAGTTTTCTCCTGATAATTGGATCAGTAACAAGCATGCTGTCAACATTCATAAATTTTTTCAATTCTGCATCAGTAAGGCTGGCAACTCTTGGCTTTAGCTTCAAGAGTTCTCCTGCGCTAATGCTTGCTTGAATAAGTTGGCACTGGGTTCTTTGCATTTTGCAACACTGCATGATTTTAGAAGTGTCTGAACTATAGATATTACCATCAACATTCACTTGGTCCTGTACAGAAAACCCATTAGAAAGTTCACAAGATAAAACATCTAGTTCAGTATTCACAGGTGCCGGCTGCAGATTGATCGATACCGTTTTGTCTGATGATAAAGAAGGTAAAGCAGCCCTTGCACCACTGTCAGATTTACTGTTGTTTGATGCATTACATTTGTTTACAAATAGCATGGATTTTGTGGTGATGACTGAAATCATACTCGTAGTACCAGAGGTTTTATTTTTGGGGTTTGTACACTCAAAACCTGTCACTTTTTTAAAATAAGGTGATAGATGTTCTTGTCTCTGGCTGCTTGATGCATTAGTTTTGTTTTCATTTATATTTTTTGGGGTGTTCTTGTCTGATGTTCCTATATTATCGATGATTTCACAATCTTCTAAGCTGATGACTGTCTTTCCAGCCCAGTTGCTAAAGCTGTGTTCATGTTTATGTGTTTTAGCAAATTCTTTTGTCTCTGTATTGGTTGTTGCTTCATCATCTGATGCATAATGAACACCCATCATGATCTTGCGTTTCTTTAAGGAAGAATGCTTATTTTTCAATTTTCTTTTCCTTGAACTGTTATTGTGAGTGGGGAATGAGCTTTGAAATTTTTCAAAATTTAGCCTCATCTGTACAACATAACTGTCAATAGTAGGATATTCATGTCTTTGAAACTTCTGCAAATGTTTGCTGAGAAACTTCTTAAAGCAGGACATATCTGCTCTGTTTGCAACTGACACCCCGAAAGGTCCTCTAGATGTCTTGCCAACTATAGGCACTATAGATGCTGGTTTTACCTTTGATACAAATTGCACAAGTTCTGGAAATGAGCTGTGATCAGAGTAAGGCACTATGTACACATCACGTTGGTTTGAGAAGGGTATCCCATTTATCCCTGAAAATATGGCAGAAGGCAATATGGCAATTGTTCTTTTTACTTGATTGTAAGCTCTCATTGATTTTGCTGATATGGAATGAAATGGCACCACTCGGATGCGCTGCTCTGGCCTGGCAGTAACAAAGACATCAGGAAACTTTAAAGTAGTCATCACAGACATCATGTTTGGAGGAACACATACCCGCTCTTTAAGTGCCACAGCCACTGCCGCCACCAGTTCTTCCTTCCCTAGTCCTCGCAGGCCAATTAAAATATCACAGTCCTTGTGCTTCTGGGCAATGCAGATTATTTCTTCAAGAGCTTCATGCCTACCTGGGAACATGCACTCAGGGCTGCAGTATGTATTATCCAAATAAAGAACATCAATTTTCTCCAAATGGTCAGCAAGCAAGGATCCTTCGTTAACCATGTCTGGCTTGTATCGAAAGTCACCAGTGTAGAGAACTTTTCCAAAATATCCTTCAAAAAGGAACATGACAGCTCCTGGACAATGATTCGCATTAATTACAGTTACAGAAAAGCTTTCGAAAGTTTTCATTTTTTCCTTTGCATCACCACAGTCAGAAGTGACTTTTTTCCTATCTTCATTATGATGCAATTTAGGAGATAAAGAAGTATTTGGCCAAAATACTCCATGATGCTCCAAGCCAGGGTAGATGAGGTGTGATGAATCAATTTCAAGTACTCGTATCAATGAAGGATCAATATCATATCTTTCAGACAGCAGCTGTGCTGTGAGTGGGGAACAGTAGATTGGATGCCTCCAGCTAGAGGTTAAGCCAACAATGTGATCGCCATGAAGATGGGTCAGAAAAAAATACTTGATGCCAGGGTGTTTTTTAATCTGCCAAAAGTCAACGGCAATACATGTCCCAGGAATTACGTGACCATTCATGTTTAAAGATGCAGGTCTGAAAAAAAAAAAAATTTACAACTATATTGCATTTTCTCTCACGACATTTTGTATTATGTAGTCTACCTATTAGTACTGCATTCAAATGCTGAAATAGTATGTACACATGCCATTTTGACTGTTGATTTTGAAAACTATGGTATTCATTTCCGAAAAAGTATTTCAAGTAAATATTGTCTATTATTGAAATTACTTTTACACAAGGTTTGAATAATAAAGACATTACGCTTAGAAAATTAAAATCTAAAAGAATTAAAAGAGTACCAAGTATAACATCAGCAGCAAAAACAGATTTTAAAAAAATCTAAAACATATTTACAGAAAAATAATACTTAATGAATACTATCAGCTACAACAATTACTAGAGACACTACATTACTGGACAAGATAGTCACCAAATTAGAAACTGCTAAAATCCAAACGCTCAAAACCGACAACGAAATAAAACTGTAAAAGCCACGCTGCTGTTGACAACAAGTACTCGCTCTCCCTAATCACCACCTCCAACAGATTTCCAAGATTAACATAGACTATATGATTCTTTATTGCGGCCCTATGCTCTTCGAGGAGTAACAAGGAATAAACTATATGATTCTTGTACTTCTTGACTTCCGTGCCATCGCTGTTCGTTATAAAGTTCTTGTTTGTATATTGAAACATGGTATATAGGGCAAAAGTTCACTTAAAGAAATTAGTGAAACTTTTAATATAGCATTTAGATTCATACCACAAACTTTCTCTGCTTAACTGATGATGCGGAACTCAGCTTCACATGACGTTTTTGCCCTCCATGATCGACTTCGAATGTAAGGGGAAGTCACTGCCAGCCTAACAGGAGGGATAATCCGCATGTCCTTGAAGCTGCCACTTGGATGTATGATAGTTTACGTTTTGTTGCATTTACATCTGCTATGAATTGAAAGTAAGGAATTATGTTTGACAAAGACGTTTAGAAACTAAACAGAAATCATGTAAAAATTTTGGTAAAAGCAGAGTTTAAAATCGATGTTCATGAGCTATTGTAAAGACAATAGCGAAAAGAGAATTAAATGTGTGTGCGAATTATGATTAGGAACAACTTTATTTGACGTGAACGTATCTTTTATTTCCTTAGGCTGTGGAGCTTGTGTCTAAGGTTTTAATCAATTATACCTAAATCTTATATGAAAGTTTATCACGATGTTTTGGTAAATTAGATTGTTTGGAGGGTAATTTTTTCCACAGCTAACATACTTTTTTTTTTTTCCAGTTTCTGTTGACTGTTTTACAAAGACCTTTTGGAATGAGTGCCTACAGCAGAAAAATGGCCCGGCTCTCAGCCCGCATATTTGGCGAGGTGGCTCGTCCAACAAGTGTAAAATCTACGAAAGTGGTGCGAATCTTTAGCGAGAAACCAAAACATTTAGACAAAAGGGTGGTAGATTATTACCCTCCTTACAAAGATCTCACAATGACATTTGCTACTCTGAGAAATTATGGATTGTTCCGGTAGGTACTCATAAATAACACTGGATATTTAATTTACTGTTAGCCAAATATCATACTAATGTTTAATTTGATTAGCCATATACAGTAGCAATGAGAACTGAAATAGTAACTACCTGTATGTATTTAAAGACCAACAGAGGAACATTTTTTTTCAAATGGCCTGCCTTATTTTATTATGTGTACTAATTAAAAAAATTTGTAATGACTAACCCTCTTTATAGCTGCAAGCCTTAAACCATCTGCAGTTACACCCATTTAATAAGAAGATATAAATAGTGGTGTCCGTGTGGTGCATTTTAAAAGCTTCACTTGTCAAGGAGAGCTATGTTATATTTAAAAAATTGTATTTCCATCCAGATTATGTCTGTTGTGATTCAGATGTGTATGAAGTTGCAATTGGTGCTGTGATAATGATTCTGTAGTCTTTTTATACCATATTTTTTTACAATATTTTGAAACTACCAGTTAAATGTAAAAATAATAAGATATGTAGTAATAATAATAATAATGACAAAGGTATAGTAGTAGAAATACAAAGCAGAAAAAGAGAATATAGCATACAAGCATACTACAACAACACTGCTTCAAAATGAAAACAGTAAGTTTGGGCACTAGTGGCAAGGCAGAGTCTATGTTGAACTATTCAAAAGATATGAATCTCAGCAGACAGAGTAATTATAATGCACACAACTCAATACCCACAATGCAAGTGCTAATGCATGTCTAAATAAGGAAGACAAGTAGACACATGGTTGTCCATGTTGGGTGTACACACACATTGCTGATAGAGACACAATAGCGGAAATATTAAGAAACATTAATATTTAAAATGGTGTCTTAATTTTCAGAGATGAACATCAAGACTTTAAGGAAGAGATGATACGTCAGCGAGCTCTAAGAGGAAAAGTGAAGCCTAAGAAAGGAGAAGGGAAACGAGCACTCAAGCGAAAATAGTGTGTGTGTGTGTGCTGCGTATGATGTGAAGGAAAATCAACATTGCATGTGTTTGTGTGTGTGTGTACGCACACACAGATATGTTCATGACTTTAAAAGTACAAATTTTATAGTTGAAAAGAATTGAGTTAAATTGTGCAAGTGTATGGTTAAAATAAAACATAATTCATAAGTTTATATACAATTTTCAGTTGATTTTGTAAGAAGTGGTAATGCTCTGACCACGTACAGCCATATGCCATATTTATGCATATGTCTGCTTCAATTTATGAAGCTTATCTTTTGCTTAAAACCATCCTTAATTTGCAATTTAAGAAACTGAAGGTTGTAGGCACTAATGTAGTGAAGAATCCATGATGTGTTCCAGACAACCAAAACACATTTTCAAATAACACCTGTCAAAACTTTAAGCATTGAAGTGCATTTTACACACTAAACCAGTACCCAACTGCTTTTCAAAAATGTGATATCCTGTGTTGCTATGTTTTTCATTTTTACCAGCTCCTCCAGCATAACGGACAATTTTAGTTATGTTGACTTTCTCATAAGCAAAAGCAAGCAGTGTCTGTTACTACCTCACCTTTTCAGGGTATTTTATCATCACTTCCATCTTCCAGTGTGTACACTTTTATTGCTTCTTTTGTATGACATGAGAAAGATGTTCTCAAAGATGATGCTGAATGGGGTAACCTGCATTCACCAAATGTTTCGTCTTTATGCTGGAAAGGAGGCAACTGTCTGCGAAAGTACACTACTACCTGCTGGAGTGTACTGAGTTATTAGAAAAGTAAAGAGTAGAGCTTGTAAAGAACCTGAAACATGTAACTAATTTATTCTATGCAAGCCTATATAGGAG
The DNA here is from genome assembly GCF_003073045.1 of Pomacea canaliculata. Taxonomy (NCBI): domain Eukaryota; kingdom Metazoa; phylum Mollusca; class Gastropoda; order Architaenioglossa; family Ampullariidae; genus Pomacea; species Pomacea canaliculata. The sequence continues at coordinate 22,973,189 of NC_037598.1, forward strand.
GCCAGTGGAGGATATGGAGATATCCCTTCACCTAACTGGCAGGGAGATGCTGCTCTCTGTTCTTTATTAGTCTCATCAGATTTTTTTTTTATTTGCACTGGGCTTGGTGTGTGTTCTTTTGACATGTCTGCCACTATGCATTTGAAGTGTGGTGTTCCTTCCATCTCAGTATCTTAGAGATAAAAGCTCAGTTCCATTGTGATAGAAAGACAATTGACACATAGGCTAAATTCCTTTTAACCTTTAACGTTAATCAGTAGACTTTTGTGTGTGTTATGGCTTATTTTTCAATTCAGTGTCATTAATGCTGGAATCTACTGGCTTGAGATTCCATTTGCTATAGATATTGTCTTTCTTTTTGTATGGTTTCACTGATATGTGGGCTGCAAATTACGGTTTATGTTGTGTGGAAATTGATGCTATGCTATTGTTCTTTGGCCTGAAGTCCGCTACATCCCTACATCACTTTGTAATGTCACCTGAAGCTGACACTATTTTCATGGAACACAGTTTGGATTTATACCTCTGAATTCTTGGGCTGTGAAACAGCAACAAAAGGCTGAATCGTCACCTCTGTCCACCCATTGTTCTTTCATTCCACAAGATGATCCTGCTTTCATTTTTCCATTTTTGTTGTAGTTTTTTTAACTGCTTATTGAGCTAATTACTCAATGGGGAAATCTGATAGGTCAAAGGGAAAATGCCTATGGGAAAACTATGGCTCTTCTCACTCACTAGATAACACTCAGCCCAATCTTCAGAATGAATCACCAAGTCTGCTCCAAATCTCCAAATCTGCCCCATAAAGCTTTGGACTGGGCTGTCTGGTTGCCTTCAGGAGTGAGTATTTTTTAAGGATGTTTTTGGGCTAGGATGGCGAGGGTTTAACTTTTTAAAAATGTGATCTTAGGATCACTACCTGCTGCCATCATTCAAGAATATTATAAGCATCACTCTTGGGAATGGGTCGCATGGCTTCCATTACAAGGGTCTTTTTATCATGGAAAAACACTTTGACATTTGAGTCAAGGATGGGTGAGTTAATATATGCTCAAATAGAAAGTTTGTTGAGATTGGCTCAAGTAAATGTGGGTGGGAGAGAAAGGAGGTGGCTCTAGATTTGAGAATAATGCACTTTTTCAGATGGGCTGTAATTATGTAAAGATCAAGGGTGGAGTATAATCTCAATTTATGATGTGGAGTAGTGCAACACTGTCAAGTTCTGCGCAACTATCAGCCACTCTACAAAATAATCAGAAAAGTACCGGTAGTTGGTCATAGCAAATATTAATGTCACCAAACACCACTGGAATTCCAGGCAAGGTATTAATACAGTCCAACAAGTCATGAAAATCACTGTAAAACATGGTGTGAGCGAAATTGTTCTTGGAAGATGACAACTGGTCACAAAGAAGTGAACAGTTTTTGTTGTGTGGAAGCAAAGTGACAAGGACAAGTTCCAACAATGGGTTTGCAAAAGGCAGAGTAATCAGTAGCCCAGTGGAAAAGTATTAAAGATTACTGCTAGCCCTCACCATGGCCTAGACCTTGTGGAAAAGACCAGGAATAAGCTGAGAATCAGATCAGAATATATGCTGTCATCACCAGATTCACTGAACCACACTGTTGTCCTGTACGAGCTGTGATTTGTTGCCGCTTGTTGATAGTAGGCTGCCGGATGGAGCATTAAAAAGGAGTGTGTAAAAGTTGTCTTTGGATCATGGCTGAGGAAGAAAGCTGGAACATACTACATTTTCACCCATAGAGGCTGAGCCTCACGTTTTGTGCATCCTCATGTTCTGTGCATATTTGTAGAGTTCCATCTTACACATGTACAGCTTCTTGAAACAGGCAAACAAGGGAAGAATAAACAACCCTCATTTTAACATTTCTGACACACTTCACGACTTTGGTCATAAAAATGTCTGTTACTGCAATATGTCATAATTTATTTAGGTTTGATATTAATGCCATTACAGCATTTCTCTAAGTATTAGAAATACTAAAATATGTTACAGAATATCACATGATAATATCTAGCAATACTTTTTTGTGGTCTTTATTTAGCATTTTATAAAGTTTTGTAGTGTATTTCCAAATAAAGAGTCATGCAATGATCCTCTCATATAACTCGCAGAAAACAAAAGTACCTTTTTTAAAAAAAAACCTCAGCTATACATGAATGTTCAGAACATTCCATTTATATCTTGAGAAAGGATTTTTAAATTCATTTTTAATTTGATCGTAAAGTTTTTAGTTTTAATTGTCAAAATCAAATGTCTGCTGGAAGCTGTCAATGTTCCGTGCAAATCTCTTCTAGCATTACCATGCCAATCACTGTTTGTCATTACTGGGCAACAATAGGGGGCAAGATTTTGTGCCTGTTTGACCCAGGTCGGCTTCCTTGTCCTGAGCCTATCATCCTGGATGTGGAAGGTGGTCTTGGCTCATGAATATTTCTCTGGGTCAGAGAACCAAGCTCACTGTCAAGGACCAGATCAAGAGGGCTGATCCTCTTGGACAGCACAAGGTTTGGATTGGAGTCTGGTGCCTGGGGTCTGCTATTTATCCGGGGTGAGAGATGCTGAAATTCTGTGGCAGAGTCAAGGTCAGATAGACTGGAGCTTTGGGAGGTGCTGCTGGTGGTGAGAGCATGCTGGCCTGGGATGATTGGAACATGTGGCATGTTAGACGAGTTGGCATTATTATTGATGAGTGCATCACTGTCATTGTCCAAGTCCTGCTGACTCCTTGCTGTTCGGGTGTCATTCGTGGATACCTGGTAACACAAATGTTTGTTAGTTCATGCTAACCCAAACTCTAAGCTAGCAAAGAACACAGTCATTTCCAATATGTGTAACTATTAAGAAAAGTAGAGATTATTAACACATGACAATTTCAACATGATATGTTGAGAAAGTCTTGAGAAGAAAACTAAATATATGTGCTATTGCATTTGCATGTGTATGATATATAATGTATATATATATATGTGTGTGTGTACTGATGAGTTGAACCATTTTGAGTTTGTTCTCCGTGCTCCTTAGTAGGCTAAGTATTCTATGGATGGACATTAAAATGAACTGGAGTATAGGGGTGAATCGGTTTCATATGAAACGCCATCTTAACATTTGTCAGCCTCTGTAAGAACAGATGCACTTACTGTGCAAGCAGCTGTTCGTAAATGGGGGGAACATATCCAGTAACAACCTCCTTGGCAGCACTTTGACGTCGTCTAATAGATTCTTCCTCCTGAAATCCATTTTTATTAACAACCTAAATACTTTCACCTCCCTCTTACTAACCTGTTACAATGAGGAATACTCAGAAAGCAGCAGTCATAATGATAAGAAGAAGAAAAGGACTTTATATAGCATATCTCACAATACAGCTGTATTGATTAAAAAATAATCATCAGAATTGTAACAATAATAATCATAATAAATGTAGCTTGTAGAGTGCAGCATTACGTTCATATCTGAATGAACTTACCATGCCTAAAATAGTGCAGTGTTGACACAAAATCAATCTTCACTGAATTTGTACAGTAAAAGCACATATAGCTAATAATAACAGATCTGCATTTAAGTGAAGCTGGGGAAGGGAAAAAAATATGACAGAATTTCTTATCATTATACCAACCACAATTCCTTTTCCTACAGCAGAACTGACATGACATCTTGTTGGTGAAGTGTGCTCAGTCCCTGAGAGCTTTGGCCGAGATTGACCTGTTGTTTGATTGGTAGATGTCTCTCCTGAAGCAGCATGCTGTGTCTCACTTTTACCTGCTTCATTCATGTTGTTTGCTTGTGCGACAGGTGATAGAGAACTGATACCCAGGTAATCCATTACCAGTCTTCGCAACTTATGGTATGCTTCAGCTATGTCCTCTATTGAGAAAAAATGTCTTTTCACAAAGTCAGAGGTTCACTGAGAAACTTTCCGGATTTTTACAATCAGAGGTACAGAATATTCTGACTAAAAGGAATTTATCAGACTTAATTAGTTTACAAAAACGTGGCATTAAAGTGAACTGATCTACATCAAATATTTAATCCTTTATATTTTGTAGTTTATAAGCTTAATGCCCTCTTCAATTTCTATTCTTCCTTCTTAATACTCTTAATTAATGTGGGTTCATTATAAGGATATAGCAATACCAAAAAAAAAAAAAAAATGCATGTTAGAAGCACAGTTCAAGATAATGCAAAATCTCTATGGTGCATACACTCCTAAGAAGCATCCTCATAGCACTTAAAAAGTAAGAATGAGACATGGGCAACATATGAGGGACAGAAGAACAAACAACATTTGAAATATGGAAGGATAAACTAACAGTACCAATTATAAATAAAGACAAATACAGAAAATGTTAAATGGAGGAAAGTAACAAGGACCGAGAGTATCATGATTTTGCAAAAGGAAAACAAGCAGGGAAGTAGCAATAAGTGGAAAAGGGGAGTTGGTATGAAAAAGGACTAGCATTGTGGGAACTGGTATTAGGACTAATGTTTAAGGAAGAGATGCGTTTTCTGTGCACATTTAAAGGATTCAATAGTGGGTAGGTGGCAGATATGGAAAGGGAGAGAGTTCCATTGTCTTGCTGCACAAAACTAAAAATCCTGCAACCATTTGTTCTTCTGGTGACAGGAATAGTTAGGACACGGTCATCAGACAAAGAGTGGAGTTGTCTAGCTAGGACGTAAAGGAAAAGAAGTTTAGAGAAATAGGGCAGGAGCCAGCAAAGAAATTAAAACACAGCTGAGACGTTTGTACTGAATGTGAGAGCAGATGGGTAGCCAGTGCTGAAAAAGATCTTCAGGACTTGTAAAGTGATTCTATAATAATATAGGGAGGAAGTAGGAGGCAGGCAAAAAGGGAAGATACAATCCAAATATTAATAGGCCCAACACTCGGATCTCTAAAGTATGATGAAAAATACAAGGTGGTTAGACTGAAAAAAGTATTCCTGCTGCCATAAACAATTAAGGAACTAAGTTTTGATCATGATGTACTATGTGAAATTAAAATTTTGTTGGAAGCAAGACCACTCACCACTGCTGATCATCATATCAAAAAAGCCTGGGTGGTCCTGGTTGTACTTGCAATAAAGGTCTGCACGCCTGAGTATGTGCTCAATCTGTGATTCAGTGTATAGGCCACATTGTTGCAAACGCCGCTCATATGCTTCTTTTTCCAGTGGAATGATGAGAACATATCGAGGTTCAAAGTAGGTATTCTTAAGTGTCAACACACCCTTTTAAGGAAAAAACATTCCATAAGAGACAATAATGTCCAAGTTAGCAACATCCAAAGATTTAATGGTAAAAATGATCTTCCTTTGCTATACCAGAATTATTTTTTTTATTTCTTATCATTCTTTCACATTGAAAAATCTGATATTTCCTACAGGACAGTAAGATTTATTTCATACCTCCAGCTCCATGTGGATGACACAAGCCAACCCTTCTCTGGCCACACACTCTATAGATTCCATCTGTAGCCCATACCACGTATCATCAATTTTATGTGTTTGGATGAACTGACCCTGAAAGAAGCAAAAAGACCATTTATTATACTGAAGGCACTTGAATAATAAACAGAAATTATCCCACAAAGGCAAAATCTCTCAAAATGACTGAAAATGCCAAAGTTCAGTTCCAGCTACAGTTGCAACAAACCAGATAATGTTTGTGGAAAAGCAATAACTCACACAGATGCATGAATTAAATAAGAAATAAATGCCATGAAACAGAAATAAGAGACCAGAAGGGAAAAAATCTGGCCAGCAGGTGTTTTGGGTGTTGGTGGCACAGTGGCTAAAGTGCCTGTCACAACAAAAATGAGAATCAACTGTTGTGGTTTTGTATCTTGGCTCCAACATATACATGTCTCTGAATGTGACACCTGTTTACAGGGGTGACCATCAGTGGTTTTCGCCAGGTGCTCTGGTGGTGTATGTGTGTGCATGCATGTGGTATACATGACTGAGTTAATAGTTATGATCTGAACGATGGTGAATGAATTTGTAAGATGCATTTGATGCCTGCTAATAAGTATGTATTCATGCACCTTTTTATGTAAGCGTCTTGATTTTGCCTTTATTGGTGAGATAAGTTCCTCTATAAAATGAAAAAATGTATTGCTATTTTGATTTCCACTGAATCTTTAACAACTCCGCCATCTCATAAACCAAAGATTCTTTAGGATCAGGTTTGAAATCATAAATCACTTCTTTTAATAAATAAAACATCTTTTACCATTTGTTGGTTTTTGAATTTCAAGTGGCAGATCTAAATTTTTGATTAGAAAGATTGAAATGATTAAACTTACAAGGAGTAAAATAGTACTTTTAGAATTGGCCCTTACCATTTTGACGTCTATTTCAAACCTTTCCAAAGACACAAAGTAGTAGTCTTTACCATTTTCTTCATGAGGACGTGGTAGGCGAGTTGTGTGTGAAACACTAAAATAAAAAAAGAGAAAAATTGTATTGACTTAGAGAAGCTGAGACTGTAATTCTGCATTACAAACAACAACATACTTCAATCAAAAAGAATAATTAAGTCACTGGATTGTATACTGAGTGCATAAAAAGCAAAACATCTTAAAACGTGTTCATGTTTTTATGGTGTGCACTAAAAAATCATTAATCATTTTGTGTACAGATGTAGGTAGTACCAAAAAAACGAAGCAGTGTGCTAGGAGCACAAATTAAAACTGCTTATAACATCAACACACATGCAGTAGCTAATGATACAAGAGTTAGCAGAGGAAACTTGTGATTTACCCATATCCAAAGTAGTCAGCAAATTCTTCCACCAGCTTCATCGACAATTCCTTTTTCCCACTTCCCTGAGGTCCCACTAGTACCAACATTGGGTATGGGGTCTCCACACTGGGCAAAGTACTGCAGAGATATGGAATGCATGGAAAATGTATCAATAGCATAAGAAAGTGAGTAAAAGAAGGATTAATGTTAAACTGTGATAATCCTGTACCAACTAACCTGTCCCAAATACGCTGAGGCTGGAGGAAGCTGTATACAACATGCATAATGTGATCTCTAGCTGCTATCACTTCCAGTGATGCATCGAAGGTGTTCTTTGCAGACACCTGCACATGCAGATCAATTAATCTCATCATTACTGAGGCTCATTTAGATTAAAAACAAATTGTCTTGATCTTGCTTTGGAATGATAATGTACAGTCATAATATTAAAACTTAATGTTTCGTCATTCATGTGAAACAGGAATATAAACATGAAAAAAGAAAAAGAAAGAAAAAATATGATTAAATTTCTATCTAATTTATTAGACTTTTGGACAAACAAAAGCTACATTAATAATAAACAGAAATTATAAATATTACATGTATAATCAAAACAGCTTAAAATTAAGTAACAGATGTGTTTGCTTAAAACAGCTGTAAAGGTGTTAAAAGAAATTGAAAGCTTATATATAAATCACTAAACCATCCATCAACTGATCTCTGCTGCCCTGAATACAGTCATGAATAAATAATTAAGCTATGACATCTCTTTTTTTTTCCTCAAGTGCACTATTTTACAGTATGAATTAATATGTCAGCATGGAAAAAAATAAGAAAAATACCCCAAGATTTAAAAAAAAAGGGCACTAACCTTTTCTTCAACTTCCACTTTATGGCGATCAAGTAGACAAAGTCTAGGAATGTGGAAAAGGATGGCCAAGCGATAATATGGCAATTCCTGGATAGGATTGCGAAGAAGGTTCAGTTCACGCAACATTCCCAACTGCTGGATGTGCTGAATTTCCACAATATCGATGACCTGAAGGCAGAAACAAAGGACTGCGTGTATGTTACTATTACATCATCACAAAGATGACTAAGCCTTGCTGGTGTTTGAAATTTGTCGTGCTCAGACAGAGTTTAACCTGGCTTTTGTCACTACAGACCCAGGTCATGCTCTGTATATAGTTCTTATCGATTATCCAAAAATGATATGTTTGACTCACCTCATTATCCTCCAGATCAATGGACTCAAGAACATTGTGGCCTTCAAGACCCTGCAAACTTCGCACTTTGTTTCCAGATAAATTCAGATTCTGCAGGACAGGAAAAGCCAAAATGTTAGTCAAGAACAGCCAGGAAAAAGTAGAATGAGAAATTTATAAATTAGAAAATAACTTCCTGGACAGTGAATAAAATGTAACTGGATGGTATTAAAGCACCAATGCATTACAATGTGCTTTCCAAACTGTTCTGTCAAAACATCCATAGTAAAAGTTTGCTCAGCGATTCATGAACACCATGTTGCACACCAAAGTATTAAAAGTAACTGCATGTATAGCAAAGCTTAAAATGAGCTAAAAATGAAGACATTTATTTTACATTTCTTCTGTGTAATCTGAATGGACTGTAAAATGAAATCACAGAGCATAGTGCATTTGCAATTGACTAAAAGTTTAAAAATCAATATACCATTCAAATCAATGGCTCATTTATCTTACATTTTAAATAAAACTATGTGCCACAATGAACCAGTTATATCTGCATCCATGTATAGTATACTTACCCTGAGGTTATTCAAGGATCCAATATTTTCAATTCTTTTGATCATGTTATGACACTGCATGAAGAAAGATTAATGACAATAAATGAAAAAGGCATATAACAATCTGCTAAAAATTAACCAATGAGAATGATGACATGGGTTCACTAGAGTCTTATTTCTGACAGACTTTGCTTTATGCTGCCAACCAAGCAACAGATATCATCCACCTGTTCCCAGCTATCCATCAATGTCTATTTTTACACCAATCAGCTTCTTTTGTATGATGTCTGCATCCTACTTTTATGTACAAAAGCTTCTATGATTTGTTCAAAGTGAGAAAGATGAAAAATGGCTAGAAAGAAGAGGAGGATAAATAATTTTCTGGGTTACACAAGCATTCTATATACACAAAGTGACAAAACTTTATTCAAATCTTAAGGAGAAAAATGATTTGTTTAAAGTACTATGCTTGCTCACCAGATTAAGGTACTGCAGAGGAAGATTGTCGAGCCCCTGTATGGCTTCCAAATGATTGTGTGCAAGACTTAGGCTCTTCAAGCACTGGCAGTTCTCTAGCCCTTTGATCTCAGTGATGAGATTATATAGTATAAAGTTAAGGTTCGAAATGAACATTAATTGTGCAAAGAAAAGCCTTTCAAATGTCCACAACTTTCAAACATTTCTTCTCTTTATGCTTTATTGCAAGTTTTAAGGATCAGTGAAAACAATCCCTTATGACACATCATAAACTTGTGTCCTCCAAGCTATTTATTACATAGATTATTTGAAAAAGCATAGAACATTAATTATATCATTTATAGCCATCTCGTAGTCTCAAAATCATTCAATTATGCCTTTACCTATTTTATCAGAAATTGCTTAAAAAATATACATCTCCTTCCTACCTCACCTGTTCATACACTCCAATACTAAAAAAAACCACCACACAACTTTTTATTCTACAGAAAAGGAGGACATGAAACAGAAAATTCTCTTTATTATATTTACACTAAATATTAAAACAAATTATATATGAAGTACCTGTAATGGGACACTTGCATAGTAATTTTTAATCATTTATGAAAAAGATACTGTCCAAAACAAGCTTCCTCAGTGCATGATGGGCTGAGAGATCACTCATATTGTTGATCTGATTGTAGGACAGATCAACCTCAAGAAGGTTGAAGGGAGGGGCAAAGTTGAGCAGCTGAGAGATGTTGTTGTGGGAGGCATTCAAGTATAACAAGTATGGTAACTTGCTCAGTGGTGAAAGGTCTATGGAAAGATAAGAAAGTGGTTGCAGTCCAGCATAATATTACTTTTCCAGGCATGAAAGCCAATGAACATGCAGCTTTGTAGGTCTGACACAAGGTGACAACATCATGTAAGATGTATATAACTGCAGAAATGTCAGAATGTATCAATCTGAAATATACATGCTTTTAACCATGGACATGAGAAATTATTGTCATTACAAAAAGAAAGTGAAGACCAGATAACCAGCAAATTAAGGAAAGACATCGTGTAAAGGTCTTTCAAAATAACCAATAACATTTGGTTGATGTTTATTTACCAGAGATATTGTTGTGGGAGATTTCCACCCTCTGTAAATGAGCAAATTCTCCCAATACTCCGATATCCACCAAACTGAAGCCCTATAATGAAAACCAACAGACACATGCAATGACCACAGCTCTCTCTCTCTCTCTCTCTCTCTCTCTGATGCATCTGTCTTCAGCTGATATAAAGATTTCTGCCATATATCCAAACACTGGTGTTCAACTCATCCACATCTCTACTCCAAAAAAACGAGCAGCTTTTTCTGTCAATGTCCATTGCTATACTAGACTTAAAACAGGATTAATAATAAATAGTCAGTAAACATTTATCACTGCCAAGACGTTTTATTGAAAATTTAGGAGAAATTTTTGCATCACTTTTCTTTTTCATGTCAGACAAAAAGACAGTATTGTTATGTTATTTTCAAAAAGGAAAGCAAAATTTTTCTTAGTAAAGTAACATATATCATCGAGAAAAGTGCTGTGTATTTGAAATGAGCTAGTATGAGTTCAACTTTACTTCAACTCAGCTTTACTATGATCTTAAATCTTATACAATCAAAGGAGGTATCAAAGAACATTTCTTGACATAATTAAGTCATTATACGAAGTCGACTGTTCATAGAGACAGATTTTACTAATTTCCTATAAGGATCTGTAAAAGATTTCGCAAACATTTTCTGTCTTCATGTCCATAAACTAAATGATAAGACTTAAATACATTTCTTTACAAAAATAGATATCTTACTGGAATTGTGACATCAAGGTAAACCTGGTATATTCCATCTGCTGATAGTCCTAGGTTGGACAACCCTCTGGCAACTGTTTCTTCATCAAGGATACCACCAGGTGACAACTTTAAAGTAGAAATCGGTATATGTACATCACTTATGGCTTTACTTATGTTTCTGTCCTGACAAGGTTTAAAAAAAACTAAAATTAATATCAGTGAGGGAGCAACTTATATCATTAATATATGGAGGATGCATGCAAGATGTGTGTTCTTCTCTCGCTTCATTACTTTCTGTTTCTTTGCTATTTTTTTAGTACACACTAAGTCTATTGAACATGATGATGATGATGAGGATGATGACGATGATGATATCGAACCTCAACATCATCGTTGTCGTCGGCAGCTTTCGTAAACGAATCCGAGTTTTGGAGAGTAGCGTCATCTTCATCGGGAACATATGGTGATGGAACAAGGTTTTCTAGCGTAAGAATGTCAGTTTCTGGGGCGTACAAATCCAAATCTTCATCTAAGTGAATGTAATGGTCGTTTGGCTGAGGTGATTCATTTGAGGTTCTCAGCTCGAGGGCCGCCATGTTGTATCGCTGCTATGGCGACAGTAAGCATCGACGGGAAGAAGTGTCTAAAAGAAATAAATATGCTTATAATATGCATCTGAGGATAGATATAGCGTTTTAGGTTTTTTGAAACTATATCTTTTGAAAATATCAAATTTTTTTACCTTCACATTTAGTGCTGAATGTGTTTTGCCGCGTTATCATCTGCGGTAGGTCATCTAATCATGGCGACCTTCGTTTTAAGGCGTGCGTTTACGCATCAAAATTTCGCATTTCCTATTGTAGCAAAGGTGACACAAAATGTACTTCTGTGTCATCGCAAATCATTTGTAACATCCTTATACCGCCTAGCGGTAGCTCCAGCTGCAAAGAAGGTCTTTTTGCGAGATAAACCTCACTTAAATATTGGAACCATCGGTCATGTGGATCACGGAAAGACAACCCTGACAGCGGCAATCACCAAAGTGTTAGCCGAGGATTCAAAAGCTAATTTCATGAGGTATGAGGACATCGACAAATCTCCAGAAGAAAAAGCTCGGGGAATTACTATCAACGCAACTCTTGTTGAGTATGAAACTGATGAGCGCCACTATGGTCATGTGGACTGCCCAGGACACGCTGACTATATCAAGAACATGATTACAGGTAATCCAAATAAGTACGAACCATTTAGATTTTAGTGCGTATACAGATCGAAAACCAGTGTCCCGTCAGTCGGTCCAGCTAGTTTATATATGTTATTAAGCATAAATGGCATCTATATAAATATTATTACTATCGTATAGTTTTTCTTGAACATTCGCAAATAGCTTGGATTAATGTTAATTTGAATATTACTGAAGCGGTTGGTAATGCAGTGGCTAACGCGACTGTGATCCCGACAGTGATAATCGTTTTTCATGCGTTCGCATCTCGGTTCTGACCGAAATCTCTCTCATTGTGTTTACAGGGCTAACTGTTGGTAGTTTTCTTTGGTTACTCCGTTTGTGAGTGGGGTGGGGGCGCGCATGTGAACGGTTTGCAGTGTGTATTCCTTTTTGTATGTGGATGCATTTGATGACAGTTTGAAAAGGTGTATGCTCATATGCCTGTTTGTATGTAAATACCACTAACAGTAAAGGATTTCTTTCTGATTTTTTTTTTTAATATCAGGGTCATGGAAGTGCATTGGGGGCTGTTGAATGTGATGGCATTTCTAGTTGGGAACTCACATAATGTTTTCAGCTGAATGGTGGTTTTTATTGCAAATTTATTTTGCGAATAATACAGAGTTCTTTGCTGTTTTGGGTTAAGATGGAGCTCATAGAAGATGTTGTCATGCAGTGGTGGAGAAAATAATGTGTCTGTATTTTAGATGAAAGTGCTACAAAACCATTTATTTTTGCTGTTATGATTAATGAAGCTTTCTAAGTATTTTTGGAGTGATTGCTCATTGCCTTAAAACCAAATCAGGTGATAGAGATATTATTGTATCAGTTAAAATTAAACACTGAAGTCACATGACTAAATTTAGAGCGCTGCCCAATATTGGTGCAGCATGTGGCTTTCCAACATCAAATATGTGTTGCTTTTTCTTTTAAAGCTTACAGTTGGTAACTCATTACTTGTTGGCAAAAATGTGGTGGTAACTGATATAGGAGGACAGTACAATTAGTTGATACATCACTTGAGGCTTAGGGATTATGGTAAGGATGCTAATCTGCTACTAAATTTGTTCAAGATTGACTTTGGCTTCCATTAATACATTTGTGCCTTTTTCCCTTCAGTCACCACTCCAAATCACTAGAAATCTAAACCAATGAAAAGCTTTACAGATTTATCGTTGATGAACCATGCTGCAGGAAGTTATTTTATGGTGAGATTGACAGTAAATATAGAATGATGGTGTGATACTTGTCACTAATGCATTTAAGCAAATATGTGGCTAGCTTACCTGTGATACTTATCAAATGACTATGTGAAGGTACCATCAAAAGTAAAATTGAAAGGAGGAGTCTGGTGAATGGGGAGGAGAGAGATTCAATACTCTAGTTTTTAGGTTTTATCTGCATATGCTAACAATATACTACATTTTTTTGATTTATCAGGAGCTGCCCAGATGGATGGCGCCATTCTGGTAGTTGCTGCCACAGATGGTACCATGCCACAGACACGAGAACATCTCCTTCTGGCTAAGCAGATAGGTATTACAAAACTTGTTGTTTACATCAACAAGGCTGATGCAGCTGACAAAGAAATGCTGGAACTGGTCGAGATGGAAGTGAGAGAACTGTTGACAGAGTTTGGATTTGATGGCATGAACACACCAGTGATTATTGGTTCAGCTCTTTATGCCTTAGATGGCAAGGATCCAGAAATGGGAGCTAACTCTGTGCGCGAACTGCTTAAAGCTGTTGACACTTACATCCCTTTGCCAGTAAGAGATCTTGACAAACCCTTTTATATGCCTATTGAATCTATCTTCTCCATTCCTGGTCGTGGGACGGTTGTAAGCGGTAAGCTGGAGAAAGGTGTAATCAAGAAAGGTGATGAGTGTGAGATCATGGGCTTTGACAAGATGTGGAAGGCCACCATCACTGGTATTGAAATGTTCAAAAAGAGCTTGGAGCGTGCAGAAGCTGGTGACCAGCTGGGAGCCCTATTGCGTGGTTTGAAGCGTGATGAGCTGCGGCGTGGTCTGGTGCTTGGAAAACCAGGTACCTTGCGGATGTATAACCACTTTGAGGCTCAGATCTATCTTCTCAGCAAAGAAGAAAGTGGTCGAGCAAAGCCTGTTACACCTTACTTCCAGCCTCAGATGTTCTGCACTACGTGGGATGCCCCAGCTCTGTTGGAAATCCCCCACAAAGATCTTATAATGCCAGGCGAGGATGCTAAGGTCATTGTGAACTTGAGGCGCAAGATGGTGATGGAGAAAGGTCTGCGATTCACCCTTCGAGATGGAAGAGGAACCCTAGGATATGGGGTAATCACGGAACTGCTGCCTGACCGGAATGTGGAAGAGCTGGAGAAAGACCGTGTAATAGCAAGAGATAAGAAGAATGCAGCAAAGTAAAAGACTGAAACATGAGAAGAACAAGAGACATTGAAATTGTACTTTTTTAGTATGTGTGAATCATGTTTTTTTGGAGGTTAATGCATGTGTATTGATGAAAATAAGGAAATACTACTGTATTCACTTCTCATAACTGATGCTCCTACATTATATCTTCTTTCATAATGAAAAAAGTATTTTGTTTATAACTCTCAATATTTCTTCTTTGATAGAAATGTAGATGTGTTTGCATTAAGAAGCAATGCAGTAGTCAGAACAGAGATAGACAAGAAGCAATGGTATGGTTGCTTTGTATTAATCTTTTTAACAGAGACAGACATACCAGCTAGCAAAAGAAGTTTGAGAAAAAGAAATGGCTAGAGATAGAAGAGCAGAGAGTTGTTCATGTAGAAAATATAAAAAAATATAGTTTTGAAAGTTCAGAGGAAATTAATACTTGCTATATGGAAATTGCTGTTTCGTTTCATTTTAATAAAATTTTATAAAAGTGTAACTTTAAAAGATGAAAAAAAAAGTCTTCTGTCTGTTGTGATGGGTGCAAGCTTAATGTACTTTAACATGTAAACTATAAACTGCTGACAGTCAGCTGTACAAGAAACAGCAAGCATCAGCAAAAAGATAACAGATGTCACATTTTAACTGAGTGCATGGATAAAAATGAAGAACTTACAAGTGAACTGAAAAGTATGCAAGGTATTTCTTAAAGCAGAAACTCAAGCTGCTGATTATGACATAGTTTTGTGAAAAGTACTTGACTTTCCAACACGCTGTACATTTTTGTTACTTTTTCCTTTCAAATAGCAAAAAAGGGTTTGGAACAGCACTACCCAAATGCATTTCATCCCATGATGTGCAAAGTTGGTCATGGTTGTAGTCAGACACTACAATTCCACTTATAATTCTCATGCGTGAAAGTAAATGATCTAAAGTTAGGCCAATTTATCATATAGTGGAGAGAATAAAACCACAAAATTATCGGGTTCTGGAAACAGACTGCTTCACATTGTCAACAAGGATGGTAGAGCGGATGATTACATCAAAAGCTTCATCGACAAGTCCAGGCATACTTTCATCAGCCTACGTTCCATCTGGAACTCCTGAGCAATATCCTTCAGCAGTAAGACCCGCATCTTCAACACCAATGTGAAAGGAGTCCTACTGTATGGTTCTGAAACCTGGAGAGTGGCAAATGCCATCAACAACGAGCTCCAGACCTTTACCAACCGATGCCTATGCCATATTCTGGGAATAAGCTGGCCTGAAAAGATCTTCAGCAGCTGCCTGTGGAAAAGAACCAACCAGGGGAAGGGTAGAGTTGGGAGACCAAAACAGACTTGGAAAGGAACAGTAGAGAGTGAGGCAAAGGACGAGGGAACCACATGGACCCAACTGAGGTGTGCTGCCCAAAACCGGGTATGCTGGGGAGGTGTTGCGGCCCTATGCTTCTTGGGGAGTAACAAGGAATAAACTAGGTGTAAAGTAATTATTTACACCTTTTATTTGAAAATGATTGGTAAGTTTACACATTTATTTATGTTTTAGCACGCGAAATGCTGTTAGCTGGTTAGAAAATTAAATGGAATAGATGCAGGTGATTTTGAGTATCACAATAGACTTCAAAGGGTTGAGTTGCTATTTTACTTTCTGAATTTTTTTGTGGTCATGTTTTCATGCTTCACTTGAAAAGTTTTGATCAAGAAAAGATTGCACTACATGACCACAAGTCTGAATTATGTTGATGATATGCCGATTATGTGAAAATTTGTGATTTTTGTGGTCATTTGACTTCAACTGGCCTGGAATGCAAGAGCTGCTGGTGTAAAATAGGAGAAATTAGGTGATGCTCTCTTTTTGTCAATAGTCAAAGATGTACGGTTTTCTGTCTGAAGAAGGCTAACGTATTTGCTTCTTTCACTTCTTTTCAGTTGGTGACCAGTTGAAGTATTTATACTGGATATTTTCACCCAGCTGTCCAACTTCTTGCAAGCTGGAAAGTATGGACAGCAAGAGACAATAGAGATTAACGGTATACTAAAACACTTCTCGCTGACCAATAAACTAGGAGAAAGGATCTTTGAGAAGAGGTACTTCAACAGGAGCAAGTCAAGGCATGCTTCTTTTTAACACCAGTCTTCTCTGCTAGTGCTGCCGCTCAACTACAAAACATAAAAATTGTGAACAGCTAGTTCTTATGAACGCAGCACGAATAATGAGACAGACTTATGTCACAGACACATGCACGCCCGACACTTCAGCACTCGTCCTGATATTTGCGCGTTCCTTCGTTCATGACCAAAGACAAACTATACCTGTCTCTAACAAGCCCTATTAATTTTTAATTATAAAATGTATGTCACAGCCTTCGTTGCTTAAATTATACAATAACGAGAAAAAAAACTATAACTCACAGCAAAGAGTTACTCATTACGAATACGATATTGACTACCAATGGGAAAATTCTCACAACTCTGCATTCAGTAACAATAGAAGTTTTCCCCATGCAGCAGTCAACCTGAGTTGGAGAACATGCCGGCGCGCTTACAGTAGATGCCACTGTCGTCCATCGATCACAAACACAGTTGTACTCGCATAACACTTAATCGCAGTCGCTGGGGGACCGATGTTCCTTCAGTTCACACGCCACACAATGCAACCAATAGAAAAGAACAGACGCCTCCTGTAGGGGTGGACGTTGTGAACACCAGCTCCGCCTCTGGGGAACGGGCGACCGCCCTCTAGTTTCTCGGCATTGCCCACTCTTGGGCCAACAGTATTAAAGCCCTCGAATTTTGCTAGTGTGACGACACCTTCACGGTTTACACATCTTCCTAGGCTTCCTAGGTGTAGTCGCTGTGCCTATTAACAATTTACAAAAGGGATCTGCGTGAAAATGACAAAATTCCGAATGAACTGTACAAATCCGGGATACCATAAAAGTGGTCACCGCACCTTGCTTGGAAAACAGCCTCTATTTCCCGCCTGTACCGTCTTGGCACTTGCCGTGTCTCGACGAAAAAGGACGGTTAATTATATTATCCCATAATCCTAAACTATTTGTAAACAGGCTGATTACTTGTGTTCTTGTTGTTATTCGTTCAGCACATGCGGCTCAGTCTGTCCGCAGCGGTCCGGTGGCGCAACGGTTAGCGCTGTTAGCGCCTGTCACCAATACAGTGAAGGTTGGCTGCCTTGAGTTCATTTCTCGTCTCGGGCACGCTGATCTTTCTCTGCACGTGGCATCTGTTTACAGGGCTGGCTGCTTGCCGTAATATAGCCTAATATAGCTGCTGACACGGCGTAAAACACCAATTTCCCCCCCCCCCCCAGTCTGTCCGCGCCGTGCCGACTCATTTACTCCACTTGCCTGCCATGTCACCATATAATTCCAAACGGGAGTGTCTGCCACATTTCTTCCGTCGGTTGTGCGGCAAAGAGAGGAAGGGAACACAAGCAGACGAAGAGACCGGCTCGGATGGTACAGCAATGCTGGGACAAGGCCGCGAAGACAACGGTACCAGAGTGTGGTGATCCTTGTAATCCAGGGGTGGATAAAGTTTGCTTTTTGTGGGCCGGTCTCAAAATTCTAAGCTCTGCGGCCGGCCGACAAAATACCAAAATCCCAGGCCAGGTGAACAGCAAACCTAGTGATAATGAAATGGGCAACAAATGAGTACATAATGGCGTTCACTTACCGAATATACTGTGTACAGTGAAGCTGTTTAAATTCGCTCACAAAACCAGTCTTTTGTTTGAAGGTAGCCGCCCAAGATGCTTTTTGACATGAAACATGTCAGCCGTGTCATTTGTTATCTTTATACTCTGTATTAGAATGTTACGCGCTGCCGATTTCTAACGCTGTTGTACTTGATGAATAAAATTTAAACAAATTGAGCTAGGCTGAATTAAACAAAAGAAAACAAGTGCACTTCACATTTTGGCAGACGGGCCGGTTCATAGACCTCCGCGGTACTTTGCCCACCCCTGTAATGTAATCGGATTGGTAGTGACATTCGACATGGAGGGACGTAACGTGCTCTACTTTTCACCTACAAAAGATAATATGAGGGCCATTATTGGCAAAACAGTTAATAAACTTAATGAATAGTTAAACCGAACCATAAAAATATATTAGCCACGTGCACACAGGGTTTCCAGTCTGTTCGAGAGGAAAAAAGTACCGTAGTTCGCTTTTGCGTCAGTCCAGACACTCCAGACTGTCCCAATGCACTAGACTGTACGTGACGTATCTAAAAACGGATGAACAGGTGCAAACAGAAAGTCACGGCATATGCCAAGCTACAGTTTTGTCTTATTTGCAGTCATATTGTCGAGGTGTTCCACCTATCGATCTCCGAAGGGAGGAAGGCGCAGGCTGGCACTGTAAGGGCCCCACTAACAAAGTATGCTTGACAGCACTGGTT
This sequence comes from Pomacea canaliculata, assembly GCF_003073045.1. NCBI lineage: Eukaryota > Metazoa > Mollusca > Gastropoda > Architaenioglossa > Ampullariidae > Pomacea > Pomacea canaliculata. The sequence goes on from NC_037598.1 coordinate 22,992,069, forward strand.
ATTAAACACTCCAGGTACGAAATTATACACCCATACCCACACCGCATTCGACCGAGGCGGGCAGCGTCGCGCCGTTGCTAGGAAGCGGTGTCGCATGTCAATGGTGGTTGTCAAGGTCTAAGATGGCGGTCACACAACGTGTGAAAAGGACAGTACTTTTCGGCAACGCCTGGCTGCAAAATGGATTACGTAATATATGCTAGAGGTAAGGCTAGGAAAGTTTGATAAAAATAATTCTGGTTGAATTGGTTTTTTTCCATCAGAAAAGAGCGTTTCGTCGGAAAAAGCTAGTCCAGCGCTTGACACGTCTCGGTTTTTTGAAAGTCGAGTCTGCGTCTCCGTTAAGTGTCGTCTGCAAGTCTGTTTCTACGAAACGGACGTCAAGTAACACGGCTCTAGTCGCTGGAGTTTAAATGTATTGACTTTGCGAAGCTGTTTCAAGAGGTAAGTGTGGAGTTCTCAAGGATGTTCTCTCTTTGCACTGAGCAACCATGGTTAGCACACTCACAAAAGTGCTTGTAAAGGTATTTGGAGATAGCGGGGCAGCGGATAGTCCATCGTTAAAGAGATATGAAGTGACAAAAACAACACGGATGATTCAAAGAGTCTCTTTTGTTATCATGAAAGAACATCCGAGACTCTTCTTTTGTTTTCCTGGCAGAACGTATACATATTATGAAATATTCATAGATAAGCGCACGCACACACGCGTGCAAGCAAACAAAAATTAATTTGCGCTATCATCAGCCATTGTCTTCACGGTCACTTCATCAATTGACCAGAATTAATCTTTTTAAAGAGTGGAGAGGTCAGGTCATAAAACGCAAAGACATAATTTTCTATAAGGACATATATTTAGGGCTTAGATTTAAAAGAAGTTCACAAAAACGTTTTCCACCGGAAATTGACCATCCCTTTTCACATGCTCTGACTTTTTTTTTTTTTTTTGAGTTTGTTGGTTTGTTTTGTTCAGTGTAGTTAAAAGATTTCAAGTCTGAAAATGACAGTAAAAATAGACAACTTTAATATTTTTATGACAGCTTATAGTCAGAGAAAAAGTATATGCATTTCTCAAAGAGTGGTTTCTCTAAATAGAATTTCCGTGGAAGCTCATTTAACAAGTAGTGCATGCATGGAATCATACAATGAAAACTTACTAGAAGATTAGGAGGAAAAGACCTTGTAAACTGATTATGTATACATTTGATTAATGATGAGTCATGAGTCTTATATATTGTTCTGTATAAACTGGCTTTGATTGTAGTAAGATCTTGTGATGGACTCATCTTGTTCCAATTATTAGCATGTGTGTCCATGCTAAGAGACAAAACTAGTGTATGAGAGAGAGAGAAGCTTTGTTTCTGAACCCCTGTACAAGTCAATATCATTCCGCCTTGTTATGATGGAGAGTAAACCTACAGAGTTATAAGGGCAATGTTGCTTGTCAACACATACTAACAACATTGGAAGAGAAACTAAAGAGGAAACTTTCTTACCTTCTCTTCTTTATCATATCATACCTGGAGGTACTTTGGACTGTACTGAATTAGCAATTTCCATTGGCAAGAAATGACTAATACATCTTAAAGTTAAATCAAGTTGATTTAAGTTTATAGCATAGTCATCATTAATTTGTTTTTTTTTTTTTCTTTCTAGGGTCAGGATAGTTGTCTTTGAACGCAGATCTCATGGCGAAGGAATGGAGCAAAATTTGATGTCTGTAATGTAGACTATCAGTCTTCCGCAACAAGAGGTGCACAGTGGACAAGAAAGCAAGGAGATTCATGCCACTACAAACATGGCTGAAGATCTCTTTTTCTTCCAGCAAAAACACATGCGGGCAGTTCCTAAACGGTTTCGCAAATTGCCAGAGGATCTACCAGAGAGCCTAAAGTTTGCACACTTGAATCCCAAAGCTGCTGCATTTTTGGCCAGCAAAGAGAAGCAGAAACAGGAAGAGGATTTGTTTGGGGATGGGCTTGGTAAAAAGAGCCTAATGCCTGAGATAAGTCAGGCATTTATGTCAATCAAGAATCGCTTGGACAGCTCCTTGTCAAACGATGAGGACTCTCAAAGATACTTGTTTGAAGAAGCTCGTGTAAATGCTGCTACAGTACTAACACAGCTGGCAAAGATCATTTATAGCCATGAAGACATTGCCAGCCATATTCCCAAAAGTCTGGAGTATAGTTTGATGTGTGGGTCAAAGGAACTGACAGCTGATGTTATCATAGTGCCAAGAGAATGGCAGACACGTTTCATGAAAGAGGCTCATGCCAAGAGTACCGCTGCTGCTATTCAGAATGGTGATGAAGGAGATGGAGGTGTTGTAGGGAGTAGCATAGAAGATGGGCGATCACGAGCTCCATCTGTCATCTCAGTGACTGGAGACATTGCTCGTGGGAAAAAACGGATACTGTCCAGAGGTGGTCCAGGTTTGCCAGAGATAACTGAAGATGGTGTGACCGGGGAGGTCAGTCTTCACTTCTTGCTGTGCCCCATGGCAATAATGGAAGCCGTCTGTCCATCAGTTCACATACAGGTCTTCGACGTGATAGGCGGTCCATGCAAATAGACAAAACTGCAGGTAAGAATTTTTTGGTAGGTTTCCTAGGTGTTGTGATGCTGTGACCTTAGGAAGCTCATTAGCCATTTGATGCCTCCAAAATACAAGCACAATTTGCTCAACTGACTATTGTGTGCATGCCACTAGAGTGCCTCTTCATTAGAAAATCCTGTTTGTAAACTGTGCATGAGGGACGATAGTTTTCCTTCAGCATATGATTAATATGCATATGGAGTAGTCCTAGAAATATAGATGCTTTTAGTTTTTCAGTAATACAGTAATAGTTATAAGTAGGTGATCCAGCTCGTCTCTGCAAAAACTGTTGATGAAAAGCCATTCGATGCTCTCCTCATGTATGTGTGTGTGTGGGAGGGGGTATGGGTGTAAGTGGGTGGGTGGCTACATGAGTGGGTATATCGGAGAGAGAATTTGTGTGAAACTTTTGTGCATTCTTCTATGTGTGTATGCTGATGTAATTGTACCTGAGTGCATATTTCATGATTATCAGCAATAAAATATCAAAAACAGGATCACAGAAAACATTTTCAGAAGATTCAATATGAAATGGGTAGAATTAGTTTTAAAACTGAATATTAATTATCATATTTTCTCAAAAGGTAAATAAGTATCCTGCTGTGTTCATCAAATGTTTTAACAAATTATCCTAGACTTATAGCCAGAATGAAGACAGCATTATTGGCATCTGCACACAATACAACAGGATTCAGTATATTAAAATTACTTTTTTTAAAGAAAACATTTTGAATGAGGCATGTTATGCACAGTATCTGCTTGCTGTAAACCTTGGATTTAAGGCTTTAAAAATTTGCTGAAAACAAAATGTTCTTATACATTCTAGATAAGGCTTGTGTGTCACATTCCTCAAAGGCTGTTATTGTACAGTGCCCTTCCAGCTACCATGATCCCTCTGGTCCAATCCAATAAAGCTCAATACTTATTGCCTGGTGTGAACTACAGCAGATGAAATGTTAAGGCTTGTGACATTTTCACTGATAGGTGATACTGATAAGCCCTAGTAGGCATAAACAGGACATGTAATCACGCAACTTAAAAAATAGAGAATTGATTATTTATCAATAAACGGCTACCTAAATGTTATAAATACAGGAGGTGGAAGATGAATAACACAAGTTTATACAAAATGAAAAAAACCTTACAAATTGTTATGGTGTGGCTAAATTTTAAATGTGTACCTATCTGTAAATATCTGTATAAATAAGATTTTGTTCTTGATACTATTCCGATATAAAACTTGATAGACTTAGGAAAAGAACAGGTGATATTTAGCTTGCTTTGTAATTTATTAGAACCAGTATAATATAGCTTCTGTTCCTGGCAATCGTTAAAAATATTATGATACTTTTATAGATGCTTGTCTTGGGTGCTTGTTAGTGTGCTAAGTGCATGCAGAAATGCTGTGATGTTTTTTTTGTAGTTGTAGTTTGTGCTGTGAAGCTTTGCATGCTGTGAATGCAGATCTTTTGCCTGCAGTGGCTGGTGCCAGTTCTGTCATAGGTCGTTCTCCCGCCACTCGACGGGGAATGCATGAGTATGACCTCATGTCAGCATTTACAGAGACAGCATCTGACAACAGATGTAAGTTGGGTGGCTACTTGTTTTGTGGGGGAGGGTGCAAGCTGAATGGTCCAATGAGTCTACATGTCTTCATCTGCTTTCACAATTTGAAGATTTTCTTTTGTTAAATCCGATTATGAATTATATATGTTTCTAGTCAACATTACCGACATTTTTGATTCATTTTTTTTCTAATGGCATATTGGGTTTTTTTGGTTGATTATACTGTATTTGTAAACTTCCATGATATTAAAAGTTTCTTTCTAACATCATAAACATACTTAGGTCATGTATTGATATAGTTATTTAGAACACAATATATGTTTTTGATTATAAACAGCCTGAGAATTGAAGTAACAAGCACTGTGTTTTTTTTTTTATTCCTAAGAATTGAAGTTGATCAAAAGTACATTAATTTTTGAACTTATATTTATACCATAGGCAAAGAGCATATCAAATATTAAATGTTACCATGAGTGCAAAATTATTGATATTTCATTTGTTAACAGTTTGTCTCCAGGATGCACTACAACATTAACTAGAAAAATGTTTATAGATGACATATTTGGACTATTAATATTTGTCCCAGGTTTTTCATTCTCTATTACTCTGTGTGTGTGAGAGAGAGAGAGAAAATAAAAGAGAAAGAGGGAGAGATTTTATAACAGAAAAAATCCCACATTAAGAAAAATAATCTTTGAAAATGATTTAGGACATTTTTCAAACCTGTATTATTTATCAGCACTTGATAAACTTAAGAAAATAATGACTCTTTGTTCATTTTCACAGCCACATCAATGACCAACCCCTCATACTATATGTCTGTGATACAGTTCCAGCTTTCCTCCAAGATATGTGAAGAGAAAGGTAACTATCGTGCACATACATGCTTTAGGGAATCAGACTGCCTAAGGCCAGAGGCCTGCATACTAGCCAGGTCAATACCTATGTAACTTCCCCCAGTTGACCCCCTTACAGGGTTAGGAAAGGAAAAGAAGCAAGGAAGAGGAGATGGGATTAGCCATCACAAAATGCTAGCCCTGAGATAAGTCCTTGCACAATGCTAGCTCTTAGATAAGCCCTTATAAAATACTAGCCCAGATAAGTAGTTTCTAACACCTCGTTCCTGAACAACCCTAGAGTTACATATGAATGCCTTTACTTTGTAAAAAAACATCTGTTGGTGGCTGCTCTCAGCTCCTGATTTTGATACATTACATGCACTGTGAACCATGTTCCTGCATCACCTGGCATGTATTAAGAAGCTCCAGGCTGAAAGCGAAGCTCCCATATAGTTATGGTAATAGAAAACAATTTACAATTTTAATTTTGTGTTGGTTTTCAAGAAAAATTCTTTTATGTTTTTGCCTACACCCAACTCTTCTCAAAGTACATTAAAAAAGAATTAAGAGGAAAATGATAATGTATAAAAGTAGCCTTATGTTCGCACATAGTCATAGCTTGTTGCACATATTACACAAAAGTCTGAGCCTAAGGTGGGTTTTTGTTTTAAAATATGAAGGATGCTCTAAGGTACACAATTTTTCACTTTTTTCATTTATATTCTAGGCTGGATAGTGCAGAAAGGTCGGGAGGATGAGCTAGCAAAGGAAGCGGTGCTAGAGTGGTGTGTCCAAATACTACAGCAAGCTCGCAAAATCATGTCAGTATCTATAGTTTTGTGTGAAGATATCTGCGTGTAGGGGTGTGTCTAAATGCAGCAAGCCCACAAAATCATGTCAGTATCTACATATTTATACGAAAATATGTGGGCATGCACATGCTTGTCTGAGAGGCCTGTCTAGTTGTTAACTGATTGTTACTTGTCTATCTTAAGATAATGAGGTAGTGAAAATGGGGCACTGCTGCTATTCAAAAGTAGTCTTGCAATTTTAGTAAAATGTTAATCAGCAGATGAGTGTGTACTTTTATTTCAGACTGGAGCAGAAGGCTCAAGAAAAAGAGATGGGATATGATAGCCCAGTTCAAGTTCGTTACTATGGTGACACCCGAAAGGAAACTCTGCTGAAGTATCGCAAATCTCCAGTCAAGCCAGTTGTAAATCCAGCCAGCAAGGGAGGCAAACCTCTGATTCCCATCATGCATGATGACCAAAACGAAGGGAGACAGCTTGTGCTAACGGGTCATCTAGATGGAACAACAGTTGCATAATATCTTTTCACGAGTTATTTTCCTTCTTGATGGAAGGAAGTCTTAAAGATGAAATAACAGAGATTTCAATAATAACTTTTCTTTTACGTGAATCCTTTCATCCAAATCCTACTTTCTTAGAAATCACATATTTATTGCTCATCTAAACTGATGATGAGGTTTCTTCATCACCAGGTGATAAACTTAAAATGTGTTAAAGTGAGTCTCAGCTGCTCATGTGCTTCTCTGGCTGCTTTATGTTCCTTAACCATACTGTAGTTATCCTTCAGGACGCCCTGCTGTAGTATCATCTGCTGCAGGATTTGGACGTGTGGGCTTCTACACTGTTGCCTATGATGATGACCCTGATAGTAAGATGCTGGCTTGTTTCACACCATCAGGCTGTGGGGTCTGCTACCACAGCAGTGGCAATGTGAGGTTCCTGGCACACAGAAAGGGAGGACGCTTAGCTGAATCAAATGGAAGGCTAGAGCGAAAATGGAAGTGGCCACCAGGAGGTGTCAAAATCACTGTACCTGTTGCCTTTCAGGTAGTGAATGACTGTTTGTAGAACTATTTTTTGCTGAAGGATTTGAATTAATCAAAAATGCTAAAGAGGTAGTAAGAGTTGGATAATCTTCAAGTATATTCTGCTTTATGTGCAGCTCAGCTCTTACATCTCATTCCGTTGTGTGTCAGAGTCACACATGATCCTGTTCTTCAACTGTCAAAAAGAAACTGCTCGCTTCCCTGTTCATGCTGCTCCTGGAGTTAGTGCACCATATGGGTCAGATGAAAATGTAGGTAGTTGTTAAATATTGTTTTTTTACATTGATGATAACATATATAATAATCAAATAAATTTTCATGCCATTTTCTTTTTCTTAGTTTTTACAACTACTTTCACATTGATTCAGGAACAGTCAGATTTTAATGCTCAGTTGTACATGTAGAATTTAATTGCAAAAAGTTACAGAAGCTTGTCATGGATAGCATACTTTGAAATGTATGCAGTGTTCTTCAGCCTTTCCTCAGCTTTGGAATTTTTTTCAAACAAAATGTTGGTTTTTTTTTTTATCTATATATAACATGGCATGATAGCAATAGTGTCATTATTCACACTCCATACTTCTTTTTAAACTGTTTAAAGAGGGTTGTTACAAAAACACTACTGACAATTTTCAACAGATTGAAATTTACATAAACCTTTGTCTGTGTCTGTTACAAACCAATTACAGGATCAGCTGTTGACAAATTTCACCTTCATTTCAAGAGCAGCCCGTGACCTGCTGCGTCTCTTTGCTCCCAAGGTCAAAACAAACAAATCAAAGCTAAAGAAAAAGGTATTTCCCCATTTGCAAAACAGAAACAATTGCAGTTCTGAAATAGATTCTCTCTGCAATAGAAATCTCTCATAGAGTGGAAGTGTGCATCTGCAAGAGTGTGTGCAAATATGTATGAGAGATAACTAGAGAACAGAGGTCATTAGTATGTTGGAGTAGGTGAATTAGAGAACATAAGTTAATAGTCAGCATGGCGGTGGGTGACCCAACATGACCAGGATCTGCTTGTGGCTCAGAAAAGGAAACTGATTAGGCACAAAAAAATGACCCACTTTTCTGACTACAACAGTGTGTTATTTTGGGAATATCTTGAATACAATATACATATATTTAAATAATTTTTGTGTTCATGTAAATTTCATTCATGTGTTGACCACAGGATAAACTAGGTCGCCAGTTAGCTGAATTAGTGAAGTCCGTGGACACTCAAGAAAAGTCACTGTATGACAGTGAGGCAGATAAGGAGTTAGCTCGTCTTCAGCGCAAGACCAGGTAAACACAAAATTTCACTCATGAATATTAGCATCCCCAATCCAAACAGAGATGAGGAAAAAGTCTAGTACTCCTCTTAAAAAAGATGAGGGCATCTAAATTTCTTTTTTTATTTTCGTCAGTCATTCATAGCCTAACATTTGAAATGCCGTCTTGAATGTTCTAGATATCAATGTGTGTCTGAGTGGGAGAATAGCTGGTATTACAAGTATTATCAGCAAAAAATGATTGAATCAGAGTACATATGTTTATACATTTGAAACAGAAGAATGCTATACAATATGTTCTTTTGTGTTAACGAGTGCTTAATTTATTAAATCTAAAGTGGCTTAGCAATGTGAAAACTAAGCATCACTATGATTGCTGGCTACATTTTGTTTCTTATGTCACTTATATGGAATGATCTAACACAATCTTGTTTGTTGATTTTCATTTTATGGCAGGCCGATGGAAAAGTTTATCATGATTTAAAGGTCTTAATGAAGTTCACATTTTTCTTTTCAAATGACAGGGTTAACTCAGTACAAAATGCTATTGCACACTTAAATGAGTTGAAGCTAGCATGTTGCTGTAGTTTCTGGCAACAAACTGACTGTTGAAGGTTACAGTTAAACTTGCTGTCCTACACCCACATAAATAAGAGTTATGACAGAATGATCGAGCTAATACACTGGTCTCCTATCCCACAGAAACCTGATTGATGATTGGATGGAACATTATCGACTTACGATTGGTCTTCATTCACCTCATCTGTCAATGATGTCAGATTCCCCTACACGTCTACGTCAAAGACGACAAACACAGTCAGCCAAACCATTGGACGGTGATAGAACTGAGCGATGTGAAATGCTGGGCATGGATATCACGTACTCATCAAGCAAAATTTTGCGTGCTCCTTCTGCTCCATCTGGTAAGACATCAAAAATTGATTTTGTTGAAATCCCTTTTCTTAAGTCTGACATCTTTTGAATGCTCATTTGAAGATTCCAAATGAGGCTAGCACATATTTTGCTTTTTTTTTAAAAATTAAGCAGATATTAATTTAACTAGAATTAGAAAACTGTAAATTCAAATTAGACTTGTGTGTAAATTATAAATTTCAACAATAACTAACATGATTATCAACCTGATCGCTAAGTGTAGGGGGTTTATGGTCTACACTATACACAATCTCGATCTCCAGAATGAAACTTTTGCACATGTCACTTTTCTGCCAATAATATCCTTGTTTAGAGGCTGTTTTGGGCAGTCTTACTGTTACAACTTGTGCATGGGTGGGATGTTGCAATTTATGAGTTAATATAAATAAAGAATGATTAATGTTAGAAATAACTTGAAATAGGTGTCTATAGTATGAAGGAGTTAATTCTGGAAAATATTTATCTTAAGTATGGCTAATGGTTAAACTTTATGGAGTGTATCAACTAAGACAAATGCAAGATAGAATGTGCTAAAAACTGGTATGTGACAACAAAATAGTTTGAATGAAAAGGTTAACATTAAAAACATCAGTCTTTCTTATCTAAGATTTTTAAATTACTGTTGACAGAAATGTTAAATATGTTGTTTTCAGTAGAAAGGCTATTGTAGACGACTATAAATGATGAGTGCATATTTATGAATTGGTTGTAAGCCATGAACTGAAGTAGTGATACCCAGGGTGTTCTATCCAGTACCACCTAAACAACGGGGAGGTAGTGCAGCATCCAGGGTTCCAGTGGCTATCCCACAATCCAAAGTTCCATCGCCAGTTCAGAGTGCTGTGATACCAACAGTCAAGTTTGAAAGCATTGTAGAAGGCCAGCCTACAAGCTGATGAAACAACAACTAGAGATGAGAACCTGACCCAAACCACTTCTTCCCTCAACATTCCCAAGTTTGCTGTTGAGTAAGTAAAGGTTGTACAGTACTAACTACTTGTCAGGTGTCGCATTACTCTCCCTTCTTCTCACTATCACCATTATGACTTTGGTCTGCCAGAAAACCAGTTAAATTGTATCTGAACTCTTTGCATGTGAGGTGGTTGTGCACGTGATCCTTTACATAAAGCAGTAAACATAGGTGATGTACTGTATATGCCTTTGAAAGTAAAGTAAAAAGAAGTGAAGAAGAATTACTAAATTATTCAAACCGTGACCTATTTTACTTACATTATTTACTATAAATAAAACATTTAATTTGTTTGTCCACATACCTGTCAAACTAGAGAAGTCCATGTTTATGTAACTTTATCTTATGAAAAGTGAAGTGAATAATTGCTTTGATTTATAAAAAGTAAAGCTTGTAGATCAGTGGTCATAGAGCAATGAACACACGCTGTTCATTAGGTCTACGGCACAGCAACACTATCTTTTCAACTGCTGGAAGGAGAGGGGTGTGAGTTTTTCAGCCACAGATACCACACTCCACAGTCAAGCTCCCTGACCAACATGCTTTGCTTTTGGTATCTATGATGGACCTAAACAGAACAATGCCAAAACTAATGATTAAAAAAAGTCAGGAAATCTAAAACTGCCTATTTTCATTCAAATTAATATCAAGAGAAAAAATGATGTTGACTTTCCCCTTCTTAAATACTAGTAAAGAAGAAACAAAAATGTTTCCAGTCTACTTCGGTCGAAGTCGGCTATGCAGTTGACCAGGTCTTTAGTGCGGCAAGAGACAGCATCTTCATTGCAAGACCATGACCTGCTTCCGAACATGACACTGTGCCCAAATGCTGTTCACCAGCTCATGCTTCATCAGCCACGACCACAGTGCAGGTGCTCTCGGCATGCCATACCTGTCATCCGTGATGTTGAGTATGATAGGTACATCAGCAAGGAAGCCCCACCTTCACAGCTTCAGATTATCATGATACACTCTTCTTTGTAAGCAAAATATTTTTTTCTCTCTTTTTCTGATGCACTTACATTTTACTGAGAACATGAGCGATAGCTTGATATTTTAATGCTATCTTTAAAAAAAAAATTCTAATAATAAAAGTTTGATTGCATAGCGCCTTATCCTGCCCTGTGGACAAGCTCAAGGCGCTTCACAAATGACAGAAAATGCTGTGGCGTCAAAAGTAAGGTGACAACAAAACAAAATTAATGAATAATCCTTTGCATGAAATGATTTAAAGACAAAATGGCTAGCAAACATGAAGAAGTAGACTGGTTATTCAATGCATTTCTTGCTCACTATTACTCATGACAGGCCTAAGTGGTGACCCTTGTCAACTGCTGCATGTATCCAGGTCCCCTTAACGACCAATACCAGCTGATCAGCATGAGGTCATCAGTTGGTGTTGGTCAAAGGTTGAATGATGAACTATGTTGTTCTTTGTCATTCCCTATACTTTCACTTCAAGAATGCTGGGATTTTTTTCCATTTAAAAACAGATATCCCAATACAAATCCTGCAGAGCCAATGATAAATCGTATATATGCTACACAAAACCGGAATCGGACCAGACCATGTCTTCAGAGCAGAACAGATATGTTCCGCATTTTGAAGTATGACATAAACTCTGCTACAGAAGACTGTACCCACTCACAGCCCTTGCTACTGACACGGCACAACGTTGTACCTGGCATGTTCTTGGTATGTTGCCATAATATGCTTTCAACATCACCATCACACATACAACTGTACATTAAAGTACAGGTTTATATACATTAAACTGAAATTTTATACATAAAACTTTACTTTGGTACAATTGCTTATCCAAGGAAACTTGCCAAGTGACATAAGAATGGCCCTGATATAACAATTTATATTGTTTACTTATATGACAATTTATATTTTACACTACTGACACATTTTAGATTGTTTTTCTTACTTGTGGACTTATTTATTTCATGGAGCAATTTTATTCTTAGTGAATATCTTTAGACATGAATGTCTTCTTCTGAGTGGAGATTTTTCTTAGAATTTTCCCCCCTTTCCTCTGCTTTATTTAACTGCCTTTCACTCATCTGGAGTTTCTTTCAATCTTCTGGCTGTTGACAGAATGTCTGGTCTTGCGATTCTCTTTGGTTCAGAAAAAAATTTAAATTGTGATGAATAAATGTAATAATATCAAATTTAAAAAGGCTGTTTTAATTTATGGCAGATCTATGCTGGTGGAAAGCTGTTATTCTGTGATCATATATTGAATGGCTATGGCTACACCCAGAAAGACTTTAAAAAGCAAGTGATGAAAAGTCGTTATGACTTTCTGCATGGGCAGTCACTTCCCAGTGATTTCCGTTTCAGGTATAGCTCATTATCTAAAACCCATCATAATCATGCATTTTGAAGACAAAAATTGAGAAACTGATCATTATTTCTTTACAATTTTAACACAGATATTATGCATCAAAGTTGTGGAATATGATTCGGTAATTGTCTTGAAATATTATATATTTATTCCAGTCCTTCTAAAGGGTGTCATGGGCCACGCTCAGCCTGGGGTGGTGAAATTGGTGGAACTGGGGTGGACAGCTTTGGTAGCCCAGGTACAGCGTTGGTCAGATCCCAGACACAAGTCCCAGCTTCAGGAAATTCCAAAAACAGTTCCAATCCTTGCACTGAACAGTTGAGGTCAGTTGAATCAAGAATTCTGTGTGAAATATTAATGTTGACAAAACTGCTGTCTACTTGGATAAATGTAAGACAGTTACTGCATTTCACGGTGCAAATGCTGGTGCCTGTAAAATGGATAGATTCCCGAATCCAGAGTTCAGGTAAAGATTGTATCAAAGTGGAAGGGGATAATGAAATATTCCATAACATTGTTAATTATGCTTTTATCACTGACAGTTCAAAGAATAACAGAATACCAAGATATATATGATGACCAAGCCTTTCAGGTAGGATGAAGGATGTAGTGAGAAATTCATGGGCAGATGTAGTGTCATCACTTCACATGACACTGATGTGACTTTATAGACAATAAAGCAGATCAAATGTTCCTTGCTCTCCCTTTCAGTTTCCTTTTCTTCATTCAGTTTTTCATCTTATCCAAATCACATATTATAGTAAAGTAGAATGCCATTTAATACTTCTTTCTTCAAATCTTAGAGACTTTTAATAATTACATTTTGCTGTGCATGACACACACTTCAGTCTAGCTAGGAGCTGAGAAAAAGTGTAGATGTAATAAACAGTAGATCCAGATTATAAGAAATATATTTGTTGTTTCTGGACAGTGAATTGTCTGTAAGTCTGAGAAAGTTACTTGCGCTAAAGGCCCTGGACAGGTAATGCAAGAGTGACATTTTGTTTTTGTTATTTTTATGCAAGGCAGATGCTAGTAGAGCCATGCTACTGTTGTGTTACAGATGTTGAGCTCACATTGCTGTAGGAAGGAGAGGTACATTGGAGTAGATCTATGCTTTGTCAGTCTAGTACCTTACAGGAGACAAAAATTATTTTGGCTTTTGAAGTTTGGCTTTTCAATATAGTATTTGCTGATTCTATTATTAAAGTCTTAATACATGTGATCACAAATTTCTGTGTGAGTGGATGCTTGAGTTTTTAAAAGAGCTATTGGGTTTGCATCAGCATACAAATTCTAAAGTGTGATTTTTTTTTTTTGGAGGGGTGGGAAGTATTTCCACAACTACAAATAAACCATGTTTCCTTCATATCTGTCACGAGTGTGCATAATTCTCTTTGCTTTTTGTTTAGTTTTCACAATGATAGGTGTGTTTTTTCAGGGGTAATTAAGGAAAGTTTTTTAAATTGTACGAAACTAGGTTTCTTACTGGGGATTTGTATTTTATATCAACTTCTTGCCATCATGAGAGGCTTTTTTAAAAGATTGTCATATTACTGTGCTTCTGCACTCCCTACATTTGTTTTTCTCTGTTACCATCTTTATCTTTGGTTCCTGCTACAATTTACTGTGTTAAAACAATGTCAACAAAGAGTTTACCAAACTAAAGAAGCGGAAAAATGAAACAAGGTTCAGAAAAAAAAAATGTCTTATAGTTTTTATTTTTCTAGGCTTGCCACAAAGATAGAATTTAAGCCCTTTGATTGGTGCACTTGAGTAGATGGTCAAAGGAGTCCAGGCTAAATCCTATATTATGTCCCCGAAAAGTTAATGAGTTGATGAGCTTGTGCTAGTGCTATGTCCTAAGATTTACCTTGCTTAACTATGTACGTGGTACTGAAGGACACTAATATAGTTTGCTATAGAATTTGGTATATTAGGTAACCATCACAACATCACTCCCATTGTTTAATCAGCTGTCTTGAATTTCTCTAGTTTTTATAACATTGTTTGGTGGCATGGCAATGTGTTTTGCAAAAAATATAGATCGATGTTCAGGCAACTGAACTGGATGGAGAGCTGCTGCAACCACGCAGAATAAGCTGCTTCGGTATTTCTCTTGCAGCATTAACAGGACTATGGCTTTGGCTTTTTCTGTATGAGCTCAGCATTGGCTTGTTAATCAAGGTGTGGAAAACTGAAGTTTAATTACCCTTGTGAAATTTTCTGCTTGGTGCAATGCTTTGCTGCAGAGATTTGCCTCAATATTTAAAAGCCTCAATTTACTCAACTGTTTAAATTTTATGTGACAGGAAAATGTCTTTATTTTTGTTAATAGTTTCTATGATTAATCAGTAAGAAAATAGTAAATATCTTTTCACTTGCTAAAGGTGATGGAACTAATGTATTACATTTTGATATGCAATGGTGGAGGTCTGTTAACAAAATTAATAATCACTGTCTTTACAGAATATTCTGTACAGAATACCATCTTTACAAAGAAACAGCTTGAATTAACTACATAGTGAGATCATGATACACAAATGAGAAAGTACTAAACATTGTGTCTCTTTTTCATGTTACCCTCACAAATTAGTATCAGCTAAACCAGAGATTTTTCTCAAGATCTCTAAGCTCCGCATCCTTGTGCTGAATAGGAAATTTGAAAATAAGCTTTGTTAATGATCATCTACTTACAGCTCCGATGTTCCTTCTCTGCCTTCAATAATGCTACCTCCTTTCCAGGTAATTTACCTTTAATTCCCACTGCCCATCAATTTCTTAATTATAATTCCTGAATTTATAAAAGCAAGATATTTTGAGGGCAAACTTTTATCCAGATTTGAATTCTTTCTGTAAACACAGAAACATCTTCATCCCCTTCACCCCCATATTTTTCAATTGACTGAGGCTAAACTAAATTATTTACATAAGCATAATTGTATCTATTCTTATGGATGTGTTCTGTGTTTCTCAGTTTTAGTCTTTAATGTTTACAAGAGATTAGCAAAGTGCATATGAGCATTTTTATTTATGCAATTAAAAGATATCAACAATCAGCTTACCTCCCACTTTGTCATACAGCTTTCCTGAAAATACTTTGGCTTACATAGGGTGAATGGTTCACCTCGTGAAACATTCAAGTGCTCCACAGATCATTTCTGTTCAGCTGCTATCCTTACTGCAATTATTTTCAAGCTGTATCCTGTTTGAGCAGTTAACTTTCACCATTCTCTCAAACACCAAAAGTTTTAGTCATTAGAAAAGAAATGTCGTTTATTTTCAACTATTTTGTTTGTTTAAGAAATTAGACGTTTCATCTTACTCTTGCCATGCCTTAGCGAAAGGAAAAAAAATTAGGTTTTCTGTTTGTATTTAGCAGGAACATCTGGCACATCTTTCACTAAGTGCAACTCTTCCTTCACTTGCTGAACTTGTGTCATGACATATTTTTATGGGTGTTGATGATACACTTTGATTTATGTCTAATCTTGCAGAATGTCCCAACCAAGTTTACTCATGGCTAAGAAGTACAAGCTAACAATTCTTGCATGTGTTAACTTATTCCATTATAAAACTACATGACATAGCAGCAGGATGAAACAAACTGGACACCAATTTTTCCCCTTTCCCCCAAAATAAAGTTCTAGCATTTCTAGTGAAAATTCAATCATCTGATGTGAGGAATTTTTGTTTGCAGAAACGAGTCCATTGCAAGAGCTTTAGGAATGAGTCTGTCCGGATCGGGTTACCACCCATGCACTCCTTTTCTGGTGCTGAAATCAATCCGAGAAGAACCATTCATGCCAACCCAGCTTCCAATGCCAAATTCTCAGACAAGGTAGCTGCACAATAACTTGATCACTGAGCACAGCTCATCATTTAATGATGACTCAAGTTGGCAGCTGACTTGATTTATGATGGCTGAAAAATAGCAGCCAGTAATTGACATTAATAAGGAAAAGACCGGGTTACCTCACAGTAGCTACTAGTCATGCACTGTACATATTAAAAAGATAAAATATATACTGTAAAAATATGTATTATATAAACATAACAAAAGCAAAAGACAGATGTCACTGGAGTATGTTCTTTGCTTGTTGACTATTTAAGGTTTTTCTGGAGATTATGGCTCTTTCTTAAACAGAGTAAGGACAGGGATCTTTGAGAAAATCCCCCCAGCATGTTATATGCAGCACATATGGGAGTTTTTGACATATGCTGCTATCAGCATGGTGAAAATGTGGATGTAAACACCTTTACATTCACCTTGTTTTTGACATGTACATACATATCTGTGTACGCACAATTTGTAGAACTTGAAACATTTGCTTGATAAAAGACAACAGATTTTAATAAATATGCATTCTCTTTAGCTGCAGCATTATATTTTAGGTAGATCTTCAAGATTTAAGTAAATCTTCCATTCTGCAGTCCAAATCCATTCAGCATTACAATTTTTTTTAAATGACATAACTTTATGGTAACAAATGCAAAACATATTATAGGAAACTTCCTCTATTAATTCTTGATAGCAACAATTAAGTTATCATGAGGGTGCTGCTTGGTGAAAACTGCAGTTAAGCTCACTTGTAAAAGCCTGTGTAATGTGCAGTCTTGAAGTAATGTGAGAGTAACAAGTCAAAATGCCTTCAGTCGCAACTGATCTTAGTAATATCTACAATGAATCTAGGTCTTCCTCTTGCTTATAAACATCTTTCTGTGTGGTGAACCTCGGCATTCAGTTTGTTTAATAGTTCACTTTTCCAAATCTGCATCTTTGCTGTCAACTAATTCAGCTAAGAATGAAACCTCTTGTATTCATCAGTGGATGCAACAGAATAAAAAATTTCTTCCATTGATAAAAGATAATTTAAAAAGCCTTCCATTTTTAAAGAAATTTTTTTTTTAACTTTAAAAGCATTATTCAGTCTGAAAATGGTACAAAATCCATCCAACAAACCAAAATGAATGTATAATTATTTTAAATGGTTAGTATGTTACACATGTAAAATGCAAATATTTTTGATTGGATATGCACGTAACTGATATACTTCTTTTTGTTCAACAAACTACTGCTGAAAATTAAGTGGTCTTTACATTTTTTTGGGCTTTGATGTTCTTAAAAGAATGGAAAGATGATATGGAGAAGGGAAAGAACGTATACACAGCCAGACAGATGATGCAAGGGATGGAGAGAAGATCATTGTTAATGCATTCCAGGCAATTAGAAATATTTCAGCATTATGAATTACAGCTATTCAGGTATTGCCGTCCTGTGTATGTGATACTGTTATGCATTTGTCTTTCAAAGCTGCTGAAAACTTATTCTTGTTGGTTTACTTTTTTTGAGGTACGTATGGCTGGATTACTTTGTTGTATATTGCTATGTAATGCATGCAATATTATTGTAAAAAAGCAAGAGTCCACCAAACTACTGAATTTCTTGCATAATCCCATTTAATATTTGGATTTCAAGTGAGATGATGTCATGCATTATTCAGGTGTGATGTTTGCTTACTGTGGTTAGTAGAAACCAAATATAAAACATGATTTTAATAAACACACACACAAATGATATAAGTTACATGAAGAATTATTCAGTTTATATTTGGGTCATGTTACCCAGATGTTTCCCAAGTATAAATATGTTAAATCTGTAGCTGATGTTAAGTTAAACTGTTTCTTGTCAAACTGCTTATGTATGCATGCTTATGTGTGAGAATATATTTACACTCAAGTATGAACTGGCCATATTTATTATTGTAATAAATGAACAGGTGCAAGTATATTTATGGTTTAACATATATTTGTGATGCATATGAACCACAATGTGGGTGAAGATGTATTTGGTAAAAAGGCTGGTTGCTATGCCAAAACAAGAGCTGTTTAAAAAAAGACATTGTAATGATCTATGGTAATAGCATGATTAAGGCCTACATAGGAGCACAATACAACATTAAAACAACTGTTTCATATAACACACTTGTCAAATGCAGAGGCACAACTCTATCATAATTTAATTTGCTTAACTGATGCAAAACCAGTTCCTGTGACTGTAATTTTTACAATGACAAAAAAAAAAAAAATTCTTATATATATATATGCAAAAGAAGTTGGCATTTCACAAGGGTTTATTTCTGTAACATCTCTTCTGTGATTTTATAGTCAACCGAATAACATGGTAAGTCAAACTTATTCATGGGCAGCATCAGTGCAGCAAAATAGTGAAACACTTGTATTCTTCACTAAACTGACAGATTGAAAGCTCACGTTCAGCAATGGGAGTAAGATATTCAAAAAGAAAACATCACATATCTAGCTTGCTCACTCTCACTCACCTTCTTCACTCTCTCCCTGCCTTTCAATCTTTCAAATTATGATGAAATAATTTGCACTGTATAGTAGATATCACAATTTTGTAAGCACAGTATTTCCTTCATTTAAAGCCACAAGTGACAGAATAGGTAACTGTATTAGAGAGGTTATATGGTCATCACCTAAAATCCACTTAAAACATAAAGAAATGAGGCATGTTACCATATTCTCTTATTCTAATGTAACCCAAAATGTCAGCTCATATAAAAATTTAGGAGAGCAACATGGTAATCATGATTTGCATCTGTCACCGAAATTTAATTACTTCACAGATATCACCTCTCTATTTCCAATGCTTGCACTGCATCCTTGTTTTTATCATCATCATCATCATCAGAGGAAGAATCCTGTTCAGTATTTCCCTGAAAAATAAAGATGTGATTTTACCAAAGCTGCAGTCAAGAAAAATGCCAGTTCTTAACATAAATTTAAGACTTGTTTTTAAAAAGCTACCAAATTCCGTCTGCTAGACAAAAACTGTTGGTTGTTTTAAGCCCCTGTACATTTGCCAGATATTACATACTACAACTTGAAAAGATTAAAAAGGAGAACATGGTATTTGAATTTCACCTAGCACATTGTACAGTAGATTTAAATTGTACACTATATTTTTGCATAATTTAATGTCACATGAAGCCATTTTATTTAAAAGAAAATCTGTTGGAAGACTCCAAACTAACCAGTTGCAGAAGATCTTTCAGTTTAAATGGATCCTCTCCTGCTGCCAAATCGATGAAATCTTGTGGTACTCCAAATGGAGTGTGGATGTTTGGATGAATTCCAGTTTCTGTCTCAATGCATCGGAAGATTAAACCACGCTGTGAAATGTATGAAAACATATGAAAAATTTTTAACAAGAAAGTTACAAGGTCCAAAACTACATTATACTTGCCATTTATACACATGAAAAATTTGACTAAAAGTTCCTCTACTGCGTTTTATTAAGGGGGAGGGGGGATTGGTGTTTTATGCCCAAATAGCAACTAAGCTATATCATGGCAAAGCAGTCCACCATGTAAATAGATGCCACATGCAAAGAATAAACAGCATGCCCAAGATGAGTTATGAACCCAGGACAGCCAGTCCTCATCGTATTGGTGACAGGCGCTAACTTTGGACTGCCCGAAGTTTTATGAAGGTCTAAGGTACAACATAAACACTTTAAAAAATGACCCATTTCCTTACTCACTGCCTTTTTTGTTCTTTGCTACAATCACAATACAACCAACCAACCCTAAATCTTCCACAATCCATCAGCTAATCCAGCTAAGGAAAAAAAAATTAAAAGCTCCCCTACCCCTAAACAAATTTCTCAAGTCATTTGGCCTAAAATAATGTTACTGTGAAGTAACCAGATTCATTTTTACTAGTTTTATCTCAGCGTTTTACTTACTGTAAGTTTACTTTGAAAGACTTTTATAGAGGTGGACATTAACAGCATAGGATGACACATATGCAGATTATGGACAAAGTACGTGCTATACTGTAACAGGTGCATTAACCAACAATTTCCAGGTACAAAATGTTAACTATGTTAATGAATGACAACAAACATCTACAGAGTTAAAACCACACTGATTATAATCTAAGAACAAATGAAAAGAGTTATCTTAAGATTTACTACACACATGTTCAATGACGACTATGAGGACATTTTACAGTTAAAAGGTGAAAAACATTCATACTTCGATATGAGTGGAATCCATAGCTTCAATCTCCTGCCAGTCAAACAGTAGTGGGTCTGTGACAGGTCCACAAGGATTGAAGTCAATCAACAGTATCCTGCCCTGTAAGATAAAAAAATAATAATAATCCCCCCACCTCTACCTTGGTAAATTTTCTGAAAAGTCGTATCCGATGGTAAACCTTATCTGAGGATAAACCAGAAGCACTTACAGTCAATTGTCAAAAGAAGATAGCTACCTACAACAAAATATTGGTACAGAAAAAAAAGAAGAAAAGACTGTGTCAAGTGGAAGATGAATCCCATTATCCTCTAATAAAGCTGCCCTGTTTTTAATACCTTACCTTCCCTGTCCTCCAGATATCAAAGACATCTGCAAAACCAAACACCGACACTGAATCAGTGAAATCAAACCTTTTTTTTACTGTAATAAAGATGAAATTTCTGACACATTCCTTTCAAGGGCTTTGTTACTTTTTTTTTCATAAGAAGAGATTCAATAAAGAAAGGGATGGATGGGAGTGCATTACCCCTGTGATAAAGAAATTGTAAAGAATACAGAACACCTGTGAAAGAGAGTGAGGGAGAACAAGAGAGTGGTTATCCTATGTTCTGATATGTCCAGATGCTTTAACCTACTCGATTACAATATCCAAGTTCACACGAAGTGACTGGAAAAAGGAAAGAATGAGTGGATGATTTTGAATATATGTGAATGAGAGACACCCTATATTTAATGATAAGAATGTGAATGTATATGCATTGATACTTCCTAATTTCTCAATACCCCCTGGAGGGCGACAGAATAAAAGAATCTTGAATCTCTTGAAACCAATATATACATATCTACCAATAGTTATAATGCGGACAGACAACAATCTCTTGCAGTATGCTATTAAAGCAAATCCAAATACTCCTGCTGCAGTTGTGAACAAGAATACACACCCACAGCTTCTAAAAAGAAAATAAAAGAATAAAACTGGCACTAAGACGAAACATAATTTGAAGTAAAACACAATACTTACAACTGCTTTCCTCTGCAGCAAAGTTTCCATCAATCACCTCCTCAAAGAAATTTTGAATGTCAGTCTGTATTTCATTTTTGGAGGTTACAATGTGCCGAAAATACTTGGAATGATTTCTCTGGGAAATGGCTGAAACAAGTTGCACAAATAAATGAATCCCTTTAAGGTTTGAAAAGTTAATGCATTTACAACTGTCAGCTACCACTGCTCATACTCCTAACTTGACTCAATCTTTTTACACAAATTGCAAACATATCTCATTAACCACAGAAAGAGAGTGGACGTGTGTGTGAGCATGCACATGAGCAGGAATGTGTAGTTGTGTGTATACATGCACACTTGCATGCATAGTATATCAGTGTGAGTGTGACATGTGTACATGCATTTATGTGATGTTATACACATACACACACAAACATATAACACACATTTATCTTGGTGTGGGTTGAAAATCCAGGTGCAAAATAAAAAGACTGCAGAATGGGTGATTTATTTCAGGGCATTTCTGTATTTATAGTTTAAAGTGAAATAATTATTGGGACTTTCCAGTAAGCTTTGCTTAGATGGAAATGAAGAAAATGGATCAAAAGGAAGGGTGAATGGTGGCACCCAGACTGAAAGATGGACTCTCTCCCTGCACCAATTTCACAGTGAATATGAGGGGTCACGCTTTTAAACATTTTCAAAATAAGAAATAGATCTTTTACTGACAGAAGCCTGGATTAAAAACAACAACAAAGCAAAACAAAAAAAAAACCTGACCAACAAGATTTCCTCTATGAACAAAACAGCGAAATTCATCACTGGTGTTGATATCGGTCCATCGTCTCAAAATTAGTTCTGGTTTTAGATGCTCCTCTGCTGATGTGGCTTCATAATCCTCACACTGCAAAAACCTTGTAACAAGTGTGACAGTTTCAGAGCATCAAATTAATATGTATTATAAAAGTATGACAGGATTTGTACAGTGCAACATCTACACCTATACAGAATAAGCACAATGGTAAATTTAAGTCAACAAATAGAATTATATTTAGCAAACCAATGTTTATACAATGATAGGACTTACATAGTTCCAAATTGTCTTTAATGTATCACTTAGATTTTACCTCATTAATTATCTCATCTAAATTGATTTACTGCAATGAACCTAATCAGAGATAAAGTGTTGATGAATAACTGAAGGAGGTTAAATACATAATGCCAAGACACTACTTCAATTTTTCTTAAAAATTAGAACATAAAATACATAAATACGTAAAATTTATATTTTTTATCTGTTAGATTGTAGCCTTAATAAGTACCAAAAATTGGCACAAATCATCTTTCATAAACAAAAAGGAATACTTACGACTGTGTTAGGTCATGTGTTATGAAATCTGAGCTTTTGAGCAAGAGGCACACATCACTAGCATGTGTGCACATGAGGGAGTTGTTGAAAGACACCCATCTGGCATCCTGGAAGGGAAAAAAATCAAATAAAAATTTGTGGACAGTGAAATGGGCATGACACTTCCTTTCCACCTGTATTGTCATCAATTTTGAAGGATTTTGCAGTTGAGCTGCCATTAGTTACAAGATTGTTTCACTGTCATGTCATTTTTTGTGACTACTTTGTGTCTGCTGCTTGAAAAAGAAATAAGAAAAAAATCTTTGAAAATGTAAAACCACGATTGTTAGTAGTAACTAGTAACTAAGTAGTAACTAAGTAACAATTATCCAATAATATTTGTCTACATTGATTACTGCATTTTTTTCAAATAATCAGAAAGTAATTAAAATGTAATTTTTCAAAGCACATAAATGTTTTGCTTTGAATGTTTACCTTATGTCTGCTGCTAAATACCAAAAAAATTAACTTATCTGTGCCATTGAATACACTAACCAAAGAATGAAGAGAAGAGGAGACAGATATGAAATCAAAATAAGGATAGAAAGGAAAAAAGAAATTTTAAAGAAAGGATGAAAGAAATAGAATAGAGAACAACAATTAACAGGTCAATTATAAACATTAGCAAAAAATTGTTACAATAATATCTAAGTTACATTAGCATGCCATTATTTCTGTTGTTAATTACCTGTGGTGCACTCCAGTTCAGCTTTGGAAAAACTTTGCCACCAAGACTTTCAATTGCTGAATCAATTTGATGTAGAAACCCTTGACAGTCAGGCATCTGAATGATAAAACTCACCAGTAGTTTTCCCATTTCATATGTGTACAGATCCCTAGCAATCCAAGAATGAAAATCAGAGACAATCTTTATCAATCAAATGACTAACCTGCTACAAAACTTTCAATAATTCTTATTCATATTTTATCCAATGCTAATAAATATTTTTAAAAATTAAGTAGAATAAAAATCTATCAATTTCATACATTCTTGATATGTTGTTATTCAGCCCTTGCTCATTGTGTGTGTGTGTGTGTGAGAAAGAGAAAATTCCATGTAAATGCAAATTCCATGCTTCTCTCCACTTACTCCTGAAGCTGATGCACTGTCATCCTGTTCACTCCAGTTGACCTAAAGACAAAGAAACATAAAAATGTGTATACTTCTAACAGATTTGCTAGTTTCTAACCTGTTATCTTTGCCATTAAACAGACAATGGATAGAGGCAAGAACTATTCCCACTAACAAAAGCACATAATAACCCCAAAGGTCAGAGCCATGGATGTTTTTGCATCACCCTTTCCTGCCAACCCAAAGGAAAATTTTAAAGGATTAAGAACCCTTCAAGTACTTGTGCCACTTTTAAAATCACTAAACTTTCTCACCTCATTGAGGGGAAAAAAAACCAGCTTACAACAATTAAGATATGGTAGACCACCTGAGGATATATGGAAAGTAAAAATAAACCAGAGAAAGAACTAGAGTACAAGACGGTTTATGCAGGATTTTGCCCAACCCAAGTCTGACGTCTGACACAATCCCTACCACAAAAAGTGCCAAGTTAAAGCATTCCACCTTGAGGTGTTTTTGCACTACAGGAGGAAGAAATGATGGGGAAGGAACAGTAGTACCAGGAGAAAAGCCCTGTTTGCAGCAATAGATATGTTCAAAGAATGTGAAAAGAAATAAAAGTTATTTACAAAAGGAAAGTAGAAAAGTTAAATGAGACAATGCGTCAATGTCAATTAATGCATTTTAGTCCAATTTATTTATTATTAAAAAAAAACCATGTAGTGTAACCAATACTCCTGAAAACAGAATTTGTGCTACTTCATTAATAATTTTGTAATGGGTTGTAGACCCTGGTTACCTCCTCTTCATCCACATCATCATCTTTTTGCACTGACGTAGAGTAGGCACCTTGATGTGATCTGCAACAACAACCACCACAGCAAACAGCTGATCAAATTAACAATATATATATATAAATACACTAATGATTTCTTTTCAAAATTATTTATGGATGAAATAGACTGTGCCACTCAACTAACAATAATAAAGAGCACTTGGTGCATTTCCTCATTTGACAGTGAACTCAGAGTGCTTTACAAAAGACAATCTGAAAATACAAAATGGGAAAACTGAGTCTCAGTGAGATCTGATCATCTGAAGCAGTGAGAGGGTAATCGATACTCTGCTGTGTTGCTTTATTCACGGACCAAGACTTACTGTAAATTTCGGTTTATTGAGCACACCTGCACATAAGCTGCACCCACTAAATTAAGAAAAAAACTCTTCTTTTTTTCACAAATAAACTACACTTGTTTATAAGCCACAAATATATACATTAAGGTTGCATAATAGGCATTTCATTTTGTTTTTGGCATGATGAGGGCGTGTGCTTCAGCAAGTGAATCTACAGTAACTTGTAGCCTGAAAAATGTACTGAATGGTGCAATAGACAATTTGAACTATTCTGGTGCTGCTAAAAGTTTGTTTTGTACATTGATTGTGTCAGAAGAATGGGAGATATTTATTCACTATAAAATGTTTATCTTAATTTCAATAACATTAATTGATATTATCACTATCATTGCTCCCAGAAATAATCTTACCAATAAATCATTAGCCCACTCTATTCTTTCTAGTCTTTCGCTAAGCCAGTTTAGGGCATTATTACAATGTTGATCACAAATGGTTCTCAAATGAAATTGCATTAGAAACTCCCATGTTTCAGCAAGGTTTAAGTTATGTATTAAATAAACAGTGCTGATCGTAGTTGCAACACAAAACATTTATTTGTATTTCTCTAAAGAGATTATTTATAATTATCCCTCTCTTTTTATTAATGTTAAATAGATGTACCTCATATCATTTCTTGATATTTAGCCTATTTTCAGAAATAAAGTGTGTGTGTTGGGGGGTAATTGGTGTTTAACACTGAGCCAGCAACTAAGGTTGTATTATGGCAAGGCAGCCAGCCAGCCCGGTAAACAGATGCCACATGCAGAGAAAGAACAGCGTGCCCGAGACAAGAGCTGAACCCAGGGCAGCCGCGCTAACTGTTGCATCACCAGACCGCCCTTTCAGAAATAAAATTTAGTATATATTTGATACCATTAAAAAAAAAAAGGTATCAAAAAGTTTATTAGATCTAGGCAGCATATAATTCTATGTTAAAATAAATTAATATTTTACCCTTCAGGTAGAACAATCCCATCTGCATTTAGATAATCAAGAAAGTCTTGGGGAATAGGCAGTATAATGCTGAAAAAAGAATTATTTTGATTATAGCTAAATGTTTTAACTTCTTAAACATCTTAAGCTTACTCTCTTTGAAAATGATAAAATGAGAACATTCAGTTAAAGATCTGCCAGTAGCTTTCCAACATAAGTTAAAAGAAATATTATTACTTTTCCATTCTAGCTGTCCTCTTTTATTACTTTATAAGGAAATAGTAACTGAATGTGACATCAACGATAAGGCTCTTTATTGAGTAGCTTTATTAATAGGTCTATAACAGAATGTCTTGTTATTTTAACAAATAAAACAATTTACCCCTCTATGTGTAAAATTGATTTTATTGACTCTTCCCTATTACACAATCTACCATACACCACATAATTCGAAAGATTGATCAATCCCTTTTTAAACCTTCTATGCCTACACTCACCTTCTGATCGTGACGTCAGAAAAAGTGTCATACCAGTAAGAAAAATTACATCTTTTCACATCCTCTATCTTCATTTTTCAGTCTTGCCTCGCCAGTTCTAACCGTAAAATAGTTGTGTAATGCGGATCAGCCTGGTTACAGTCTACTAGACAAGGAAGACCATAGTTCTAAAATCTAAAACACTATCTCTGATATCAAAGATAGAATAATGTCTTCAATCGCCGATTTACGTAAATGCAATAAATTATTAATTCGTGGCTTGGATAGACTCGATAATGAAACTACAGATGACTGTGAACGGGATCAACCGGAAGTAGCTTCAGAGTAGCTGCCCTTGCGGGGAGGTACGTTGTATGCGAAGCCGAAATAAAAACTTTTGTGTCGCGTCTTCGTCACGAAAAAACATCACCTCATTTTTTTTTATAATTAATGAGCCCCCATAATGAGGCAAAAACTTTGTTCTCCGACCCTTTTTCGGGGTACGCATTTGTATTAGGGGCTGTGAGTTGTAGTACGAACTTGTATGGTAGTAGTGATTGCTTGTTGATTGACAGTGGTGATGTAGATGTAACAAACCAACAACGCTGCCTATAAAGATAATCGACAACTATATGCAAGTACACATTATCAACAACAAAGTTGCTTAATAACGCAATCCGAAGAATGTCGTTAAGTGACGTATATGATTGTGCATGTGTGTGTGTATATATATATATCGTGATTATCTGCGGTTTTAGGGGCAAAATCCTCCTTGTCAGAACACCGCTTTCTTTGATTCCCAGTTGATAAAAAGGATTATTCTCATTCTCAACCTAAAAATAATTTTGCTGTACTGGTCCTTCTATTATCTTATCAGTCAGAAAATAATGATAGGAAACATCTGGTAATAGAAAGTATATAAGATATGCATATGAGGTGCACTATATTTGAGAAAAACTTGTATGAGACAGAGAACTAAATCTAATCTGCCTGCACACACTCTCTCTCTATTCCTTTAAAGCTATATTTGTCATTTATAAAGCACTTTACTGTTGCAATATTTTACAATTAGTCTTCATTCTGGTGGGTCTGCTCTGCTGATGTGAAGCTTTAATGATTGTTCTATGGTTTCTTTCAGGACAGAAGGTGGAACAGCTATTGTCATACAGCTAAAGAATCTGAAAATATCATGCAGCAAATTGGGAAAAACATTCAGAATGCAGTGTACCGTGTAAATTTTTCTTTGAAGCTTCAAAGTGTGTCTGTGAAAAATGTAGCTTCTGTGACTTCAGACACAAGTGATAGATGGTCAAAGAATGTGAAGTCTTTTGATGATATCCCAGGGCCCAAAGGCTTGCCTTATTTTGGAACTCTTCTGCCGTACAGGCTAGGTATGTTTCACACTTTTTAAGTGTGTAAATTCTTAATATACTGAGTATTTGCATTTTTAGGAATAAAAAGTATATTTGTTTTCATCATAATTATTTGTTCCTGTGCTTACTGTATCAAAAATAGCTTATAAAAAATGCATGACAAATAACAGTTTATTTTTAAATTTAGGCTGGCTAAACATGAAAAATGTTCCTGACGTCCTAAGACAGTGGTACAAGCAGTATGGTGGTATTGTCAAAGAAATAAGGGCTGGTCACACTGTCGTACACATCTTTGACCCTGACTTGATCCGCTTTGTGTATGCTGGTGAGGACAAATGGCCCCGCATTGAACCTTTGCTAGAAACAACACAGCTATATCGAAAACAGTTTGATATGTCTCCAGGGTTAGGAAACACGTGAGTTCAATTAACTGCTTAAGCAAGAAAAGAGTGCATGTATGCATGTGTGTGTGTTTTGGTGGGTCAGTAGGTGCATTCTTCAACATTACAAACAGTGAATACCAGTCCTTTGTGTGTATATGACAAGTTTAGATTTCTTAATTCAAAGATTGGCTCTCCCTGCATGCTCTTTATGAAGTAATGTGATTTTTTTTTTTAAAGTGTTTAGTTTTGCCTTGGTTACCACCGAAACGTGAAATTTTGTTCTTGTGGGCTTTCAGCAATGATGAAGAATGGTATCGGCTACGAACTGCCATCCAGCAGCTCATGATGCGACCAAAAGAGGTGCTGTTCTTTCTACCTGGGGCTGACAGAGTGGCACTGGACTTTGTATCACACATCAAGCAGCACAGAAATTCCAGAAATGAGGTACCAGACTTCAGCACTGAGCTTGGAAGGTGGTCTTTAGAATGTAAGGATTCAGATAATTGCTGTTTTCTATTGTGCCAGTGAAGATTATTACATAACAAATGAAGGAAATAAATGTTCAGTTTGGATAATTCTTTACAAATGCTTCCTTCCAGTTTACTCTTCTTTGTACATTATACATTAAAGTTTATTTTTAAAAAAAATCTAATAGTCACTTTAAATTGATCAGATGATGATAGTAGTTTATTGTTACTCCTTGAGAAGCATAGGGCCGTAACAACACCTCACCAGCGGACCTGGTTTTGGGCAGCACCCCTCAGTTGGGCCCATGTGGTTGTCATGTCCTTTGCCTTGCTCTGTACTGTTCTTTTCCAAGTCTGCTTTGGTCTCCCAACTCTCCTCCTGCCTGGCAATGGTGTCAGCTGGTTTGCGCAGACTGTGTCCTATCCAGCCCCATTTGCGCTTTTTGATGTCTTGGCTAGTGACATTCTGGTTGGTTCTTTTCTACACGCAGCTGTTGGGGATCTTTTCAGGCCATCTTATTCCCAGAATATGGGGTAGGCATCGGTTGATAAAGGTCTGGAGCTTGTTGTTGATGGTATTTGTCACTCTCCAGGTTTCAGAACCATACAGTAGGACTGCCTTCACATAGGTGTTGAAGATGCGGGTCTTACTTTGTAAGGATAATGCTCAGGAGTTCCAGATGGGGAGAAGGCTGTTGAAAGCATTCCTGGCGATTGTTGATGTCATCATCCGCTCCACCCGTCTTTGTTGACGATGTTCCCCAGATATACAAAGCTATCTGTTTCCAGATGATGATAGTGATGATTTATATGCATATACCTCCCCCTGCCCCCTAATAGGGGAGCTCATGAATGCTTAATATAATAATACTTAAAGTTACTTAGTGTTTTTTATGTATGATACCAGTAATGTTATTTGCACACTTTTTCTGCGCAGCATCAGGAGTGGGCAGTTTTGACAGGTGCTTGGGATTTCTAACAGAATCTGGTAGAAGAGAAGCTGTGGAGTTAATTGATGCAAACACCACAGTGTTTGAGTTGACAGCAAAACTCAAGTTTGCACTTCCTCTGTACAAGTACCTGCCAAGTCCCACCTGGAAGAGGCTTGTGGCAGCTGAAAGCACTATATTCAGGTATTAATCTCTCCTTCCTATTCTTCTCTGCTGTTGTGCAGCATGTGACAATAGGATTCACTTGCCTAACAGCTCTAGCTTAACTCTGACTGCAGGAGCAGGTAACTGTTTTATCAAGGGACATAAAACCTGTAGAAGGAGCGGCCTTCCGCAAGCTTTGTTCTAGACACATAGAGCTGCTCCTAAGGCCGTTAGAACTCTTGACCTTTGCCTTCTTACGTCCCTTATCTTCCGCACACTGTTCCCATCAGATGTCATTTGACATTATTCCTATGCCACAATTTTCTTCTTATCTTCTGGATGTCATTACATTTAATGTCATTTGACATTTCTGAATTTCTCAGGGCCTTCATTGATAATTCTTCGCAAAATGACATTTACTTACAGTCATTGTTTCAGTGGGTTATTCCTTGCATGCAGTTATCATGGGTATATTTCATAAGCATATATAAAACTGCATGTACATCACTATTTTTGTGAAATGGTACAGCTGTGTA
Source organism: Pomacea canaliculata (assembly GCF_003073045.1). Lineage (NCBI taxonomy): Eukaryota > Metazoa > Mollusca > Gastropoda > Architaenioglossa > Ampullariidae > Pomacea > Pomacea canaliculata. Next base: position 23,022,444 of record NC_037598.1, read on the forward strand.
AACCAGAAGGCAATAAAGAAACTTTGTAATTGGTTTACCATGGTATCTCTTTTTAGAGAATTCAAGCGCCATTTTGATACCACCTTTGAGACATTAAAGAAGAAGATAACCAGTGGTCAGCTGAAGGAAGGGGAATTCCGTTTTCTTTGCTACATGTTGGGAAGACCAGAACTGGGAGAGAAGGATATTGTCACACTCACACTGTCACGCTTCATTGATGGCTTGTCTACCGTGAGAAGCCTGCCTTTATTTTAGACAACATTGATTTTTTTTATATACATGTTCATCAGCTCTTTATATTTTGAGCCAGATTAGGGAATCTGAATAATATGCTAGGCTGCTAGAGCACTTGTGCTAACACAACTATAAGAACGGGAGGAGAGAGTGCATATATGAGTGTGCACGTGTGTATGCACTTTTGTGTTCTTTACTAAAGTACTTAACTTTACTACCAAATACATTCATCTTTCAGCACCCAACAAATTATTTTTAGGTTAAAGGTTGTAGACAAATGGGTGTAATTTCACATTTGAAAGTGTTTTGAACCTTGGAGAAAAGCTGAAAACAAAGAATTATTTCATCTCTAATCTTATTCCAGTCCTTTCTAACTTAAGCCTACCACTCAGTGCAGTTACTGTACATTTATCAAGGATGCTTCATAATCATCTGCACCTTATCAAAACAGTCCCTGCCTTCCAAAAACAGTAACAACAACAAACAAAGGATAGCAGTAATTTTGGGGGGCAACTTTTTCATCTTATAGCCTGCAGTTCCTTGTTATTTGAATGCTACAAACATGAACTTATTTCATCTTGCTGTAGTGTGCAGCATGTTGTTATGTTTAGGTTGAGTGGCAGGTGGTTATTAGCCTCTTCATTCTGGTTACTCGTACCTTTCATTTTTCTTTACTCTGCTAGAAAATAAGATCGTAAAACTATTCAGCCTTAGAAAATCCACAGCAATACCATAACAACTGAAGGATCAACTTTATTTTATCTATGCTCAAAGAATTCTGTTCTTTAGCAGCTTTTAAACTGTTTTGAGTTTTTACAAAATTTATTTTATGTTTAAAAATGTGCAAGTTTGTAACACTAATCCTGTTATAGAACTTTTCTTGGCCTCATTTACAATTTCTAAAGTGTAACAGTTTGTTTTCTTAAGTAGAATACTAACATACTAATAGTTGAATAGTCATCTATTCTGACATTTTCAGACAACCCAGGCCCTACTGTTTGCACTATACTGCCTTGCTACAAATTCTGCAGCACAGGAAAAGGCGTTTGAGGAAATTAATTCTCTTTTGAGTCCCTCATCTACTTTGACTGCCGATACTTTCAATCAGCTTTCATACGTCCGAGCTATTATTAAAGAGAGCTTCAGGTAATAGGAGAGGGTGAGAATAGCATCACTCATAAACTGTATTTATGAACTGTAGTGATGAACCGTACTTATGAACTTAAGTAATGTTCTTGCTTAGTGGACTTTTGATTGTATAAATAGTTTTTCTTACTATTTCTCACTTTTCATATATACTGGTATTTTGTCAGCATATCCATCAACATTGTTAAAAAGATATTTCAGGAAGTAGAAAAATGTTTTTGAGTTTCTCACAATTTTCTTTGCATACATTTTGATATATACTTTTAACTTCCATGTAAGGAAACCACAATTGTATTGCTTCTTAAACTGTCTTTTTTCAACTGGTAAGTTTCCAAATGTCTTAGATTTTGAAATTTATTAATGCTGTTACTTTTTCAGACTGTTCCCTATCAATATCGAGATTGCCCGAGTCACTAAAAAAAATATGATTATTGGTGATTACCAGATTCCAGAAGGGGTAAGAAAATGGCATCCTGTGATGAATGTAATTCAGAGCAATGCATTTTCTTTGGAAAAAATATCAGAAATATTGAGTAGCTTGATGTCAGTCTAATTTCATGGGCTTGAATATTTATTTTTATTATTAATTTTTTTTTTACATCAACACATGTCTTTCACAACTCAGTTTCATATTTCATTTAGATTAGTCTGAACTACTAACAATTATTTGTTTTCTTAATTTTTTTACAAGAAAAAAAATGAATAACTACTTTTTTAAATCATGCATTCATGGAAAAGCATACCAGCTATCAGTTTTCTTATTTATTTTCAGACTGTCATTCATTTAAATAACACCACCTTGTTCCGTGACCCTGAGTTCTTTGAAGAACCTGACACCTTCATCCCAGAGCGTTGGCTGAGAGATGAGTCAGTGCAGAAAGTCCACCCGTTCATCCTTCTACCTTTTGGACATGGACCCAGGATGTGTGCAGGTATGTGAAGGCAAGCAGACAGGTGGTAAATGTGTGTAGGAATGTGATAGGAGGCAGATAGGCAACACTTTTAAACGATTGTTTTCTTTTTGTTTTAAATGTGGTAGTCTCCAAAGCTCATATTTTGATAAAGTGAGTTACTAAAGGTTTTTAAATGAAAACATTTTTGGATCTTTGATGGTTGAGGACTGCAATACTTTGGCTGAACCACTTGTAGGTGTTAAGTGGGAAAAAAGTGGTGGGGATTGGGGTTTGGACAATATAGTTAGAGGGATGGGAAATTTAAAAAGTCTTTTGAGTCTACAGTCCTACCAAAACTCTAGCAATATAATTTATGAAAGTTTGGAATCAAACATCATGATTTTAACAATGTAAAATATATAAATATGTGTGATGCCCTTGCATTCACTATTTACATACTCTTAGAATATAGAGAAATAATTTATTTTAGTTTTGTTCTTATTACAATAATAGCAAGTTTGAAACATACCATACAGAAGTTCCAAGTGCAATAATATTACACTGAGCATCAAAGAATTTCAGTGTGGGCAATGACAAAAGCTAAATCAGTGCATGACTAAAAGTCTGTATAACATATGAGTCCAACAACATTTTTGTTTCTGTTGTTATTTACTTTTAACACCTTTCTTGATTGCCTTTTCTTGATTTTTTACATTAGCCTTATTTATCTTCTGCTGACATTTTATTATACCCATAAATAGGGAAGAATATATAAAATAATGGGTCCCTTGCTCTTTCTCTCATTGGAAAGCTGATTCTTATTTATTTAGATCACACTGTAATTGTTTTCTTTATCATGTTCAGGAGATGTAAGTTAAATTTTACTCAGAATATGCAGTGACAGTTAAATTTTACTTAAAATTGATGTGTAATTTGTACAGGTCGGAGAATTGCTGAACAAGAAATGGCAATACTACTGACAAGAATATTGCAGAATTTTCATCTTGAATGGCACCACCCACAACTGAGGCAAAAATACTGCACTCTTAATGTTCCAGACTCGCCTGTTCAAATCACCTTCCTTGACCGTTGATTGTTTTTGGGTTGTATACTAGGGTAAGTATATTTCCTGGATGGAGAAAGTGTGTATCAATTTTTCTTCTTAATTAGAATACTAACATGCAAATAGTTGAATAACAACCTATTTGCAGGCAACTCAGGCCCTAATGTTTGCACTGTGCTGTCGTGGTCAAAATTCTACAGTATAAGAAAAGGCTGATGAGGCATCATGTAATTAATTCATCTTAATTAATTAGTCTAATGAAAAGATGGTGATGATAAGGACTAATTCTAATCTTTTTGTTACCTATGAGATTGTTGTCACAGCGATTTTGCTCTCCACTTCCAAAGTCTATCATGTGATAGATGTGCAGAGTGATCACTCATTCCCATCATAAGATATAGAAAGACCTATGCATTTTTAGACTTCCTGTGCAATGAAGCCTTATGGGCATATGGGACTGTTGTGTATGTGTATGATTCTCATGACAGTTTTCATATACTTCTACACTTTTTTACTCCTAACGTTTACTCCTGTGTGTTAAATGTCTGTATGAGAATGTATGCCTGCCCTTGTGAGCGAAGACAAATTTCTGTCCTTGGTCTCCTGGACAGACAATAAAGTCTGTTTTGATTTGATAAATTACAGTGTAATTTTTTTCAGCAGGGTGATGTTACCCCGTGTGTGTGTGTGTGCATGTCATATTCTTGTGTGGGCAAATGTGGTAGATATGCATGCTGTGCTGGCGATGTTTGTTGTCAGTCATGTGATGCTTTTTTAAATGCATATTTTTAACACTTACAGTATATGTTTCATGGAGATTTATATTAAGATCTCCGACATTGTGGAATGCTTAATACTATGACATGTATTTATATATTTAATATTATGACATATTGCATCCTTTATTGCATAATAATCTTGTTTTGTGATAGTAATATGATGACTATGATTAATCACTATGATGAAAGCTGTCAAGAGGCTAAGTACTGCTTTCACTTTTAATAAACACTGATTTCATGTGATAAGCATGATTCTGGGGAGATGTAACAGCATTTATGATGATAGCATAATAGTATTATGATACTGTGACTGTGTGGACACTTGTTTTTCAATGGACTAAATGCTGGACTTTTTGATAAAACATTATTTCCTGGGCCTTATGTTCATGAAGCACATTTACCTAGTGAGTTAGCCTACAGGTAATAGTTAAATTGGTGTATTCATGATCTCTGGTTAATCTTTTATTTAGCAGGTAATTTAATCGATGGAGGGACTACTTGATAATATTTGACCATATAGCATTATTTTAATGGTTGTGCTTTTAAACTGTAAGACAGTTTTTTTTTAAATTTACTTCATAATCTGAGACTATAAGGTGCAATAAAAACAAAATTGACCACCGCTGTCAACACTGCACACATCTTTTATTCTATTCGTCATTTTGTTTCCCATTGAAGACAAATTTTGTGACTGATTATTGCTCACGGATCACCATTTGATCAGAGTGAATAAAGTTGACTTTCTTTGGTTTTTTCGCATTGTTATTGAAATTTTTCATATTTATAGTTTGATTTAGGTTCACATTTGTGACCTTCACCAAATAGTATGTAAACTCTCACCAAATGTGTGCATGCACTTACACATTGTGCAAACATACACATGCATGCATATAAACACATACAATTTATAAAAACAAATTCTTCAAAAAATGCTTGCATTAAAATGCTCTGTACAGATGTAATTTTTTTGTATAATAGTAAAATGTTCTTCTCATTGTGCATGCATGCAAACTCTGAAACCAAGACAAGATATTGTGATACCTATATATATAGAAAGGTTATCAGGTTCGGAGGTCCACAGGCACTTAGTACTTTACAGTGTTGGCTCATTTTCTGTCATGTGGTACAAGACTGCAGCAATATGATGGGGAGAGCCTTGTATTCCAAAAAACGATAATCCTTCTGAAATGCAGGGGGGAAAAAATCTTAAATGTAGCAGTTGCCAGCACCTGAGCAATATTTAAATGCTGTGCCCTTGGCATGATTGTGCTCCTCACATTTTCTTATAATAATAAAAAAGTAAAAACAAAAACAGGCTAAATGAAGTTCAGATGTAAAATCAAGAAATCCAGGCTGCTGTACAGGTAATTGCTACTTATTGTCGGACACCAAGGACGACTCCTGATGAGAGTCACGGAACTCAAGAAATGTCATTCACAGGGTGATTATAATTATTGTAATTTATAGTTGTCATTTGTTCTTTCGGGGTATTCTTCATGCTGCTCCATCTTGGCAGCCCCAGCACAGGATGTCTTCTACTCCAGTCACGGTGAACGCAGTGGGGACTGTGTGTGGGTCCTTTACACGTCATCATCTTAAGTCAAATCACATGATGGCAAGCTGGCACTCGAGAAGGACATAAGTATAACAGCTTTGTCTTTACTCAAATGAGAGAGTGTATTGTGCATATTCGTGTTCGTATATAAAGGTGCATTTTATGCCTACACTTAAAAAGATGTGTGTATGTTGGCTGAGATGCTGGAGAAGGATGCTTTATAAATCCACTGCGTAATCACAGCTGTTGCTGCCTTTACAAAAAACAGATTGTTCAAAAAGAGAGATCCAAAGGAGAGGCTGACTGCCTCCAACTGTTTACCCCTCTTTCACAGTCTGCGAGATTTTCAAAGAATACTTGGTGCTTTATCCCTGAGACTATGTCACTTCCAGCTCCAACAGTGAGCGGATGTGTCTGGAACGACATCTTATACACCAAAATAGTTCTTCCGGAACTCCCAGCGTGGGTGCGAGTGTACAACACCGTGTGGTAAGACACGGACCATCAACATGTGTGCGAGTTGTCATACATTGGTTTCGTATGTGTTGGTGCTCCCTCCAGAAATTCCCGAAAACCCAGAGTACATGGACTGAGATCTCAGACCCAAGGGCGCATGGGTGGGCTGAAAAAAAGAAATGTCAAGTTTTTCAGAGCGTCCTTTAATAACCCTGACCACAACAAAAGTATTAAAATGAACATCATCACACATAAGACATAAGTCCACCTACTTGCAATGGAGAGGATTTGGTGTCGCTCACAAAAGCTTTGTTGGTGTGCCATGAAGGGAATCTTTCCTGCATTCTCGTCTTGTGTGGGTCGACCTCAAAACCATCAACATAATCTACAAGCTCCCGGAATTTGGGCAGCGCCGGCCCCCAAGTGGTCTTGGGAGTTGTCAGAAGACGCAGCTTCTAAAGCCATACAAGAGAAAGAAATAAACAGTAGAGTGTACTCGCACTTCAGCGGCAAAGATGTTTTGGTGTAAAATAACATAAAGCAATACCCACAGGGTCTGGACATTGCCTCATAACCACGAAGACAAGACACATCCCCATCTTGCCCACGGGTAATAAGTTGCCCTCGCTTCATCAAAATGACCCGGGATAGGGTTTTATCGTAACCTTTACTATGATCTCTGGACATATCTCACTCCACTCGATGCCAGGAGACCACAAGCTTTCAATATGTAATGTCAAACGCCTTTACTTATTTACGTGTCTTGCACACCACAGTCACCTGTCCTGTACCTGAAGCACAGTGTCGCCCTCTGTTTCCCTGCAGAGTTTGTACACCATCGTCAGCGGAATGAAGATGATGGAAGACAGAGCGAAGAGCCAGCCCACCCCGTCAGCCCATCGCGGGTACAAGTAGTCTCCGTATTTAGAAGGCGAGTAGTCCACTAACATGAATATAAAGATGAACTGCAAGAAACAGAGAAAAGTACTACTACTTTTATAACTACGATTCCAGGAGTAACACATCATCAGCGGGGTCTGGACACCAAAGCCATAGCTTTAGAAACAAGACGCTTTTCCTTGAATTCCCCAAGTTTCCCAGGGCAACGACTTAATAACTAGAACCCCTGAGCGATATGTTCCTCGACTAACAATGTTTAATGTAACCTACAGCCATTATGTGACCAAACTATTTAAATTTTTAAAAATTTATATTATATCAGACTTCAATCATTCCGTCTTCAACACACTGACCGCAATAGTTAGAGGACTGAGAACCATCCACGTGACCTTCCAATAGATAAATATATTAGTGCCAATCATGATGTGAATGTCGCGACAAAACCGGTTGCAACCTGCAACATAGCGGGGAATCTGTATAAATTCACATACATTCTTAGCTAGAATGATGTTGTATTAACAACAATTTTAGTCATAAATGGTAATTACATGTTTTTGATCTAGCCGTTTGTCCCAGAAAAGTAGTTCACGGAAGACATAATGGCATATTGGGAAGGAAGAATAAACCAGAGGGACGTTAGTCGAGTAGCAATTTTGGGTAGACCACCAACAAACTTCAACTTCACTATTAGCCATAAAGATGTCACGTGGCACTAACTCCTTACCACGTGCGTAAAATTTCTCCATGAAGACAAAGTCTGTGACCACAAGACTCACCGTAGACATAGATAACGGCAACGATTTCAAAGAACGCCACGATGATGAGAGTGAGGCCGCCAGCGTAGCTGTCCATCAGTTGTAGCAGGTACATGCCACCCTGACATGACACACAGAACACAGGCATGCCCCGACCTTGTCAATTCAACAACAAATGGGAGGTCTATGACCTTTAACCCTCTTCCGTCCTCGATACTGATTTATCTGAATAGGGATAAAGGCTGGATATTTGCATTTCAGGAAGATTGTATTTATTTTATTCAGCTTTGGTGAACAACTTTGAACTGGGCCTAGCTCAGTCATTTTATTTATTGATATATATATATAGCCTGTGTACCCTCAACGCTTCATTCATTAGCAGCTTCTACAGTCCAGTGCCTTACCGGACAAGCAAGGGGTAGGCCCAAGAAGAAAAAAACGATGCAAATGATGAGGATGACGAAAGATTTCTTTGGTCGCAGATGTGGAAACTGGTCTAAAATTCCAGTTAGTACAGTCTCTACCATGGCAAACTGCAAAATGTGACAGAGTAAGTCAGGTGTACCGAAACATTAGGTGGCATACGGGAAGTGCATGTGAGACAAAAAAATTTACTATTAGGTCTTGTCTCGTGGTATTCCGAGGACGTTAATTTGTCAAAACGATTAGCTATTACTACCACAGCACTAGCATTTCTATTTATTAAATATGTATTCAGAAGACTTTTTGTGAATATGATGGTATTTTCCCCACTGGTTTCCACGCCCACTACCCTGAGTAGCAAAATTCACCAAGAATAGAAAGTGTTATACTAATTGTACCTGACTGTCAAGGCCTAAAGTCAGAAGCATAATGAAGAAGAGAATGGCCCACAGGGTGGCAGGTGGCAGGCTGGACACGGCTTCTGGGTAGACTACAAATGCCAGACCGGCTCCTGCAGGTGAGAAAACCACAATTCACACACGTACATCAGACGTGCAAGTGATGCAACTATCTATTAATATCCACACATCTTCTTGCTCTGCATTCATCTTTGCTGCCAATGCTACCGTCTGTACCTGACAACCATACCTTAATCCTCTTGCTACCTAGGTGATACATAAGGCATCAACTAGAGACCTCCATTTCTGTCTGTCAGCTGTCAGACTCTGTCGCTCCGTGTCATCTCCTCCATTTCTTTCTCTGCTGATCTTCGCAGGTTTCCTCTGTCCATCTAACTCTACATCTACATCTCAATAATTTTCTAAACGAAGGCCACGAATACAGAGGAATGGGCAAGCTTGAGTGAGTGAAGTGTGGTTTCATTTCTCATGGCCAGTGAGCAGCAGAAATTCTGATACTCCTGCACCTAAAAGTTGTACATGGTGACAGTAATAAAAGTGATCAACAAATTTTTATCACAGAATAACTGGCCGACCATAGACCTCACAGAATAAGGTCAAAGCCAATGTCAACCTACCGTCCTTGACCACGTCCTTGACCTCTAGCCCCAACTGACCGGCCATGTAGCCCAAGAAGGAAAAGATGACAAAACCTCCGAAGATGCAGGTGGCTGTGTCGCTGATGACCACGATCATGGTGTCTCTGAGGGCAGATAACCCAGTGTTGGTGTTTTTTTATAAAATTTTTGTCACATTATCTGTTTGATTGTCAACTGTGTCAATCTACATGATTGTCTGACTATAGGGCTGTCCAAATTGTGTATTACACAGGAGCGTCCAATGCATCAACATTTTAAAAATAAATTATCCTCATCGTGAAACGCAGTCTAGCCTTAACTGATGGAGACTCACCTAAAAATGTTGTTTTTAAAGCGATTGTAGCTGGAGAGTGTTATAAGGCCTCCGCCGGCAACGGACAGCGCGAAAAACACTTGATTGGCAGCATCGTTCCACACCTGGAGAAACGTGAGAACATTCACGAAGATTAGAGAACAGCAGAGCTTTAGAACCTCAGAAAAGTGTTTTATTCAGATTTACCGACGATGCCGATACAGTCGTTACGCATTCAGTCATTCGTCTCACTATTTCTTACCCTTGCATCAGCTAGGCGGCCAAAGTCCGGAATAATGTAGTACTTAATGCCCTCGCCGGCGTTGTCAAGGGTAACTCCTCGAAAGAACAGGATGATGAGTACAACGTAGGGAAATATTGCCGTGAAATAGACAACCTGTACAACAGTACAACAATGTGTGAATAGACAACCTGTACAGCAGTACGACAGACATCTTGTACAACAGGAAGGCAGTGAATAAACTGAGAACCTGTACAACAGTAAATCCTGGACGGTAATGACATAGACATGAAACACTCACTCTCAGCATCAACCTACGAACAACAACAACAACAACAACAACAACAACAACAACAACAACAACAACAACAACAACAACATTATTATTATACGCACGTAAACAGACTGAGATAGCAAACACACCCATGAAAAAGACATTTTAATTCCAATCAGACATTTTAACTCTAAGCAGCAACAAACAAGAGAAGACAAAGATAAAAATAGCCAAAGTTCATCCACGTAAACAGATATAGTCACTGGACGATAAAGAAAACGTTGATAGACGAGCAATTAGTCTGTTTATATTCTTAATGAATTACTACACTCCATTTTTAACAAGAGCAGATCAAGACGCAGCAGTGAAAAAAATTATACAATGTTTGTCTACCTATTACTCACAGCTCAAACAAAAAGTAAGATAAGATGAGGTGCGAAGAAAAGAGAAGAGATGAGATTGAATGAGATGCGCTGAGATGAGAAGAGAAGCTGCTGGGAGCCTACCTTTCCTGTTGTTTTGATGCCTTTCAGCAGACAGAGGAAACACAAGATCCAGGCTAACAACAGACACAGAGTCATGTCCCACTTGGGTGTGCCGAAATCATCTATACCAGAACTTATTTTCAGAGCTCTTCCACTGAAAAAAAATGTTTATCCATTCTTAGCACATCTTGAAACAGAGACTTTCTTTTAAATAAAATTTCAACAAGAACAGGAATGGATACATATTTACCACATTAGTTAAAACGATAACCTGCAATAGGTAAGCGCCTTAAAATTTGTATGCTGTTGTCTTCGTTGGAGTGTTGGCAATATTTTGGTGTTGTTGTGGCCCTATGCTCCTGGAGGAGAACAAAGAATAAACTAAACTAAATGTCACATCGCTCAGAATCACTCCAAGCAATCAGTGAAAATGACCCTGACTGACACACGTGTACAAGAAAAACAACTTTGCATTCATTACCCGCATGACAGATGTACAGGGCCGTGTGGATAATCACAGTCCCGAGTGTTTCCAGTAAAAGGTGGAATCGAAACAATGGCTTACTTCCAGTATTCCTCCGAAGGTGAAATTCTCCTCCGACCCGTAGCGTTCGTGAAGACACTGTAGTTCCAAATGCCAAGGAAGCTACCGGAAGTTGCGTCATTACACGTACCATCCTCCAGCTTCTCTCCCTTTTTACAATCGACCAATGGCAGCTTGAGGCTGCAGTCTGGTAAGAAAAAGTGATTTAGCATGTTGACATGTTTACGTGCGGCCTTATCAAGATATCTCTTCAGACATCGTGCAAGGTTAGAAAACCAGCAAAGATAATAATATTTTTTAAAAAACCCGTCCTGTTGTTGCTTTAACTTGCCTTGGGTGTTCCACTCCGGGTTATCACATGTTCTCCATGGCAGGTTAGAGGTGAAGGACGCGAAGAGGTAGTACAGTGACCAGCCCATGATCATGTTGTAGTAGATAGAAGTCAAGGCTGAGACCATCACCATGGCAATGCCAAGGCCTGAAATAGCAGTCAGTGGTGTTTGAAAGATAATAACAATCCTGTAGGATTGTATGGGATAAAATAGTTGTGTCACTTGGCGTAATGCTGAAAATAAACAGTGACTGGGTGAGAGAGAGAGGGAAATAGTCTGTCAGGACAGATATACATGGCTCTGTCGTAGTACCTCTATCCACAGTATGAAAAGTTTTACTTCCAACAACAAAACTGCTAGGAATCAGCGATAAAAAGACAGTTTTTTGGTTAACAAAGAATGTATTGAAGGCTGTATGGATGAGATTTGTATCTGTTTAACAAACAAATGGAATCTGTCAGTTGTGGGTGAGAGAGGTCACAAGATATGTATCTGAAACCTTCTTTTATTATTGTTGCATACCAGGTATTATAAAAATATATGTCACACACCTTCCTATACACATTTCCATTTCAAAATCGCACGCACGCACGCACGCACGCACACAGAGAGATGTTGTGTGACAACCACTTGCCTTTAAACAACGGCGCGAAATCCCAGCATGCCATAGGACCGGCGCTACAGAACTGCCCGAGGGAGGCCTCTAGGAAGAAGACAGGAGTGCCAATGACGACCGTCATGATCAGGTATGGAAACAAGAAAGCTCCTCCTCCATTGCGGAAGCAGAGGTAGGGGAAGCGCCAGATGCTGCCCAGGCCCACGGCGTAGCCCAGTAGGGACAACAGGAAGTCGAAGCGCCCCGACCAGTTGCCTCGCTCTGCGTTCTCGTCATTGGCGTACAAGGGCGAGGGATGTTCACTTCCGGTTACAGAGCCCTCCCTCGTGTGTGTGTCGGACGTGGACGTGTTGTCCAGGGAGCCCTGAAAGCATTCTGGGAGATCAGTGAGTGAGTAAGGGCCATCAACTCAGATCAGAAGGACACAAAATAAGATGGCTGCTGTCTTGGTGTTTGTTGTTCGTTCTGGATTGTCACTTAATCTTCTCGCAATACAAACTGAGCGCATCTTCATGAGCGGGGAAGTGTGGTAGAAAAGTACACTCCTTTTTTTTTTTCTTCTATTTTTTCAACCTAACAGAAGGAAATGACATAGAGGTAACGATCTTATTTCGTTCTGTTTCTCTTTTTCCTTCCCGCTGTAAAGAGTACAGACTAAAATACAACTCTAATGCAGTAAGAATTACAAGTGACAAAGACACATACAGTAGAGCAGGTCATTAAAGCCAAACCTACTGTAAACGTTTGACAACAGAAGTAAATATGATTTCTTTATTTTATTCTGTAGGGGCTGCGATTTACAGTCAACTATTGGTAACACTTAAATTAAGAAAAAGTAGCAAAGAGAGAGAGAGAGAGATTGATTAATTCTTTATTGTTTCAAGAGCATAGCTCCAGCAAGGGTGTGAGCAACTGTCAAAGTAACTACACATCTTAAAACTGCTGTAAACATATCAGTTTGTTATACTGGACTTCTATAAACATTTGTAACAGGAACTCTAACACACACACATATATTTGGGGATATACCCACTCACACATACACTGCCCCCTATAAACTCTAATACTGTATATGAAGACTCGTTACATCTTAAAAGAAAAAATTCTCACGGCCATTGGTCAGCAAAACCCAACTTAGATGGTTTGTTCTAATCTTACCCCACCTTACAATACCCATTCTACTAACCACAAACCACTCAAACATCATTTTAACCTACCAAACAAATCGAAACAACAACAATCCGAGATAGAAAGAAAGAGAAAGAAAGAAAACATTTGATTCATTTAAACTTTAGTACAAATAAGCCTTTCTCCACCAAAAGTATGAAGATGAGAGAGAGATGAAAGAATTTGAAACATCCTAGCTCTCTCTGCACTCTCCCGCTCTCTCCTCCTATAAATAAATATAAAGACTATATTTCAAATAGGTGAGTTTCCGATAAGATTCATTACTTTACCTGTGACAAGGTAACGCCGTTACCCGGAAACGATCCATTACGCTGAGGGCCGCGGCGAGCTCCCGGGCGCAGGTACCTGGTGTTGTAACCATGACTACCATCAACAGCACCATTCCAGTCTTCACGCTCCCTCCACTGTGTGTTGTCACCTGTAGCCTGTGTATCAGTATAGTTTATAGGTATTACTATCTATGTGGCGACGATAAGACCACAGGTTATGACTAGAGAGGATATCTATTACATGAATAACATGGTATGGAGACAGGAAAATCCTTCAGTCAGTTATATTTGCGGGTGATTTCTCGAAATCATTGTACATTCACGAAATAATTAAGACTGTTGCTGCGACACATTCCTTAGTCGAGAAAAATGATCCTAAAAGTCATCCTGAACCACGGAAAGCAGGTGAACTAGAGAGACAATAAGAATGTACAGGCAGGGCTAACTCCCTTTATCCTCAGTCGTAAATAGACGAGAGAGGTATAAAATGAATTATAAAGGATTTTAAAGGTGTGGGACTTGACCTTTGACAAAAGTGAATGAAGACAAACTATGTACCAAAAAAAAAAAAAAAAAAAATCAGTGCATAATGTTGCGGGTGCGCAGTGAGAACGGGTAGAGTAGTGATCAGCAAAGGGTAGACCAGGGCCTGCTAGGGTGCAACACGAGAGAATATAGGATAAAGTGACAGACAGGATTAGAGTAGCACTATCTACTAACCAGGATCATTGCACTTAAGATCATTCGCCTCCTTTCGAAACTTTGACAAAATCCTATTTTTATCTTCAGGGGAGTTTTCTGTGAACAAAGCTCATGCTTCGGGCCACAGTCACTTTTTAGAAACAGCTGTCAGCCAAGGTTTGTCTGCTACAAAGATGAAGAAGATCATGCCCAGCGATGTTCTTGTGATTATTTTAAAATGTTTCGCTGCAGGAAGCAAATTGGTTTCAATAACATTCATGTACGAGGCCTAGTGGAATTCAGCCAGCCAGCCAACCAGCCAACTCTGAAGCAAGAAGGGGTCGCGCGCACTTTAGGTCAATAAGGTCGTAAGGTCACCCACCAGACTCAAGCCAAAACTCTACCTCAGGTAATGTGACAAGACAGACTGATTACAATATTCCTTGAGTGAGGTCTACTCAACGACACCCTGCACTGCTTTCCGAGGGTTAGGTAACAGAAGGTGCATGCTACCTGTCAAATATATTTCCCGTGACAGGTGTACGTGGAATCAGATTTTTGTGTAAGGCGCTCAGGTATGCTTCAGTTTGAAGCAGAGCAGAAATACATGGCATTACATAGTAAACAAAGCACTCAGGTCTACAACAGTCAATCAAGCCTACTGTGATCATTTTGTGAGACATCTAAAATCCCTAGACAAAAACAAAATATTAACAAACAACGGTATGATAGACTGACAGCCGTAAAAAAGTTTCTAAATATTACATCAGATACAAGCAATATGACTTGTGTGTAAGACATGGTGACATCACTTAGTTTACACAACGAACAGGAGCAGGAAAACGCTTAATGAGATGCTGTAATGAGAATAATTCATTCTAACGATTTTTCCGTCAATCCTCCACATCTGTATAATTATAATTTGAAATAATAATCATATACTGTTCACACATGTAGGCTACCAGACGATGGACCACCTGTATGCAGATTTCTCTCTCAAGGTTTGAATGTTCCCCCCTAATTCTTTCCTCCTCTTTCCCTGTTCAAAACGAGGGCCAGGGACGTTTCTAAACGAATATCCGTCATGGGATCGAGCCGGATACCACACGGCAGGCCAGTGAGAAGGTAAACAAACCTGTCCACCAACGGGCCACTTCCTCATTTGTCGGGTCCGTGAAGAATAGTTATAATGAATAAATTAATGTAAAATAAATTAAGATACAACTCACGACTGGTTTGGTCAGTTCCTCTGCGTTGGTGCGTCCCGACCCCACCATGATGGTCGGAGTTCCACTTCCGGGAGGACACACGGAGGGTACAGACACGGACTTGTGGTTACAGAGAGAGAGAGAGGTGGACAGAGAGTGTGGTATGTACACCGGAGGACACGGTGACAACACAGGGGGACACGGTGACAGCACAGTGTGTACACTCGCTGCTCTCGTCTCGTCCGCGAGCTTCAGAGGGTAGCGTCGGGTTCACACCGATCGGGTGTCACGCTCACAGATCGTGACCTGACCTAGTGACAGACACCTGAGGGAGTGTGCGCACGGGGGTGGCCCCTCCTTGTGGGCTGGTTTACCTTTTGGAAGTGCATGTCACGCTTCATTGACTGTCATACTCGACAATAGGGAGTGTGGCGATTGAGTCATCGTAGCTTAAAGTAGGGCACCCTGAACTGTGTAGGTGTGTTCTGCAATGTTGTGTGTGTGTTAACAGACTTTGTGTGTGTGTTGTCCGATCCGATCTACTCTCACAATAACTCACCAAACCGAAATTTGGAATGAATGAAAAATTTCCTTTCAGCAGATTCAGTACCTTGTGAGGCCTGTTCACCTTCTACAGTGTGACTACGATTCTGCTGGTTGTAGCATAACTGTTGGACAATCTCCAATCAACAGCATGCACGTGCACAAAGAATAAGTCCATCAACTTTCTGAAACAATCCCATCATGCCAATGCTGAAAGAAAAAAACGTACGTAACATAAGCAGAAAATTAAACACACATTGACCTTTGAAAGAGATTATTATGGGGTTATTTTGTGACTACAGTAGTTACACTGCTTGTCAAGAGACAAAAATAAAAATTCCTTAAACCTTTGCAGACAGAAGATTTTTTTTATTTGGTCATCTAGGACTCGTTTCGTGTCTAGTCGATAAAGAAGTCGATCATGTAACTGACTCAACCCCGTGATGCACAGCGCCGTACGCACGTCACACCCTGTTGACAGAATAACGGTCCATGGGGAGGAAGTCATCAGGTTGATGACGTCATAAAGTGTGATTTGTGTGTTTGTGTTTCCTTTGTTGACTTATTTTTCCTGTGCCGAAGCGAAGGTCGCAGCTGGCAAATAATGCATGGCTGATGTTTAAAAGAGAAAATAACTGTTTCAATCTCGGCCATGAGCTTCAAGTTCCAACAGATTGTATTTCTCCCTTTTCTCCCTATAAGTAGTCAAACATGTCATGACCTTTGGTCTCTAGCAATTTCTCATCTGTGACTGGCATATGAATCGTTTCTTGAGTTGTAGCCAAAGTAATACTGGACACTTTTCTCCAACTGTTTGACCTCCTGCGCTTGCTGACCCGTGTGATTGTAATCTTTGCTGAACACGGCCTCGTGGATTAACTGCCCATTATCCTCTCCCTGAGCTGACATAGATGGATGAGACGTTAATCTCGTAAGCTCATTTAGGATGGAAAGAAAGGACGAAAGAGAAAAAAAACCTTGTGCGGTAAATAAAGGTAATTGATAAACACAGAGAGAACCCTATAGGTGATACTACACCATATAGGTGGAAATTAATCAAGTCAGGGTTTGAAGGAAGTAGGGAAAAGGAGTCAACTGAGAACATTTTTTTTAAAAAAAAGGCAGCGCTACCTACTTTGGTTGTGATCCTGTGCGATAAAAGTGCTCTATACTCCTACTACTACTTATTATAATAATAATATAAAACAAAAACGATTGTTTAAGCAAATTTAAATCAAAACTAACAAGAGAACTCAAGATGAAGTGCAGAGTGATTCCGGGTGTGACTGGCCTAGAAATAACGCCTCATGCCCCTTTTTTACGACCACCCTCAGTCGTTTGACTACCCGTGGACGACTGAGGGTCTAAAGCGACCGTGCGTGAGCAAGCGGGTAGGTCTGCTGATTAACTCATTTCATCCGGTCTCTTGCTCAATGTCGTCCCTCATCAAGCACTCGGTGTATGCGGCCACACGCGCCGAGACCTGTGACGAGGGCAACGAGGCGACAACTGTTGACGATAAGTTGATCGGCGTTAGCGACTGGCCGGTGTCTGGCAGCAGAGTGTCCTTAGAGGGAGGTGTAGGCAGGTGAGATGTCACGGACTGGTGAGGTAGGCTTCATTTCATGCTTGAAACCTTAGCTTCTTCTCCGAAAACGTGTCACGAGCCTTAGAAAATATTATATGCTTGACGAATATAGTATTCTTCAACCAATTTTATCATCATCATCAATCATCATCATCATAATAATAATAATAATCATCAGCATCAGCAGCATCAGCCGCAAACAACACGCAGTATATGTTTACGCAAGTTTTTAAAAATAAAATTTATTAAATGTGTGTCGCTGGGGACGTAGTGTCAAACATCACGTCCTTTATGAGTCATTTGGCATTAAAAAAACAACTTGTGAACAAACAAGGTACAGGTAGTGGCATGCGTCTGTAGTCCGACATCCTTTGTTGCGTCTCGTTCAAGACGAGACTTCGACGAGAAATGAAAGTTATCTCAACTCCACCGGACCGTGCACGAATTAACCAAGGGATCAAGGGACCGAGGCACCGGTGTTAGCATTTACAAGGAGCGAAGGGAAAAAACAGAACAAACAAAAACAATAACAACAGAGGGCTGTCAATATGACGGGCAGTATAGTGATAGATTAACTCACACGAAAGCCCGCCCTCGACACCACACGATAATAGCAGGTAGTTCATTTTCTTTTAAGAAAAATAGATTTGCAGGCGCGATCGACTTGCTTCACACACACACTATTCTGCTGCAAGTGGCAGATGGGGAGGCTGGCTTCATTACCTTGCACTCTTGGGATCTGTGGAAATAAGACCAGTCTTCATTGCTATATATTGCTAATCGAAAGTTTCTCTTACTCATTTGCCATGCAGTGCTTCCACCTTGTTTTTGTTTTGGTGGATATTGTTGTTGTTACAGATGCAGTATATATTACTTGACGTGTGAATGTTAAATACTGGATAGAAATAGCTTGGCGTGTGATTATTTATAAACTGAGAATTCTTTCTAAGTATGAGGCCAAAGCACGCCCTGTTTGTGTTGCCTTAGTCATCGGTGTGAAACTTTGGTTCCCCAGTCGAGAACAACGCGGAAAAACTACATTTCTTGTGGATATTTGCGAATCAGGTAAGTCACTTTTGTATTCCTTAGTGCTGCTGATGTTTTCTGCCGGTGGCACATATTAATGATGTGACAGAAGAGCTGTAGTCTTGTCGGCATCATTTGGAGGGCTTGCAGTTTTCTTTTGCTTAAGGCGGCAGGATCACCCAGAATGGTTGAAAAAAATTTTTTTTCGATTACAGTAACTTAAGATGAGTCATTTTATTCATAAATCTTTTCTCTTTCAGAGGGTAAGTTAAACTTTTGCCAGAGCTATGTAGTTTTTTAGATAAATGCATCTATACAGGGTAGGGGTGGCATGTCAGAATGCTCCAAAATGGTGGAAAATAACATTCAGTCACCTGCAGCATGACACACAAATAATAACCGCTCCCAATATAACTTCTAAATAATAATTACTCCCTACTTCCGTGCACTTCTGCCAAGTTGAAAGCATGGCTTTGTGATTGCTTTTAGTGACATTTTAATTAAACTTTGGACCGATTATTGTGGCTACAGTTGTGTGACACTGTAACTATGGCTAATGATCGTAAGTACGGACCTTCAAAGCCTAAAAAACGCAAATTTTGTGGTAACCAGTACTCAAAAGAAAAAGCAACAGTGGAAAAAGGCATACGAAGCGCTTTCAGCAACATTTGTAATATAGGCAATTCAACTGTCCGTTCAGAAAGTTATTGTGAACAGGTGGACACGCCCACTAGATCAGAACAGAAATTACAAGATCTGTACGAGTTGGTGTTTGACTGTAGTTCAGAGGGGAATATGAAGAAGCAGATTGTGAAAGTGACACTTCTGAAAGTGAAGAGGATAGCGCAACTCAGGATATTGTTGTTGAAAATCCAAAAGGAAATAGAATAATAGATGTAGCAATCCTAAGTGAAACTGTTTCATCGAACTTGGTGTGCTGTTACTGTCACCATACTGTCAGGTTGTTTGAAATGCAAAGAAAGGGACTGGCAAGTACATTTGTATTTCATTGTAGCAATAGAAACTGTAATATGCAGCCTGCTTTCTCATCCTCACCTCAGACGTCTGTAGGCAATGCATCTGTAAACTTGGGTGAACAGGCAGGCTGCTTTTGCTATGCGATGCATAGGAGCAGACAAGAGAGAGTTAGAGACTTTTTGTGGGGTAATGGATTTACCAAAGCCAGTTAGTAAGAGTAGCTACACAGCTATACAGAAAACCATTCATAAAGCATGTACCACTGTACAAAATATCAGCATGCAAGCAGCTGCAGCACAAGAGTATGAACAGGCAGAAGAAGTAGAAGGTGATGAAAACAGAGACATTCATGTTTCAAGTGATGGGACATGGATGACTGTAGGCTTCTCATCCAAGGTTGGTGTTGTGACAACTATTGGCATGAAAAATGGAAAGGTTATTGACACACAAGCAAAAAGCAAAGTCTGTAAATCATGTGATTATTGGAAAAAACAAGACCCCAACTCTGACAAATACTGTGCATGGGCAGCGGCTCATGCCGCAGACTGCACACTAACACATGAAGGTTCTAGTGGGTTGATGGAGGCAAGCGGTACATGTGACATTTTTAAAAGATCAGTTGAGCAGTACAAACTCAGATACACAGGGTTTGTTGGTGATGGGGACATTAACACTTATAAAAAAGTGAGTGACAGCAAGCCCTATGGTAACAAAAACATTGACAAGCTTGAATGTGTGGGACACGTCCAAAGCGAGTAGGCACAAGACTTAGAACCTTAAAAATGTACAAAGAATTCTTAGTGATGGAAAAGGACTTGGTGGAAAAGGGAGACTAACAGAAGCTGCTATTGATAAATTACAATGTTATTTATGGAAATGCTATCAGGGAACATAAACATGACATTGTCAAGATGAGAGAAGCAGTTTGGCAGTATACTTTCACAAGGGTTCTTCCGATGAAAAGCCTGTTCACAACTTTTGTGATGTTAGCTGGTGCCCCTTTCTGAAGGCTAAAAGAAATGGTAAACCATACACCCATAAAACTAACAACTACCTCCCTTCTGCTGTCATGAATTTTATAAAACCTGTATGGAAAGACCTTGCCAAAACAGAGCTTCTAACAAAGTGTCTAGGTGGCTACACACAAAACCAAAATGAGTCACTCAACAGCAGCATATGGAAGTTGTGCCCAAAAACAAAGAATCATGGACTAAAAACTATTGAAACAGCTGTGGCAGTTGCAGTTTCCATGTTCAATGATGGCTGCACTAGTCTAATGGCTATTCTGAGGATGATGGACATACATCCGGGACAGTTTTGTCGCACGTTCTGTGAAGAAGCTGATGTCGAGCGTTTGAAAAATGCACAGCGACAGGCAAGATTGGCTTCAAGGCTCTTCGCCAAGCTAGGAGACGCAGAAGATGGGTGCTGATGAGCAAGAAGCTGAGAGAGAGGGTCATCCCTACCAACCTGGAGGATACTGACTGCTTTTGGGTAGAAAAATATTCATTTTCTGTGTGCCAAACTTTAACGAAAACCTACGTTAGTGCTGACTGTCTTCCAGTTATTTTCCACATTGTTAACAGATTTTCTTGAAACTTTGCACATATACTCCCAGATGGAGTGGCTCTGGTATGACCAAAATCTCATGCTATGTTTAATACTTTCTAAGATATAAGAGCCACAAAAGCTGTATTTGTGACAAAATTTTAACACTTTTTAAAGTCTTACATCACAGACAACCAGATACACTAGAATAATGACAGTGGTTCATGCTACAGCTACATGTCTTCTCCAAATGTAGAAAAAGTATTTTAGCTCAGTCTCTGATACTTGGGTCTAGACCAGTTCAGAAGTGTAGGCTAGTTTTATTAGTGTCGCGAGGGTGTATTTTTTCATTTATTTAATTTTAAGCCCTTTCCTCATTCTAGAACATCAAGATGTCAGTATCTTAAAAATACAACACCTTAACCACATTCTGACCAAATTTTATGTTTATACATTAATTAGTTGGCCCATGTCATTCAGAACAAATTTGGTACCCAGTTTTGGGTGATCCTGCCGCCTTAACAACAACAACAACAACAACAACAACAACAACAACAACAACAACAACGACAACAACCAAAAAACAAACAAACAAGCAAACACACAAAGGAGAAAAAGCGATTCTATAAACACTGCGGCTGGTCTCATGTCACAGGTAGGGAATTGCATTTTCTCAGGCATTTGGTCTTGAATACCTGTACTCTTTCTGAATCAGCAAGAAGTGATTACATCTTACACCAATAAAGCATGATGGGAACTAAACAGGAGTTTGACCAGTCGGGATAAGGTGATTCGGAGTCAGATCCTGTTCAGCTGAGTCATTACTGTTGTTACAGTCCTCATCAGATTTCTGCTATGAAGCTTCCATCTTTGATGGACGGATACTTGAAGCTGTCGACTTCTTCCATCTGTTCTCTACTCATGCCGATCTCGGCTTTGCTGTGACTGCTGGCGTTGGCCATGACTTTGCTATGGTCAGTGTCGGTCCCCATCTCATATGGTAGGCTGAGGGTGAAGTCTTGACATTTGTTGTTGATGTTGCCTTGATCTCAAGGTCGTCTACAAAGTTTCAGGTACTTTCGAGTCTACCTGTGTTGGAGAGGGCAATGTGGCAGTTACGGAGTGTTTCTTAAGATGTTAAACAGTGCATGTAAGTTCATTGACGGACACCTGCTCTTGTTTTGAAAGATTCTCTTGATTGGTGAAGAGTATTACACCTTTTGTTCTTTGTACAACTCCCTCTTGTTGTCTTCTCATGTCATGTCACGGTCCATCCTACCCGACACTGTCAAAGGCCTTCTTAAATTCATTGTTCATGAGTGAGTTTCGTGAAAAATGGTAGCTTCGATGTCAGTTCTGCAGTGAATGATTATTCCCAGAATGCCTCAGGCCTGGAACCCGGCAAACAGGGCGGGTTGGGGAGCCGGGGGGACGTCACGACACATGAAAGTGGTCAACAGTTCCCTTGAATCCCTCCACCGCATCAGGGTCCGCAACTCCCTGGAAGCAAAGCTGTGCAGCCAAAAGAGGAGCTTTGTTGAGAGGGACACGGCCATCAGCAACTATCGGATGCAGCAGGCACGACGCACCATAATAGAAGTACTGTTCCTTTTGTTCTTGTTGTACTTATTATTCTTGTTTTTATTGTTTTTGTTTTTCGTCTTATTATTGTTGTTAATTTTGTTTTTAGGGTTTTTCGTTTTTGTTATTCTTCTCGTTATTATTTTTTGTTCTTCCTGTTACTTACTCTTGTTTAAATTCGTTTTGCTCTTGTTATTTTTATGTTCTCTTTCTTCTTGTTCTTCTTTTCGCTTTTCTGTTACATGTATTGGTCATCCAATATTTTTATTTTTATTATGAAGATAACTACCCTTTCATACTGAATGATGCGACGAAACAAAACTTGTGAGGCAGAATTATTTTAAAGAAGATGATATATTATGGTTAAAAAATGATTATTAAAGATGTTCTTAAAAGGGACGATGACGATGACGACGACGACGACGATGATGAAAAAACTCCATACTCTGTACTGATTAATTTTTCTGCCCTTGGCAGCGACAGAAGCGTTTGGTCGTCTACAAGCTTGTCATACAGAAACATCCCATCAAGCAGCGCGCCGACTACCAGGCGGCTTTGAACGATGACTATTCTCTGCACGGTCTACGTCACGAGCTACGGAGCATGCGCGATGACATTGACCCCAGGACTGTGCGCAAGCGCAGAATTGACAAGATGGTGAAGACCAGTTATAACAGGTGAACAACTTTGTCTAAGCTAATCCTGACTTTTGAGACTGTAACACGAGGAAAATTCTGTGCGCCACGAAACTTAAAGACCTACCCCATCGGTGACACAATTCAGGCTCAAAAGACTTCTTTCACATTACTTCATTAATAATGCCTCGCACATGAAATCTCAAGGAGAAACATTAATTTCAAAAAATTAAAAAGAAAAAGTATTTCCTCGCCTGTTCAAACAGCCATTTGTGTATGTGACGTCAGTACCGGTGACATCATGTCCGACCACACCATGGCTGTTACAAGCCCAGAAAATACAAAATCTGTTTGTTTTTTTTTTCTCGTCCAGCAACACAGAATATCTATACAAACACCAGAAATTATCTCGATAAATGCATTTCAGATTCAACTTTTCAAGCCACAGTATTAAAGCTGTGACAGGCGACACAAAATGTTGTTAGTAACGTGCACACAGTAAATGATAAGGAATATCTGCAACAAGGTTCCCGAAAATATGTATCTGCTTTTACATTAAAAAAAATTCCACGGCCCAAAGTCTTTCGTTTTCTTACTGTTGTTTATGTTGTGTTATTGGTTTGTGGGTATTAGAGGTGGCACTCATTAAACTGTCCAGTTAGAAAACACACAAGAGACAGCTTCATGTCGGCTCCCGCCCAAGTATATTTAAATCTCTTACCGGAACTAAACCTTTTTACGGATTGTTCATTTTAGGAATAAGGCCTAACACTTGCTTATGTCACATCTCCCTTTCTTTAAAATGGACATTGTTTCAATATAATTAATTAACATTAATTTAATATTCTTGAATTTCCTATTCAAGTCTATGTGCGTTTGATTCGAGTCAATCATTTACAAGTCAAGTCTCTGTGGGATCTTGATGATGCGAACCATCTTGTAGTCTTGACAGGCTGGTCTGGAGGAGCGATGACTTTGGACGCTGGCACCTTCCTGGCTGCGGCTCCTGGACATGGCCTTGGATTGGCAACAGGAATGTCTGGATCGTCTGAGTGTGTACCAGACAAGGGTCGAGATCCTCTTCGGACTTTGGGTTTGTTGGAATAAGGGACGACAGAGTCTTTGGGATAGGTCTGGGATTCTCGGATTGAGATCTCTGGGAATCAAGAGACGGCGGGTTGCGTCGTTGGCGACCGTAGGGAGTCTCTACCTCATATGATGACCTGTTGGGGCAGAGACTGTGATGATCTGTCCCTGGTGTCTGGTTGGCTTCACCCAAACTGGGCTGACCTGGTTCCAACTCAGCGGCTGTCTGGCACGGCTGTGCTCATGTCGAAGTTCTGTTTATGTTTGCAACTTCTGCATCTCGTCTTTCTTATGAAAGTCCTTCCTTTCTTTTTCCTTTTTCTCGGAAAACTGAGATGGTATTGTGGGGACCATGGTGCGAGTAGTCTTCTCCCGAACAACAGTTCTGCTGGACTGAGACCTTGCTGAAGTGGCGTAGCGCGATATGTGAGAATCGCTAATAAGGATCATCTGCCTTCTTCAGGATTGGATTTCACGGTTTGAACGGCGCGTTCGGCTTCGCCATTCGCTTGTGGATAGTACGGGCTGCTTTGTTGTGTGAGTGAACTCGTATGTTGAGCGAACGATTTGGAACTGCTGCTTGCTGGAGAACTGCGGGCCTTGTCTGAGATGACGATTTGGTGGAAGTTCCATGGCGGGGAAAAAATGCTCTTAACATGGTTGATGACTGTTCCGCCGAAGTATTCTTCAAGTGTGCCAACTCAATATAACGTGATAATAGTCCACCACCAGTAAGTACTGTTCTTTTTTTCAGTTCAAAGATGTCCATGCCAACTTTCTGCCAAGGGAATGCTGGTGTGACAGAGGGAATGAGTGGCTCAGGGGGAATTGGCCTCTCCTTGATGCAAATTTGTGCACTTCTGTACCATGGACTCTATCTGCTTAGAAAGCTTTGGCCACCAAACGCTCTCTCTGGCCAAGGCACGACATTTTACGATGCCTTGATGTCCAATGTGAAGTCTGTGGAGAATGTCTGTTCTCAGTACTTCAGGGATGATCAGTCTGATCTGTAGAGAAGAAGTCCATCATGTCTGTGACTTCTGAACGTACTGTCCAAAATGCTTTCAGTTCGATCATGTCTGGACTAGAACGTGGCCATCCATTGTGGATAATACAGCACTGTCTTACAAACAGCATCTCTTGCAGTCTCATTCTTGATTTCTCTTCGATGCGTTTTTCACTGGCTGCAAGCTCTGAATCACTTGCTTGATGAAGATCTCTTCTTCTTCACTTCTCTCATCTTTCTGAGTGTTTCTTACTGGCGCTCGTGAGAGTGTGTCAGCAGTCACGAGATTCTTGCCTTTTGTGTAGACAATGTTGTACTTGAACCTCATCAGGCGCATCCGGAATCTCTGAATTCTCGAGGTAGATCTTCAAGGTTCTTTGTTTTCAGTAGAGCCAATAATGGCTTGTGGTCAGTTTCGATTGTCAGATCACGAAGTCCTGTGATGTAGTCACAGAACTTCACACGCCCAAGTCACTGCGAGTGCTTCACGCTCACTTGTGCGTACCTGCGCTCAGTTTCCGTCATACTTCTTGATGCGTAAAAACTGGCTTGAGGTGACCATCTGACTGTTTCTGAAGTAATACTGCACCGAGACCGAGATGAAGCATCTGTTGAGACGACGGTCGTTTTGTCAGTACTATAGTGTGCCAACACTGGAGCTTCAGTCAGCTGTTTCTAATTCTCTCAAACGATGTTTCTTGAGCAGTGTCCCAACACCACTCTATGTTTTTCTTGAGCAGGTCACGTAGCGGTTTGCTGTCGTTTGCGAGGTTAGGGCCTGCAAACTTCGCAACGTGGTTAACCATTTCCTAACAATCTTCAGATCAGAAATGTTCTCTGGCTTGGGAAAATTTTTCACAGCAGACAGTTTCTCTGGGTCGAGGCGATCCCATCTTTTCGAGATGATGTGCCCGAGAAAGGATATCTTCTCTTTGGCAAACTGGCACTTCTCATCGTTCAGGGTAATGCCCGCTTCTAGAAGTGTCGACATCACTTTCTTCAAGTGACGATCAGGTTCTTGCTTGTTCTTACCCCGAAAAATGAGCAGGTCGTCAATGTCACAAATACATTTTCATGGTTCGCCGAAGTTGAGACATTCGTCGTTGAAATACTTCTGGCCCTGAACTTATCCCGAAGGGTAAGCGTGTATAACAGTACTTCCAAAGGTGTGATGAAGAGTTGTTAACTCCTGACTTCCTTCATCCAGTGGAAGTTGATGGAAACCTTTTTGCAATCAAGCTTTGTGAACATTTTTGCTCCTGACAGCTGGGCTAACAGTTCATCTGTTGACGGTAACGGGTAGTTCTCTCTGCGAACTGCTTCATTTAGTTTGCTCAGATCGACGCAGATTCTGACTCTCTTCGTCGCTCTTGGCACCACTACTATTGGGCGACCAATCACTGGCTTGGTGACTGTACGAATCACTCCCTGTTCTTCGAGTTGATCCAATTCTGCCTTGACTTTCTGTTTCAAGGGCAAAGGTAAGCGTCTTGGAGCTGCTACTGCATATGGAACAGCTTGTTCTTTCAGACGAATCTTGTAAGGATCTTGTAGACTTCCTAGTCCTCTGAAAAGTTTTTGGGAATTCTTCCTTGTACTGTTTTTCGTGGTCTTCTAAACTGTGTTGATTCTCTCAATCAACTTCAACGCTGTAATGGCTGGTCGACCTAGCAATGGTTCTTCAAGTGTTTTTACGACATACACATCTTGCAGTGAAGAGACATTCTTGTATGTCAGTTTTTGCCTTGAACATGCCTTCCACAGCTATCTCAACACGACCTGGACCATACAGTTTCTTGCGCACTTTCTGCAATGGTCGCTTGGCTGCTGGAACTGCGGTCTGAGGTACGACGGTAACATCAGCTCCGGTGTCAAGCTAAATACATTCTCTGTGTCTTCCATCAGGAGACTGACTTTCCAAGGATCTGTTGTCACACTGCCACAATCATACCCATGTAGCTTCTTCGTCTTTCTTCTTCCTCTTCCACTGTGTGAATCTTAGAAGAACCTGAAGAGCGACAGACTGCAGCGTAGTGACCAATCTTGGAACATTTTCTGCATTTAGCGTTCTTTGCAGGACAACCATCTCTGTTGTGGGAACCTTTTCCGCATCGAGAGCATGGCGTAGTCTCTGGTTTTCCCCGAAGACTGGCTTCGTACCGCAACGAACTTTTCGCTGACCTTTCTGAATCTTGTTGATGGTTTTCTCAACTGTACTCTCGCTGTTGCTTGCCAACATCGAGTGTGCTTGAGTCTTGGACGTCTCATGAGCTCTGCAAATTTCTATTGCTTCTGTAAGCTTGAGTGTTTTCTTCTGCAACAATTTTTCACGCATAGTGTCATCTTGAACACCGATCACAAGTCTGTCACGAATCATGCGGTCAACATCCTTGAAATCGCATGATTTTGCTAACTTGCGTAAAACTGTGACGTAAGTATCAACTGATCATCCTTGTTTTGGTTTGGCTATGAACTTGTAGCTCTCATACACTTCATGATGTGCTACCCAAACAAAAGTCGTTGAACTTGTCGATGACAGTCTGAATATCTTTGTCGTTCTCCCCTTCTGCAAAGGATATAATCCTTCGTAGATTTCTTGTGCGTCCTCACCAATGCAAGCTAATAGAACTGCACAACGATAAGCTGAATCTTCTTTATCAAGGCGCGTAGCTACCTCATAGTTCTGCCACTGACGAATAAATTTTTTCCAATTTACTTCAATGTTAGAAGACAAATCCAGCTTTGAGGGAATCGGAACGTTTGCAGTGAAGTGTTGTCTCTGATGTGTCTCCGCCATCTTGCGAGAAATTTCACTTTGCGAACGTACGACGCAATATTTCAAAAAGAGAAAAACGTGCCCACCTGAAAGTTTCTGGAGAAATCACACAGCTAGCACATTGCTGCTCACTTCTGACACCATGTTGTGTTATTGGTTTGTGGGTATTAGAGGTGGCACTCATTAAACTGTCCAGTTAGAAAACACACAAGAGACAGCTTCATGTCGGCTCCCGCCCAAGTATATTTGAATCTCTTCACCGGAACTAAACCTTTTACGGATTGTTCATTTTAGGAATAAGGCCAACACTTGCCTTATGTCACAGTTTACACCAACAACTGGATGAGCAACTATGTCCATATAAACGTATGGATTAGTCCCAGTGGTAAATTTTCACACGAAGTTTATGGAAGTGTATGTAAGTACACGGACAAACATAAACTGTAATGGTCACCTGCAGTTTGCAAAATTTGACGAACATCAAGGATGCTTACCAGAGAGTATTGTGAAGTCGTTCTCCGTCCTCTACAGCCTGAGCATATTGTGTTTGGGCTTTTAAACCTTCACAATCCTCTGGTTCAGACATGTAAATAATACCCTTAAGGCTAGAGAACAGTGTTTTACACTCGTCTTCGCTAGTAGAGCACGACAAATGAAGATCATCTAATGAACCCGATGCGCTGTTTCACCTTCTGGCCGTTACATGCTTACTGAGACAGCATGGACGCCACCTGCTCTGACGTCGCACGTTATTTGCGCGCGCGAGCGAAATTTGTGTGAAAGTGTTTTGTAAACAATACTTCATACTGTCTTCTGATTCTAATTGTGAACAATGTCTTTTTTGGCTTTTGATTCATCGAATACATTTTTTTTTCAAATGATGGAAAACAAAACCATTAAAGGGAGGCAGCTTCAAATTATGGATATCATTTTATGGTTGTCGCTGGAGACTTATCTCCCTTACAACATTTTTTTTAATCTTCCGGCTCCGCCGAGAATTTCTAGGCGACTCGTGTGCTTACAATTTCAATGTCATAGTAAACAACACGCACGCGCAGTTACCACTGAGAGTGAGAGAGAATGTATTACCCCTCACCTTCTAAACTTGATTTATCGTCTTGTTTTCCTTCTCTTATGCAGCTGGTTGAATACATTTAAAATTGATGATGATTGTCACCGCCACTGTTGTTTTTTTTTCTTTTTTCGTGCAGATACATGGAGACAGTGCTTCGCAACAGAGAGGTCATTTATAGCATGTTTCCTGTGAAAGAACAGAGAGATGTTGAAACAAAGGACGAACCGACAGCTTCTAATGAAGGACAGCAAATAACGGACAAGGAACAAGGGCAGGGATGGACAAACTCACAATTCGTTGCAGTTTCAAGTGGTGTATCGGAGCCGCGCCAGCCATTACGTGGACTTGCACGCGAGGCTCAGGAAGTGACGCTTCATATGATGAAAGAAAATGCTTGGTTAAAAAAGGCAGACAGTTTGTCACGTGATTGTTTGACTTCCAGTAAAGAGATGAACCCACGCCCAGTGCTGCCGCCGATAAACCCGTGACTGTAACACGAGTTTTCCACAAGAAAGTACTTGTTTCGGTGAAGGATAATATTTTTGTGAAGTGGTAACTGCACGTGTTTTAACTGGTCTGACAATGTAATCGAAAGTACATAGGTCACAGAAAAACTCTCGACAGACGCAATTGATTAAGGGAGACAAACTCTCCAAAGAAAACTATCAAAATGAGATTCTCTATTGGAGCTGCCTCCCTTTAACCATTGGCATGATGGATTCGGGTTTTTTTTTTTTAATTACTTTAAAAAATGTATCAGGAGAATAAAAAGCTGGCAAAAATTGTTAGCAATAAATATGATCTGTATATGTGAGAGCATCAACGATGAACGTGTTTCGGTGTACCCGTGTCTGTGGACGGGTTGCAATCGCTATTTCTCTCTCGCCGCACATAGGATTCCAGACGAGTTTTATGTCACTGCAAGAGTAAGAAACCTGGAAAACACACTCATCTGAGCCGGCTGGTCATAAAATGTCGAAAGGGCAAAATCTACAGGCAAGAACCGACAACTGTGCAAGCCTTTACCGTCGCTTCAGTGCAGTCATGAGTGATATTTTACAGCAGCTGAACAGTTTTTTACTTTTCTTTTTTGTGGAGGGCCCAAAAGTATCACTGCACCTGTGAGACTGGTGTAAAGGAAGCAGCTCTCCGTAAAGACTATTTCGACCGTCGGTTGTGGTTCACTTGGAGAGGAAGATGAACGTAAACTGGTCTTGTTTGACCATGTGACCCGGCAAAGGTGCTACATTTTAAATGCTACATTTGATAAAAGGATAAACTAAAAGACTATCTGAGGCATCCGTGTCAACATGTCGTAGGAAAAATACAAGTCCCTTGGAGGGTTGGCGAAACCGCGGTGGTCAGAGAAAGAACTGGCTTACAATCGTGACCGAGTGGACTGCTCGTCCTGTGCAAGACTTGCTCAGTTTCTTCCCGAACACAAGGAACGACTGACTGACTGTGAGACTAATTGTAAAAGTAATCTCTTGTGCTGTCTTAACTAAGCAGTATTTGGACCAAAATATTTCTGCGCATCTGCATTCACATCTCTAGCATGTCTCCTTCCAGCACCCTCATCCACCCCATCCAGTGATATTTAATTCTTTCATATCCACTCCAAAAACTCGGGTGTCCAGTCTCTCCCTCTCGGCGCGCTGGGGGCACGTGACAGCCCCCCCCCCCCACACACACCACGCTGGTGTCATTTCCACGGGACCCCTTTGAACACCTCACCTGTTGAAATATCTCAATGGATAAATGAAAAACCGACTTGATCTTCCTGCAAGAAAGTTGCGGGTGGGGAGGGCGGCGGGAGAGGGTATATTCGCGGCTACTTCAAAGAGAAAAGCTGCGAGCTGCCCGTTCTCCGTTCTCAACTGCCGCTTCCCCTTTATGACCCATAAACTTGGCGGCAGTTTGATGTACACCTGAAGACACCTGGCGTCAGAAAGGGACAGGTAGAAACAGAACTTGAAGCGAAAGCGATTCTCTCTGATAGTCACAGGACGGCCTCGCTCAGGTGAGAAGTGTTGATATGTGTGAAAGACCGACGTGAGTGGGCTGGGGTTGGGATTGGGGTGTAGTTTGGGAGCGGAAGGCAGGGCCTCAGGAACAGGAGAGACGCATAAAATGCAAGAGTGAATGTATTTGTTGCGCTGGTAAAACAGACAAAGAGAATGTGGAGTGTGTCTAACGCAGATGGTTGTCACGAAAAATTTCGCTCAAGTGCTGGCGTGGAGAAAAATGTACCTTTACATTCAGTTCATATCCTAATCAATCAATCAATCAAGCAATCAATCAAGCAATATGTCTGTGAAAATAGTTAATGTTTTTCGTAAGCAGGGAGAGGTGTGTTCAACTACTATACAACTATAACAGGAAAATAAAAAGATATAATCCAATAAAATAGAAATATCAACACCGACAATGACATTTCCTTGTTTACAAGGGTGATAAAGTGTTTTTTGTTTTGTTTTTTTTTTTAATCCAACTTTCGCCTTAAAGAGAGAAAAGGTGCGTTTAACTGAAAGACTACTACAGTCACAAAGCTACACAGACAAAATAGATACAACAGAAAGATACAGACCCAGATATAGTTAAAGAAAAATTATATATATAAATGGAGGGAGGGGATTGGTCCGACTATTCTGACATTCATCTTTAACTGCGATGCTGTGAAAAAAAAAGAATAAATGCTCTTTGAAAGAAAGCAGAACATCAGCAAGTTTTGGGGCCGCCAACCACTGCCTGCGCTTAGCGAGAAAACGAAAATCCGCTTTGCACGCCAAGCCTGAAAGAAAACAGACGACGAGTCTGTAAAACAGAAAATACTCCATCCCTGAGTCAGGCCACGGCCAAGTTTGTTGCTTCCCCTTGTTTGCTGAGGCTTGGCCGCGACAAACCTGCGCCCCGTCGCCAGTGGTTGGCTGGGTTCAAATCCCAACAAACGTGTTTGAATGGCTTGCATCTATTTACATATATTAGGCCCTCACAGACAGGGGCGACGACCGTCTGTAGCCTACACTGTTTGTGCAGCCTTTGCTCTTCTAATTACTTGCCCCTGGTCGTGAGCGTTAACATCCGCGCGTGAGCTCTCCGGTGCTCGAGGCTTAAACAACCCGACGTAACGGTCTTGTCGTCTGCAGTCTTGGCTTCACGATTCATAGGATTGGAGTTGGCAAACGTTTAGTGTTGGTTTTGATTATATTTTGAGAATACACCTTTTACCTGTGTCGCTGTTTTCTCCACAGACTGCATTCTGTCAAAGTCATCTGGAAACCCTGAATAGGCTAGTCATGTGATGGGATAATCTTTTATTCCACTTTTTTAAAGGGTAACAGGGGTTATCTGTTTCGTTTTTCTTTTTATTATTTTGATTATTATTATCATTTTGTCATGCTACGTACTAGCAAGTCTTCCCAAATATATTGGCTTTCACATTTCGTCTCACTTTAGTACGGCCCTTATTTAATTATTTCATTATTCTGTCATCTTAAACTACAAAAAGAATTTAAAACTACGCAAGCAAAACTTGTGAGTATTGGGAGGGTTAGAGATTTATCGTTAACGTGTGCGTCACTAATGGAAAACAAAATCCTTGAGACACAAGAAGAATTTCACAGCTTTTTTTTTTCGTGGTTATGTATGATCACCCCCTTAGACATATTCAGACATATTCGCGGCTGCCATACAGATTTAGGAGGCGCTGCATCTTTGTCTGGGACACTCCAGGTGACAGTGTCACCAACCGTCAAAATCGTCAGACTGACGACGACTGTAAAGAGTCTCGTCAAACGACATCAGACTCTTTCATCGCCAGTACCAAAAACAACTTTCGAAAGGTGTGAAGATGTTTAGTCACCTTTCGACGATATTTGTCTGTGTAGACCACCTTTTCTCAACCGTGGTTCATTGAAAGATCGTTTTCTTGTTCCCGATTTAATGATAAAACAAACTGTACACGACCTCAACTTATATCATGAGGGGTATATATCACAATTCCTGTTCCGGGATACAGGAGGTGGAGTTCGACAATAATTTCACTAGACCTGTGTCTAGAGTCGGTGATGTTCGGCTAATTTGCAATTTTCTGAATACTAATACAAATAAATGCGAATGCAAACCAAGGCTTTTTTCCAAAGTGGATACCAGTGTAATGTTCTTCCTTCGTAGAAATGAAGGTTGAGAAAGGCTAATACAGCATGGATGTACATCTAAAGGGAAATCCGTGTTCACGACAGAGGTCTTATCACACAGGTTAACAGGGTTAGCGCAAAAACCTTAAATGATTAACTGGTGATGACATTTCCTTTTGTGATACATGACAGATCTTTTACCAGAATGTAAATGGCTTAGAGAAATATTATCATAGAGACATAAAAGTAGATGCAATCTTTGCTCCTAAATATTCTTTCTGAGCACATTTTAATCATCGGATCCGTTTAATTTAGATACAGACGCCTGGTGACTACTGCAGGACCTGAAACTTGCTGCTAACAGTTTCTTTTCAAGATTTGTTTCTTTAAGAGATTCTTAAATTAGAAGAATTAAGACAAATATTGTCACATTCAGCTTGCATACAAATTCTCCTCCCACACTTACATGCATACACACGCACGTACACACAGACACACAAATATTCATTCACTCACCATACATATTATTCAGATTGTCAGAAAATCAGAAATGGGAAGACCTGAGGAAGAGATTCTTCTACCCAGAATTAAGTTTTTTTTTCCCCGAGATTAGGATGATTGGAAAAAAATGCAGCTCTTCTCGCTCACATTTTTATTCGCACCATTAACCGTTAGGACACCGCGCACGGCGCATAGTCTCCGCCACTTGGGCCTCGTTCTCGCTCAGAACCAGGTTCAGCTTTTCTTTTTGGCACCAAAGCCACCGATGGTTTTGTCATCCGAGTCTCACTGAGCGGTGTTTCTGCTCCCAGAGGCCGACACACAAGGAATGGATTTGCCATCGAACTACGGGGAGGCAACCAATATGTCCCAAGCTCTTACACAGACAGGAGCGAAAATACACGAGCAGTTTTATGTCTCTTGGTCTCCTAATACATTTTTCTGCTTAATTTTTACAACCACGGTTGCATTCCTCTTCCGTTTTTAATGGCCTAAAGCAGACTTTTAGCGGTTCCAGAGCACATCCCTGGTGTTGAGCTTCTAGAAGGAAACTTGTCTCCCCTTGTTGCGACTAAATTGTCTTGAAGTTGTCTCTGATACCATCCTTTATTTCATTTATTTTTATTTTTAAAATTATTTTTATGAGCTTTGTTTTTTCCTTTTCTATGCATATGTGTAGTGGTGTACAACTGAAAGGAAAGTGAAAATGGATGAAAATAATAATTTATAGAAGACTAAAAATGAATTATACTCTAGTTTTTCTAACACACAGCCTGCAGCATAAAATTCTACAATACGTTAACCGTAATTACTAAATGAAAACCTCAAGTTGCTCGCTGAAGGCTACATGCGAAGTGCTTTGTGAGCAACTCGATGGCTCTTGAAATATATATATATTTAAAAAAAACCCATAATATTAAAAAATATAAAAAAGCTGTTTTCGAAAGTATTAATTGCTTATTTTAATAACCATCACGCCTTTCTCGGAGATCGACTGCAAGCAGGACTTGAGCACAAATAAAGCCTGCGAAAAATGAAAGAGGCTCAAATGTTATTAGGGTTATTATTTTATTCGACTTAAGTGTGGTTCTATGGCCTGAAGAAGAACTGACAGACTGTGAGCAAATCACTTGAAGACAAAAATAATAATAATAATAATAATGGGTATTTGTAATGCGCAGCACCACGACCAAGATAGATCGCACTTGCTGCGCAGAATAGTAATGATAAATGAACAAAAATAAATGATGTAGAGACATGGTGACCACGTATGCACATGCAGATAAACGTGAAGAATCACGCACACAACCTGCGACTAGTCATACAACTGGCGACATGATGCACGTGCCAACCTTCAGATGAACCAACTTAGAGAGAGAGAGACCATCAGATGACTGATGTTGCTAGAGAAAGAGAGAGAACTGTTTATGGACATCTGATATTTACATTGTGTCAAGGTATGTTTAACAGTCCACGCACGCACCTGCGTATTTCTACAAAGCAAATATGGACAGTCGGTACATCAAAAGCTAGAGCACGAAGTACTGATTGTATTGTATCGCGCGCTCGCAAACCTTTGCAGCTGATTGGGTGCAAAATTTATTAAGACAAAATTTCAAATCAACAAATAATCTGGGTGGTGGTTCAATCAAACATTTAAATAAATAAATTTGAGGAATACAATAATTGAAATAAAATTAGCCATAAAAGGAAGCAGTGTCGATCAATTGTTAACTATTACACACCACAACCACCACCCTCAACAAAAACAAGAAGAAAAAAGAAATCCCAGAGAAAAGAATTTAAGCAGTGAGTCACGTAAATTGCTAACTAACCCTTCGACCTACGGCCCAATCGACGAAAAAGTTATTATCTTTTCTCAATGTCTGAGCACCTGATCTGGAGTTTTCTGGGCGAACGAGCAAGAGGCGGGTGGGCGAGTCCTGTCTTCAAAGGCTTGTCTTTGAACACGCAGATTGAAGGGGGTGCGGAGTTGGCGCCATAAATTACACGAGAGCTCAGCTCCTGGGTGAGTGGAACACCCGCAAGGCACCTCACAAAGTGCTTTGCACCAGAAGTCAGCGATTAAACTTTCATCATGGTCACGGAATGAAGGAGGGAAAAAAACCGCCCAGCTGGTCGGCAGGATAGTCCGCTGACCACCCAGCTTCTCTGCTGGAGTATGCGCAACGCTCAGGAAGTAATTAACGCGTCATTTCCGCTTCCACGATCAACATCATCAAACTGAGATTTGCCGAGCAGCCGCCGCTCCTTTAATACCACCAACCCTCCAAACCTCCCCTTCATCGTGTCATCAACAAACTGTTTTATGTCCCAGGTTCGACTTTCAATAGAGCCTGCTTGATGACATCATCATCATCATCATCGTCATCATCATCGTCGTCGTCGTCGTCAGACTCACAGCCGTGACTGCTCGATTATCAGGGATGGCTTACGGAAGCTACTCCACGTGTGAATCTGTCGGTCTGTTTCACTACCTCCCTGTACTGTTCCCTGCAGTCCCGTCCTTATGATCCTGAAACATACCCATGGGTATTTCAGTTTGCCTAGCTGTGGTCAGGGTCATCGTACAGGTCAAGTACTGACCTAATTCTTTGTCGTAGATAGTGATGTCATCTTTCTAAGAGATGCAGTCGAACGATTTCCTTCTAGCATCTCATCTCCATCTCATGTATTCTCGGCTGGACATCCACTGTCAGGGTTGAAATCTCTCAAGTAGACGAGCAGGGAGCTCTTCGTGTCTGTCTCTCTGAAGTATGGGCAGGTGTCTGCGCTCGGCGAACCGATTAGCTTAGCGGCAGCCATTGGTGTTACTAAGAATAGCTTAGAGCAGGGGACTTCCGGTTCTAGCCTAGCGGTGTGTCGAAGAGTGTGTCTCAAGCAGTAATAGTTCTTACAGTTTTATCTATGCACAAGGGACAAAAGTATAAAAGCACAATGAGCAAGAGAGCGCAGTAAAAGTGGTGGAGGGAACGAGCTGTTTAGTAATCAACTTCTCTCAGCTATAAAAAGCTGCGGGATGCACTCGATCATCTCTGTTTTGATCACCTCTCGGAACCGAGGAGAACGTGGAGGGTGTGACTCCACCTTTTTTTTTCTTCCCAAACACCCTGAGGAACAAAGCTCAGCTTAGGTTTAAAAATCCACCAAAATATTTAAACGTTTGTTTATTTGCATTTCTGGTCTCATTCTCGTTTAAAGATGGTGTTTACATGAATAAGGTCGATTAGAAATGGTTGGAATTTAATGTGGAAAAGTCCATTTTAATGATTGTTACGTACGTTCCATTCTAAATAAAGCCATTTCTACTACCACAACTGATACCCACAAAATTATCCATATGAACATGTGCAAAATTAAATATGTAAAGATATAGATACCCTGACAAAAAATGACAGATGAACTGCTCATTTATGTGATTACAACAGGTTCTGGTAATCGTCACACTGCTAAGCTACTCTTTACAGAAGTCATTAATAATCCTAAGCAGCATGTGATGAAAATAGAACTTTCTGAGATGGAAAACCTCTCTGAACACAGAGTCAGCATCATACATTATATCAAAAGTGCCTGCTCCTTAGGGGTCCACACAAACAGCTTGGCTTTATGTAGACCACTACAAAACATTGTAATAGTCTCTTGTCCCTGTCTTTTCCAGCTCAGTTTTCCATTATTAATTTTAAAATTCTCAAATTTTCTGGTGAAAAACTGCTCAAGGGATATACATGACTTATTGAAGTCAGGACAGTTCATTTAAGCATCATTCAAAATACTTTCAGGGCTTGCAGAAAACCAGGGGCATGCTTCCCTCACTGTCATCCCTGAATTCTTTTTTTTACAAAATTTAAAAAAAAATCCGTCGCCGCTTGTAAATCCACCTGCTGAGTGATGCACGACAATCACGTGCGTCAGCAAGAGAAACTATTTTTTTCGACAGCATTCTCGTTCGTTTATTTTTGCATTTTTAAAAAAACCTCAAACTGTCGTAATTAGTTGACATGATGCATTTGCAACCTCGTTTGCTTTGCTTTACCTTTATCAAGCAGGTAAGTGACCGCATCCTCGGCGCAAGATGTCGGCATCTCCGTTAAAATTCTTTGCGCAGACGCGGTGAAGTGGTGAGGCTCTCCTCTCAACGCACGCATGCACCCGAGGGTAAGGTATTCAGCAAGCAGGAACCCTTTCCCCATTTCTTGCATTTTTGACAGGTAAGACAGGTAAGACAGGCAAGACAGCTACTTTCCCTGCTATCTCTTCAGCTCCAGCTCTTAAAGGCAATCTCAATACGGGTGGAAAAACCGAGGTGGAAGTGCCCCAGATTTTTGACGAAACTTATCCAGTTGTTCAGTGCAAGGTAGCTTGTCCTGTCAATTTTAGAGCAAATGTAAGATAAAACTTCTTTGGAACCATATCTGTCTCATTTTGAGGAGAGGAGCAAGGATATATCCTCTCAGGAAAGTATCGTCAAAGGACTTGTAACCACATGCAGAGAAAGAACAGCGTGCCCGAGACGAGATTCGAACCCAGGGCAAACCTGAATTTAGACCATGCCAGTTCGAAATTCAGATATTCCTGTTGCTGATTATTGATGATGGGGAAATATACAGACTTATTGACCAGTTCTTTAAGGCCAATGGGGAGGTGTGAGAACGTGTTCATGAGGCGATGCCATGACAACAAGCCTACTTTTGTGACGTCACCGAAAATAAAACTGGGGAAAGCTACAAGACAGGTAACAAATTATTAACAGGGTAGACCTGTCGCCATATTTATGTGGTCATGCATTTCGTTGGCCGCTAGAGGGCGGTGTCACTTTTGATTGGTTTGATGTGTAAATGCTGCCACCATCCGGTAATTCCTCACTCGTTCCTCTCTGTTTCAAAGTAGATTCAGTTTAGGTCAAAGGTCAAAAAGGTAAAGGTAACCCTGTAACCTTTCATTCGTAAGGGCGTGTTTCTATGGGACAGAATTTTTGAAGGAGGTTCCTATCTCTTCTCCTAAGATGCCTTTCCTTCCACACACCTGTAAAGAATCAGGTAAAGGTAAAAGGTAAAGATAGTTCCCCCTAACCCTGTTTAGGATGCTGGTGAGGGAAGGGTAAGACCTCACTTTTCTCGAGGCTTATGCTTATCTCATCAACTTTATTGTCCACCTCCACCAACCCTTTATGGAGTCAGGTACCCATTCCTGCCTGCTGGTCGACTGGAGGAAAGTATGCTCGCCACACGGGTATCGAACCAGTTGATTCAGACCACAGCGCTCTAATCACTCGGGTATATGCCTCCACCAAGGGTCAGATACCTACTAAAAATCTGAGGTCACAAGTACTTGTGCCACACGGGTTTCGAATCAAACTGCGTAGCTTCAGCCTAGGTTTTTAGTGTTTTAACCACTCGGCCCACCTCTCTGACTATCAGATCGGCAAAAGCACGTGTTTCCACGTCTGCTCCTGCCTGTTCAGTGTTCTTTCCCTTCGCAAACCGAAATGAAGCTTTGAATGAAGCACCGAGCACTTGAAAGCTCGAGAGAGGCGGCGGTCTTGGGTTAAAAAAAAAAAACAACAAAAAACAAACTCACCGACGCATGCGCAATGCGAAGATCCGTCGAACGCCCGACAGCCGCATGCGCGCCGCTGGAGAAGCAACGGTACCTCGCTTCCGTGCACTCGCCGTCCGCCGTCGGCCCCTTTCATGTCTACGTAGCTCAAGATTCCTGTGTAAACACCGAATTTACTTCCGTGCTGTACAAACTGCCGAACCTCCTGTGTTTCCTCCTTGTCCAAGAGGGATAGGGGCTGGGGTTGGGGTTGGAGGTTTTTGTTTTTTTTTTTAACCTCACGTCGGTCTTCAAAAAAATTTCAGCTCTTCCCTCACCTCCTCCCTTGAGGTCATCTAAAGGGTTAATCAGATCTTGTAGATGTCCTACTGTAGTCGAGAGGCAAATGACAAGTGTTAGTGAAGAACTTCTTTTGTTGACTCCAGTGTTGAAAGGCTCAGCTGAGGTCAAAGACTGATGACCTCACCAACATCATCATGGCTGCAACTTTTATTGCCTTGTCATATGTTGTTTGTTCTGTATAAGCCTCTCTCTTTAAATGGTTAAAAGTAGATTGAACAGTTTGTTTAAAAAAAATTGTTGGAATTCTATAATAAAAAAAAATATACGTAAATTCGTTCAAAAACCCTCCATATACTTGATTCCGGCCAGGCTCTAATTAATTCTTATCTCTTGTATTTAAAGCCACTAAAGAAATTTCCATTTCTGAAGGGAAGGAACTTTACATGAAGAAACAGAAAAATCAGCAATGCATGCATATGTACAAGTATATGCCGTAATAGTATGTATAGATGTTGTGTATATATATATACACGAGACAACAATATACATAACACTTGTGTATGTGTGAGAGAGACAGAGTGAGAGAGTATATAACTCTTCCTACTCTCCTTCTCCACCTATCTGTGGCTGTTGGCATCACACATGTAACAGTCTGGTCCCCAGCAGATAGCATCAGCAGAAGTCTTGATCATCCAGAAGGCGCCTCGTTCAACTCCTTGGAAAGTGCGGAGGCTGTGGAATGTTTCCGGGCCATTTGAGCCCCGACTGCATGGTGTGGAATCTGTTTATTAAGACAGGTTTGAACCCAGAGTAAACTGTGAGAAGGTTGTTGATTAGGACAGTTTCGTGTAGAATATATCAGTTTTCAACCTCCAGCAGACTGTGAACAACATGTCCAGTTTTTGTACTCAGCGGTAATATATATCTAGACATCCATATTCACAGAACTCACACACTCTCTCTTTCTCACACACACACACACACAAACATACAAATAATATTCTTTTGTTTAGTCCCTTTCACTACTCTCTAAGCTTTACATCCATAAATACAGAAAAGAGAGAGAAAGGGGTATGTCCGAACTGAGATACGAACCCACGGAATTTTATTGTTGATGTCGTTTCCTGTTGTGTAACCAATCCCCATCCCTTCCCTCCAACACACGCTCAACATAAAAGTGCAGAATCGTTTATAACGAGGTTTTAAGTTTGACCTATGACACAGGCTCTCTTTCTTGTGTGTTATTCAATAATCATGATTAACTTTGGCATTCGAGATTTATCTCTTCTCGCAGAGTGGCTTGCTTCCGTCACCATGAAGTCCTCTTTGAAATCCTTTGTGGTTCCACATCATAATCTCTTTAGCGACAAGCAAGCACACATACAAACACACACACACAACACACACCTTTATAATCTCAACAGAGAAAGACCAGGATGAAGGGTGTGCACCTCTGTCTTGCAGCAGCCCGTTTCGATAAGTTTAAGTTTGATGAGTTGACCTCATCACCAACATTAGCGGTCGCATTACCTCCCAGCAGCCCCTGAAGCCCCAACATAAACCCCAGACACTCGAGTGACGCGGGGAACACAGGGCTCGCTGGGGCGGCCCGCCGGCATGCAGCGTTTTATGAGTTGTAATCAAGATGACGGCGATCCTTGGGTGGGAAATCGCCATTTGACTCTCGCGAACTGCCAAGGTGTAATTACTCTCGCCGCTGACTGAGCTGCGCCAAGATTTATCGTTCCTGGCTCTCGCGATTTATCGTGCCAAGCGAGAATTAAGCGCCCCTAGATTGGCGCTCCGAAATGAGTCTTTTGCAGGGCTTTCTTCATCCACAGGAGCTTGCGAGGGACTCCGGTAGCTTTTGTTGTGCACTGCATGATGGGACGCTTGCAGGACTGAGACAAGAAAATGTGATGGAGCTCGCTGCTTGTTCCTCCCTTACACTCCTTCTCTCACACTCATTCTCTCCTTCACTCTCAAACACAACGCCCACACATTTCTGAATATTCAACGAATTAACGTTACTCTAGCTTTCCTTGAGCCATATTGTAAACACACAACAAATATTATTTCATTTCTAGTCAATACTATTGTAATGCATGTGTAATGATTATATTATAATCTTTCTAGGAACTGTGTAACATTAAAAAAAAAAGTCGCCTTTGATAATATCACTCAGGAAATGCTTGCAAATATATAGGTAAGTTCTGTGTCCTTGTGTTGAGTGTTTTCTCCCGGTTCTGTTTGGAGATTTCGCCTTTATACTGTTACATTGTCATTTTCTATGTTATATGGGACACAAGTGAAATAATAGTATATAATAATAATAATAATCACACACACAAATACATGCATTCTTATATTGCAATCAACAAGAACAATTATTTTTTCGCGAGGAAAATAAATGTGACAGGTTTTATTTCCGATGAAACAATAACAAAACATTTGTGGACATGGTGTCATGCTCCCCACTTCATGAATAAACAAAGTGTACACATCATGACAACAAACATACACTGGAGATAGGTGTGAAGATGACGAGGCTCAGTGGAGGAGGCGATTCCCACCCTTCCCTTCCTCCGCCCCACCATCCTCATTTCATCTGCTGATGATGGACACAACAACTGCTTAGCATAAAGAATAATTAATGTTGTGCCCTGCTGACAGTAATTGTGTTTAATTGTGTTAGTCGAAACCAGGCTTCGTCAGGTCATGTCCGTCACGTGACTTGGGGTTTAATCTATTAAAAAAAATGTGGGGAGGTGACGATAAGGATAAGCGTGTGAAACAGAGAGATTGACAGACAGACAGACAGAAGACAAGAGGACATAAAGGCAGGGAAATTATTACAAATAATGAATATTCCTTTCTTCCACATGGATATGTTCGGCTTGAGACCTAAATATTACTTTCGACAACATTCAGTACCCCGGATGTCATAAACGTGTAGATCACATGACTGTTCAATAAAAGAAAGTCTGGACAATTATTTTGTTCTGGAGAGCCTTCCAGGAATCTTTATTCCCGCGCATTTTAAATGAATGAATCAACAGATGACCAGTTTGCCAGAACCACTTCTGACCGACATGTGATAATTCAAATAATAAAATCTTTCTACTTTAACCTGGAAGTTACTAAAGGAGAAACGTTTAGCAACTTTTGTCTTGGGCTAAAACTGTTCTCGGCGATGGAGGAGTGGACGAGAAAAGCAATAAGTCCTCTATGTGGACACTGGACCAGCTTGGGTCCCAAGATTCCCATGAAGATCATGGACAGACTCCAGAAGTCCGCTTACTATGTCTTTCTCGCTTATTCAGAAACTTTTCGCTTTGAATTTTTTTGTTTGTTTGTTTAAAATAAACTTGCTATCAGAGGTCAGTTGTCAACTGTTTGGGAAACATCTGCAAAGAATACAGACAGGTTGTACTTTAAATAACGACTGAGCTTTGTCGTGAATAAATGACCTGATTCTTGTAAAGAGGACAAGGTTTTCCAGATGTGCATCCTATGACTAATGTCAACTATATAATACATCAACAAATATTCAGAATTCTTAAAATGTACTAGATATTCTGTCAAACAAAATGTTTACATAATTATGTCCCGCTTTTACAAATCCTCGAAAATAAATGCATTTTCAGCGGCGATTAAATACAACATTTCTTGTATCGAAATTCCCACAGAGTCCTGCAGTGAATTATGTCACCATGGGAACATTTGATTTTTCACATACTTCCGGTTGTGCTGTCAAAGATGGGGACAAGGTGGGCGAACTGTCATGGTGTGACACAACACACGCTTTCTTATACACCTGAATCATCGACAGCAGGTGCGACAACTCTGCTAATCCAGTGAATACACACTGGGGATAGAAAATATTTCCACCAGATGCGAATATGATTTGTGAAATAACTGCTGTTGTCATGAATAACAATATCGGAAGCAGACTGCACACAACACCTTTAAAATTAGGAAATTTAAAAAAGGATTAGAGTTTTTTTTTCGATTTGAATATGATCTGAATAGATCGAAATAAAGTTGGTTGGAGACAGTTAAAAGTAAGATTCACGCCATTGAATAGAAAAGTTTGGTAAGGAAACACAACCTTTCTTTCTGTTTTTTGCCACCTCTGTCAGTTTGTAACACGTAGAAATATCCGATGAACATGATTGGCTGAATAAAAGCACGTGCTCTCCAACTGCTCTATGGACACGCTCAGTTCCTGTCTCACGCACAAACCCTCTTGCAAACCGTTTTCATTTCAAACCATCGTCCCTGACCTCAACATGGCCCTTAGAACGAGGCCAGCTCTTGTTGCCCAGTCGACAAACACTGTTACTCACATCAAGACCAACATCACAGATGACGACAAACCGATCACAAGAAAGCTTTACCGAAGAAGTGACAGTTACATCAGTGCTGCAACAGCTCCACCCCAGGTGTGGACAATGTGGATTACAAGAGGTTGAAGTTCACGGACTAACGGGAGCTAGTTTAGAGAATTAATTTAGTAATGCTATTTGAAACAACAATTATATACATACTTCACAAGATGGCGGATATCTCCTGTTGATGGAAATTCTTCTAATCTAGTTATTAATGTCCTAACATGAAAACCTGAAGAGCTATTTCATCCATGCTTTATATCTTTATATATATATTCTCTGCGAATGGAGATAGGACAAATAAAACAGCCAATTCGGCTAAGAATGTAATCATAACAAAAACAGAGGAAGCTTTATATAACTAAAATCTTTATCACACTCAGAGACGAAATCGAAGGAGTGGTTCACCTGCTGCATGTAAATGTGCTGATCTCAGGAATCATTCC
The DNA here is from genome assembly GCF_003073045.1 of Pomacea canaliculata. NCBI lineage: Eukaryota > Metazoa > Mollusca > Gastropoda > Architaenioglossa > Ampullariidae > Pomacea > Pomacea canaliculata. The sequence continues at coordinate 23,067,010 of NC_037598.1, forward strand.
ATGAAACGGTTTTTGAATTGAAAAGCAGGGTTTGGGGAGTTGTAACAAGCCACTAAAAATTCAGATCAGAGCCAAGTATGGCCAAAGGACGAAGTCATCAGAGAGTTCAGGGTGTCGCGAACAGTTCTGAAATTCTTTTTGAATTGGTACTTGCAAGGTACATTAACTCCAAGTTCCGATACACACGAAATATCGCCCTGATGAAACCACCGACATTTCCAAGATAAATAATTGACGATTATACATCAGTTGATAATATTGATCAAATCGAGCATTCGTGACAAAACTAGACAGTGTGTGATTTACTATATATCTGCTTTCTCTGTGGGAGAGAGTGACAACGCCATCAACACCCACCACAACAGCAAAGCTTTCCACACAGCATCATTGCCCTCTTTAAGAGGACAGTCTCTGGTTCACTTCGCGAAGACTTGGACTCGTCCATCGAGGTCCATCCATCGTCTGCCGCTGTTGCACCAGCAAAAAAACATTTTTTGTTCATTTCGACCACTTTCTACCCGTGTGTGCCACCTTTGGGCACTGAGGCTTAACAGGCAGCCTAAAACTAAAGCTATTTACAATACTTAACCAGTCAGAACACGTTTCCTTACAAACCACAGTGTAAATGCAAAAAAACATACATACATCAACGCTTTCGTCATCAAAAGAAAAGCGTGACTGCAAAGACGACAATAAAACTGAATCGGAGGTTTGTGGTCATTATGGTCCAGACGACTTTTGTCCTTCAGAATTACAAATGCATCTGCAGCCATCTGTAAAGACAGAGCTACTCGCTGATCTTACAACAACCACGTTTCACTTTGAAACATGTTTTGTGTTGAAGCACGTTTCACGTTGAAACACGTTTCGTGATGAAGCACATTTCCTCTTGTACTTTTGTTCCCCTTTATTCCCCCCCTCACGATCGCTAAATCGTTGACAATTCTGTGGGTCTGCACAAAACGTTTTTTAAGAGAGATTTTAGATTATTGCTCACAGGTGAGTCAATTTGTTCAAAAAAGGACTCACAATGTGTCCTCTTGGATTACGTCATAGCAGGAGTCACATGACAGTCATCCTGTGCAGGGCCTCATAGTCACAGCAGGTGACATTAGAAGCAGCACGGACTGGCAAATTAATCGGAATGAAAGAGGAAAAAACTTTCCCCTCCGTGTGGTATTCCTCCGCTGGCTGTTGCATAGTTAAATGACTGGCGATAAAAAATATCAAAAGAAAGGACAGTTTGGCTACTTCGTGAAGGACCGAGCCAAGAAAGCGGGAAACGAGATTTCAGCTATTAAAAATGCTACATTATTTCATTATGAAGCTCAATCGCGCGCTGACCTAGGCACACACCTGCATACACACCTGTATGCAAGCAATCACTCACATGAAATGTTCACTTAGACAGCCTTGCACAAACATACATTAACTTTCACCACCATTGTGTTGGGGGTGGGCTGAACGTATATATTTGACAAATACCTTTCACTTTTTTTGTCTTGCACCTTTTTGTGAGGGTCCCTCCCTACTTTCTGGCGATTTTATAAAATTTGTTACTTCTTCAACATGACTTCTCCTATGCTATACTTAATTTTTTTCTGAATTGGATAGTTACAGCTGTATTACAAACTAAACATTTTACTGCTTATTGCAAAAATGTATGTATATATGTTTCACATATTTGTTTATAATATAAATAAGCTACTAGAATTTTAAATCGAAGATGACTAAGTTTTTTTTTTAACGGAAGTTGTTGAAAAAAGTGATTATAGATTAAAAGATTATTCAGGGTATTAAAGGTGTATAACACATTATCTTTTTTCATTATCAGATTATCTTGTGAGATGTTCTGCAACACACATACACTGGGGAAACTAGAGGGAGTAGCAGTTACACAGCTATCAGTGACAGTGAATGTCTGAAAACTACAATTGAGTCCTTTTCTTGTAAATCCAGTGAACAGGAGACAGCAAGACCGAGGAGCTTCTAAGAGGCTACCATTGGTATTTTGTCATTTAGTGCCCCCGTTGTCCAGCTGTCCACTCCAGCTCTACACTTCGCAGGGACTCCGTGATACAGGCACCCTGGGTACCATATTCACCCTCGGTACCATTTTCACCCTGGGTACCAGTTTGCATACTACGGCCTTGTCGGCGAGTCAAGAAAAGGGGGAAACTGCACCAGGCCCTGCTTTTCAAGTCTTTTTCTTCTTCTACTTCAAAAAAATGGTAACTAAATGACTGCAGCAGCGGAGTGTGAGAAAAAGGCACGACAATGCACCTGTAATGACGCAGATCAAAGGCAGCCGCCTCATCATGGCTGCCCCATAAACTGCAGCCTCTGTGTAAGCCGTGCTCGTAAGTCTGTCTTCTGGTGTGAGTTATGCCTCGCCTCGGGCTCGCCTATCTAGGCCACTCGTTCTTCGCATGCTCTGCTTTCTTTTGTCTGAGGTGGGTGTAACATCTCTCGTCCTTACGTATAGAAAGTCTGGTGTGGATGTTTGTATTTCTTGGGGTTTTGTGTGTTTATTTTGGGTTGCCATGAGCGATGTTGTGAAGAATCCACCTAAAACATTTTTTTGTGTTTGTTTCTCTTGGAATTGAATCCTCCCCCTCGCACACCACCACTCCACTACCCATCCTTTTTGAAGTTTGAACCTTTTGTAGAGGAGGTCAATCTCGTTGAATATACTTACGTAGCGGATTTGAAGAGCACGGAGGAAAGGGGTGTAGCTCTGATGGACGAATTGAAGACCTGCTGAGAAAACTATATACTTCAGGTCAAGGAAACTGAACTAAATTTTTAAAAATTTGAGACAAATAGAACTGTGTGACCCGCCACCCAATGAACCCTGGTTGGTGGGTTGTTGTGGATGGTGGTGCTAGGGAAGGGTTACTCAATGTCAATAATCTCACTGACCATCGATTAGATCACGTGACGTGACCACGTACTTGCACTTGTGTATTCTCTGGTACTTTTTTATATTTCTTTTAACTTGTTGAATGCCTGAGACCTCGCGCGGTCAACGTGACGGTGACGTGGACGTCAAAGACGATGGTCACGCCTTACGCCGTCTTAGTTGCACGTGAACTTCTCGCCACACCCTCCTAGTCGCCACCCGAGGTTATTTGCACGTCGTCTTCTCCTCAAGGGAGGTTATTCGCACGTCGTCTTATCTGCACGTGAGCGTGTTCGCACGCCGTCCTATTTGCACGTGTGGAAGTCCACCATGGTCTCGCACGTCTTACACTCCACGTAGCAGCACCAGTGGAACTTGCAGTGACACCGTTCCACGTAGCGCACCACCTGCGTGTTGTAGCCCCGTCCGCAGCACAGCAGGTCGCAACTGTCCGAGCCGTGCGACGTGCGGTTGCACACCCGGCCGTGCGTACCCAGGATGCCGCGCTTGGGGTTGTGGCGGCAGTAGTTGGGCGACCGATGGACGTACACCAACTCCTCGTAGGAGATCGGCACGCGGCGTTTGGACTTCTCCTTGCGTCGCAGCTGGTTGGGCGAGCGGCGGGCCAGGCGCACCGACTTCTCGTAAGAGTCCTTCAGGGCCTGCCCCACCTCGTGGAACGACGGCAGCCCTCGCCAGCACGTCTTCACCGCACAGGAACCGGAAACGCCGTGGCAGCGACAGCGCAGGCGCATCAAGTTTTCCACGGCCTGCAACAAAGGAAAGAGACTGCAGTATCTTATCAACAGGATGGACTCTTTCTTGTCTTTTTCTTGTTTTTCTTTCTCTGTTTATTGGTTTCTTATTTTCTTTCTATTTTTTTCGTTTGGTTGGTCGTCCATATTTGATTATTTCGTTTGTTTTTTTCTTGACCTATCTCACGCATTCTTTCTTTTGTTCTTCAATTCGTTCGATTGTTTTGCAAAGGTCACACAAAAGGTCAGTTTTATTCACTAATTAACACTAGCACTCAATGATCACATGCTTCAGACAAACATTTGTAGACATGCAGACATACCCTCCCTCTCCCTCCCTCCCTCTCTCTCACACACATACACACAAACGTACGGACGCACTACACGCATTTCGTATTTCAATAAACATTAACATAATGTCTCAATATATATATAGTTTCTGTATCGTAGATATATGTTGCGAGAAAAACACAGACACGCACACACGTGAGTATTATGTCTACCACGTGTATAAATGTCTATATACACTGATATGCAAGAAGTTGCCTTGATCTTTACACACCCGCCTATCTGAAATGGAGGTGATCGAGGAGGCGTTCACCAGAAAAGTCACAAGATCTACCCGGGAAAACCCGGGTAAATGTCAGACAGTCGATCTTTGTGCTAATGGGGTAAGAAAAGCTCGCTCTTGATCCCAACAACCCCGACAGTCTCCTCGCACACGTCCCACGCATCCAGTGATAAGTAGACAAGCTGCTTGTTGTGATAAGAACCTGCTGCGTCTGAGTTTCCCCCACCGCCGTCACGTAACTTTCATTTCAGGTCACACTCTGCAGCAGAGTGCGGCGACCGACGTGCGTGACAGGTCATCTTGCATAACAAATAGTAAAAATGGCAAAGACCTAGGCCATGATGGGCTTTGTCCTGAAGTGCTAAAGCTAGAAGAAATCACGATGGTGCTCAGAAAGCTGCAGAAATTTTGGGATATCGAACAAACACCAGGAGGCTGGAAAAAAAGGTTTGGTGTCCACGTCATTGCCAAAGAAAGGTGACTTAGGGGACTGCAATCATTGGAGAGGCATCCCCCTGTTTTCGAAAATGAGAAAAAATCTTCCGTCGAGTAATTTTGGAAAGGTCCACCTCTATTCTTGACAACACCAACAAGCACACACACACACACACACAACATTCACAAACTCAGGATTCCTCTCGCGCACCACACGTGCATGGTTTGTGTGTTTATTGTTTAAGGGTTTTTGTCTCCCAGATTACACGATTTTTAAGGAGCTGGGGATTCATTCACATGTACTAGTTTCTTCTGTTTCACAGAACGTCCCGTTGTATCCACATCTTCGCCTCAATAAATATGACCATGGGAAAGAATCGAAGAAAAAAAGAAGTAAAAGTTCCCAGAGAAAATGAAGAGTTTCCGGAACACCATTACTCCGACCGGCCTGTGGCAGACATCAGAAAACTGTTGTGCATGATGTTGAACAAGTTATTTTCATCACGAGAGGAAAGACTGTAGACGGATTCAAGGCTTTCCTCCTGTACCGAGGGGGAGCGAGGTGAGCTGGCATGACGAGCAGGGTGAGGAGATGACTGGCATGACGAGCAGGGTGAGGAGATGATTGATAGCCAGTCAGTCGGTACCCGAGGATCTGACACGCCTCATAAAATGCCGGGTGCGCCGTTATTTGTCAGTTCACTGACCGCAGAAGTGTATAAAAACCAACGTCCGTGGCCAGCGACTGTGGCTGTAGTTGATGGCCAACTGGTCGTCGGCCTCCTGACCCCAGCAGCAATGACCAACGTCCGTGCAGCTCACAACACGTAGATGGAAGACAGTGAGGGAAGGGTAAACGGAAAAAGTACCTTAAAAGGTTTATAAATGAACCGGGGTGTAAGTGCAACCTTACAACTGCTTAACCACAATCATTGGCTTTAAACTTCACTGAAATTCATTTACCAACCAAACCAAAGACAAAGAAGGAGGAAGATCGGTACAACGAAAGGCAAACTATACACCACAAGTATCTATCTCGCCTTGTGGGCAGTGTCTGTACACCAAAGTATCTAGATGATTCATGGATGGCATTCTCCTCCAGTCTAGAGCCATCGCCCAGTACAACCCTTGGGGCCGTAAATGTGGACTGGACACAAGACGCGGATTTTCGATTATCAATGAGCCGCCGAAGTGAGCGCTGTTTACACCTAGAAAAACCATTTTTCAGTCCAGGCTGATTTATGGCTTCGATTTTGTCTACGAGTATTGCTATTTGCGGCGGTCATCTCTAATACACGCACACACGCGCAACCCATCACACGGACAGATAGACAAACACGTTGTTCACCTGACAAGATAGTCAAGGAATGGGAGCTATGAAGAGGACATGTTCGTAAACCAGCCCATGTTTATTGCTGTCCTAAACACTCGCTTCAGTAAAGCTCGGGATGCAAGGGTGGAAAAGAGTTTAGGATAAAGTGACAGAACAACACAAACTGGAAATTGTTCTGTTACTTTCATAATTACTGTCATCATCTGCGCGTGCGTGGATTACATGTTGTCGAAGCTTTGTTACAAACTGACGGAAGTAAACAGATCAACAAACACACTCACACATAAAGAGGGAGAGAGAGGCTAATCCCTGAAGGAGACATGAAATCTGAACGCGCTAAAAATCCCAGCATGGGAGCAACATTCCCGCCATCTTGTCACGCGTCTCCCGTAGCAACGACTTGGTGCGCGGGTCGCCGCTAATGGCCAGCGGAAAGAATCGTCCCTTGTCGTCTGTACTGTCGCACTGTCGTCTGCCATCGCCGGAGTTTTGTCCTGGCCCGCCGGGACACATCCCAAGCGCCCGACCCATAGAAAGCCAACACAGGCCGGAACAAAAGGGGCACAATTCGTAGGAAACGGTTCCCTCCCTTCTCCCTCCCCTTTCATAGCTTGCCTTCCCGGCTTTTCGTGCTCGCCCCGGAGTCGAGAGGTTGATGTCTCAGCCCTTGTGCTCGGCGAAGCAGTTGCAAGAGCCCCCCTGTCCTCGCTGCGGGAACCTCCAGGTCAACCACGCCGATGATGGCGGCAAAATTAGGATGACACGTGGTGAAAGGCAGCGATTTGTCTCCCCCTGACATCGACACCATGACGAGCAGCTTGGTCTGTGTGGGAGGGAGGCCGTCAGGGAGAGATGGCGACGATTCATCTCCTCCCTCGCTTTCAACAGTCAATCAAGAAGTGATGGGAACAGGTCTGAATGCCAATGAGGACACGAGACACTTTTAGCACGCGCATGATGTCAACGTTACAGATGGCGCTCGAATCGCTGGTAACTCTGACATCCTTAAGGCAACTACGAACTCAAGAGTATTTCTCATAGTATATAAAATATACTTGTTGAAAAACTAGTCTCCAGCATTAGAACCGGATCTTGTACACCCTCTCACCAAATGAACATCCCTGCTGCCAAGTACTTGTGCTCTGGAGGACTTTTGAATAGGCATAGAGAGCTATCCAACGGCTATCCACATTACATGAGATCCCTAAACAGGGCAACAAATAACATCTGAGCTAATCGCTAATGTTAGCACCAAAACTAACTACACATATAACAGGGAGCTGTAAACAAAACCCACGAGCGACTAGATGTCATTGTTGAATGTGGACGTTTTTTTTAACTCATATTTATTTGTATTTGTCTAAGTTTTATTTTAAAAATTCTTTACACTTGTTTGAAGATATGTCCTCTTTGACAGAATTGATGGAAGCTGCAAGTATGTCTGGCCTGTGACCACCCGCCCTTGTTTTTCAAGATTCCAGCAGCTGACTGAAGTCGTCTGACACTAGAGTTTGGAAACTCAGACGAAGAGGGAGAGATGTTGTTGTAAGTTGTCATATTTCTGTAACCAGCAGTCAAGTGTTGTGAATGCCCTGCTCATTCTTTGGGCTGAGGTCTTGTGGCGGTCTGTCGGGCAAGTATGTTTCTCCGCGGGTTTCTGTTGCTGTGAAAAAGTCTTTGTTGGGCCTTGTGGCAACCGCACGGGACGCTGAACAAGCAAGCAAACAAAACGATTGCTGTCAGGAATGACATCAAAACACTTACCCGCCGACAAGATAGGCATCTTCAGTTTGTGAAACCTGTGAGATCTGATGTCAGTTTGAATTTGTTCTGGTTTGGTTGGTTTGTTTTAAAAATTCTTACTTTTTTTCCAAGATTTTTTCTTTTCTGTATTCATTATCAAAAGTTTATTTCTCGTCCCTACAAAGATCAGGGATGGTGTAAGAGCCCTGACACAATGTTACGGTAGGTGAATATATCACGGGAGGTCTGTCAAAAAAAAAAAAATAAATAAAAAACAAGGTTGGGGGACGGATCACAACCGTTTGTAAAGCATTGGCGAAGGCATTAATTTGATTCTTCTCCCTGGGACAGTGAACAGTATTCATACTTGTTGTTGAAAATGTTTTAAAAATTAAATTTTGTTTCGATGAACCACTCCAACGACTGTCAATGCCTGTCATGAATCCCAGCTAAGAAATCTCGGTACCTCACGTGGCTCTACCCGAGAGTGCCAGGTTAGTGTAGGAGGACAGACGGTAGAGTCTTTCATACCCGCCTCACCTGGTCCTCTCACCTGATCCAGATTTACCTGCGTGAACATTTCAAAGACATCGCTTTTCCCAATAGAGAGAGAGAAGGAGAGGGTCATGCGATGAAAACAAATGTAGGTCGTCAGCAGAGCTGTAACAGGTGGGGTAAGGGGGAGATGAGGTGAGTGTTTGGGAGGTGCACAGCTTGGTGCTCTGGTTGCAGGTAAAAGCCGGAATCTGTGCAGAAATTTTGTGACCGGAAAAAAACAAAACAAAAAAAAACAACCCAAGCCTCTAAACACGATTTTCTCATTGGACAAACCCTTCAGGAGTAAAATAGAGGTGCATGTAGTTTTCAAGCACTGGGTAATATCCGGTCTGAGAGTGTGCACCCGAACATTGCTTGGCGCTCTGGACTCACTTCTGGCTGCTAACTGTTGAGGATGTCGTGGAAACCACTAACCGCACATAAAGCCTCGCGTTTGCTCGCGAGTTTATGATCAGATTCCCGGAAACATGGGTGTGATCTTTGTGAGGAACAGCAGGGATCCCCTTCAGAAGCACGAAAGGTTAGGGTTCACTTCCGGGTCATCGCATTAGTGACTTGTGAGGGATATATTCTCGTCATCCTTTCCTTAACCTTTTTTTTTATCTACCATTTGTTTCACTATCCGAAGCTAGTTCATGTTATTCACTTAGTTTCAATCTAAACAGAAAAAAATATTCCTGAAGCGAGATAAAGCCAATGAACATCACAGTTCTTTCCTAGGTTTCAGAAAAAAATTGGTTCCCAAAGGTAAACAACACCTGATGTGGTCGAAGCTATCTCATTGGCTGCTGTTACTGTGACGTCAGCAGTGGACATTTAAGGTCAGTGCAATCCTACTTGACTCGGGCTCGGCTTTAATGTCTGTCAACAGGTGAATGTCCTCTGTTATATAATCGTTCACAAAGCAGTTACAGAAGAACTGGGTCGGAATGTTGCAGGAGAACAAGAAGGACAAACAGGGAGACAGGTTTATGTCAAGCACAGCGGAGGTTTATTGTTTGTTTTATTGACCTGTAGTACTATTTGAGCAACAAAGAAAGTGGAGACATGATTATGCCATGGACAGATGTTGTTTTGGCGACTTGACTGGCCACTCAGTGCAGATAGGTTAATAATCTCTACATTCGTGGTAGTCGAGACTTTCAATTCTGGTTTTCAAGCTTTCTGTTATTATTCACAGTCTGACTGTTTTATCCACGAAAAAAAGAAGGAAAACTGATAGGTTTCACACATAAATCACTTTACTTTTGGCTCTATTAGCTCTACTTATTGTTTGATGTGTAGTCTCCATGTCACATCTACACCCTCTACAAACAAAATCATGAATCCGCATTTCTCTCACATTGAACATTGTGTACATATTTGCCAACCGTACTCCCACACTGGATGGTGTTTATCTGGTAAGGAGCATCCTTTTGCCAATGCATTTTATAATAAAAATGATGATGAGTACAGAAAATATCTGTTGATGCTGCTCAGCTCATGTCGCGAGTTATAAGGCTAAAGGTGACAGTCAGGACAGCGCACGATCGCCCTGTCAGGTCTCTCACGGAATCCGAAGGGTTAACATTTAGCTGTGGTTCAGCTGGAGGTGAGGACAGTGGGGATCGAGTCATCAAAGTGGCAAATGTGCACCTTTAGAATGCTAACGAGGACAGAACAGTAAACGCTCGCAGCGGGGAGACAAACTCGTCCCGCGGTTCCCTATGGCTGTTTGCTCTGGCCAAGGGAGGCAACTAGCAGTTGGGGATAAGGCAGGTGAAGAGTCAGGGGTCTGTAACATGACATTTACTGTTTAACGAATGGGTGTGGGGCTGAAGGGGCTGGGTGTTTACCTGCAAGCCTTGATGATGCGGGGAAGTGGAGAGTTGAGTGGTTGGCGCATTGGCGTCCATTCTGAGAAACATTTTTGTTACCTTTTCATCATCATCATCATGATCATCATCGGTTCATTAGTCGGCTCGCAAAATTCTCCGTCCTCTGCCGTTCTTGGGGATGCTAGTCCACGATTGGGTGATGTCTTCTGTTGGGAATCAGTTCGTGGCATTCTCTGAGTGTCTACATCTATGGTACACATTTATTCATGAGCGGACAGAGTCGAAGAACGCTACCTTATCTACCACCGACATCAGAAGTGGCCTACCCTCCGCTTGGGCTAAAGGTCATGTGCATACATAATTCTCCACAATCGTCCAGTAAGGTCGCGGGCAGCCGACGAGAAGTATACGTGTCTGACCCGCCATGAACTCTTATGTGTCCTGTCTATCCCATAATGGCTGTCCTTGCTTGTCCCTCAAATTCTACGATATTTTTATTATTCACTTTAAAACATTTATGGCGCTATGAAAAAAACTAGATTTACTAAAATGGCCGGTTGCCCTGGGGGGTCAGATGACACTCCCCAATACGAACCCAATTGTTTTCCTTTTTTTTTTACCTAGGTACTTGTCTGCTGGATGACATGCACGTGACCGCTGTAACCCTAAAAAAGGATTCAATCTTGGGGTGAGCGCAACAATTTAAACACCGGAAGGTGAAAAGGTGATGTTTAGAATTATTTTCGTTGTTAATATTTGTGTCAATGGTCAATATTTGTACTTGCAGTTTTGGTCGTTCTGGGGTCACCAATATTACAGCCAGTATCAATCGTTGTCTGTCCCCAGCTCCTCTCCGTAGTCCTCCACTTCTCTCCCCCCAACCAATCCTCTTCGTCACCACGCTTCGAACTCCAAAGGATGCGGTGGGACAGTTTATGGCCCACGTGCCGATAACATCGCTGTTCTAACACATCGATGCCAACCAATAAACAAGCTTCGCAGACACTCCCCCCGACCCCCCGACGAGATAATGTGAGATTTGAGCTCGGACCACGCGTGACCTTTCGTCCGGACATGTTCTTCCGTTTGGCTACCAGCCTCGTAAAATATTGTTGCCAGTCGCGATACGTACCCATGCGAGCCTCGTTTCCACAACCTTATCCGGTCATTCCACAGTTAATGACCCGCTAGTCTTTTTCTTCTACCTCGGCGGCGAGATCTCACGAGACACCGTTTGATCCGCGGAACCGCCAGGTAGCTGTGGCCAGGTAGTGGGTGTCCACGCCAGGTTTTTTTATGGGCATCTTCCTCCCGAAGAGTTATGCCGTGTACTCTGTGACCTCTTGAGAACTTTATGACCTTTACCCCCTTATTTCTAGGCTTTCGTGAACGTCTGTAAATTATTTTTTCATACAAAAAATGTCTTACATGATGAGCTGTCTAATCAGCAAGAAAGTAAACAACGTTCAAGGAAACTTGTCTGTGTTTCTATATATATTTAAATATAGTTATATATATATACCTTTTTTATGAACACACGCCCTAAGCAGAGATGTGACCCAGTCCTGAACATTAACCCTATCTCAATGTATCCCTAGGCCTAATTCAAACTTATCCTTAACCCTCACACTCATCCAAATCCAAATTCTATCCCTAACCAAAGATAATGCAGGCAATTGCTAGAGAGCTATATATATTTAAAGAATCACAAGAACAAAGAAAGAAACAAAAATGAAATAAAGAAACAGAAAGACAAATATGTAGAAACATAAAAATCGTACCTCCTCACACGAATGAAAGCAACATCTGTCACATTAACTCCACCATTGCCACACCACTGCCGCAGCTTCACTTCAGCTGAACACGAGCTACACTAATTAAAGCTGAACAAATTAATTCTATGCTATTTTTTCTAGGTCGTCAAAAGATTTTGAAATGAGTTAAAGCGCCCCACATTATTTATTTAAGCATCCTCAGACATATTTGTTGTAGGAAAAACAATTTCTCGTGCGGGACACAGAGAACACTCCGGCAATCAAGATTAACGATATAAAAAATAAAAAGAAAAAAGTTTGTGTGTGTGTGTGTGAAGGGCGGGGGCACAAGAATATTCTGGAGAAGGGAAAGGAATGAAACACCTGGTCGACGCCATCACGTGACCGCGGTAAGAGACGATAGAATCGTTCTGTAAGAGCAAGATGCGGGGAAAAAAAATTCGCTTTGCGCAACATTTTCGCGCAAGCTTCCGGTACACGTTGCTGGGATCACGAAACGTGCGCCAGAAGATAAACTATTGGAAGGGCTTCCAGAAGCTTCTACAGAACTAGACGCATAAAGATGAATCGTGTGTACCTTCTGTAGCAAGGTGTTCGCTGACCCACCCGACAAGATTCAGTTGGGTTTTTTTTCCCTGAAGCAAAATTTTGCACACAAACTGTGACTTGTAGGAGGGTTAGGCTGTCATAACTGTGTTCAATAGTGGGGTGCATCATTTTTTTTTTTCTTCTAAAGATTGGTATAAAATCAGTGCAAAATATTGAGAAAATAGTAGCTTGTACGTTTTACACAGTCGTTCGAAAATGAATTCCCGTTCCTAGTCCTTCAAGTTCACCGAGGTCTTCTCTTCATGCCTTCAATTAGTTCATGTAGTGCCAGGGTCTGAGAGAAGGTTCGAGAATGTCATATTTTCTGGGTCAGTCTTGACTATAAAACTGTTGATAGCTTGACAGGAAGGATGTCCAGGTCCGGCTACTCGCCAGCTAATGAGCAAGTCGTCTGCCCTGTCTGATGTTCTTCAGTGGACGGACCAGCCAGGGGTGACCGGGTCTGATTGGTCTAGAGATGGAAGACAGACCGGCATTAAAGTGCCAAGCGGTTGATGTACTATGGAAGAAGGAAGGATAGCGAGTAGTCTACTATATATGTGATGTCATGAAAGTACACCCTCGATAGTTTCCGTTAGTTAATCTACTTTTATCACTTACTACCATAAACATATATATATAATGTTCAAGTACAATTAATAATAATGTAAGTTTAGGGGATCGTTGCTCGTGTGGGCGAAGAAGGAATAAAAAAGGCGTACAGTGGCTGGGTGGAGGGTGGTCTGATCAACATAAAAATTCGTGCCAAGCGACTGTTAACTGCCTTAGTTCGAGAACTACTTTCCTTCGGTAGTGTTAATCCACCCTCAATCAATCATTCAGGACTTTCGTGGTCTTCTGTGTTGTCCCTAACTGCAGGCTGAGGCGATGTCTATGAGAGAGAGAGAGAGAGGGAGAATGAGCGGACAAACGAATGAAAGAACGAACAAACGAACTTTCTTGATTAGGCCATCGGCCCATTTCAGGAGGTAAGTGGATTGACAGGTATGTAAGGAGATAAGTCCTACTCAAGAATAATCTATACGAACTTGAAATACTTTAAAAACAAATAACGATACGTTGGACAAGATTTTAGTGTCTTGAAGGCCAAACATCACAATCTAGAATTAGACGACTATCTACGAAACTTAATGGATATGAATTTCTCTCAATAATATTCAATAATTTCTCTCAACAATAGCATAGGCCGGGGAAACAAAAACTAAAATATACTTCTGACTCTCCGGTATCACGACAGATTGAATAGTCACGATCCATAGCAACAAGATTATATTTGCCCATCAAACAATTTCAAAATATATATATGAGAAATAATCGTTGATGGAATAAAGCAACATAAGCAGTCAGTCAGGTCTAAATCATTGAACTTCTCTACATTATCTCAATGATGTAAAAGATGATTCATTTGACGAAAAACATTGTTCTCGATGAGAAAACCGTCCTTCAATGACCAGATTCTCCATGACACTTATCGAGAAGATAATGGTTAGACGAGATAACCGGCAACTGGAGAAAGGTGAGGGCTGGCTCTGCCCGCGATATCATACCAAAGTCCCTCCCACTCTACCACCCACCCGTATCATACTGGTATGATGTCTTCATTTGGCAGAGTCTGGGTGCCAGGAGTGCCAGCCCTGTACATGTTTGTAAAGCTGGAGTGGAACATCACAGCTTCGCACCTGCATTTGTAGGAGACCGAACGTTCACGAGGTCCAGCGCGCCGCTCACCGACGAGAAGACACGCGCCACCCGTTGTAAGTTCATCAAGGGCGGGTATACGAGCTCCGTCTGGTGGGACTGTCAACTCTTGCTTGGTAACAAGGCATCCGTCAGCAGAGTTATTGACCCCTATCCTCCGCTGGTTGGCGGGGGCAGTTGGCGGCGAGGTTGGGAGACTGAGTCGGGTCGCCTTGCCGAGGGACACATCCATCATGGAGAACTCCCAGCGAGACACTTTATGAGGCACCAGGCCTGCAGCCCAGCAGCTTTTGTAGCTTCAGATTCCCTCCCACTCTACCATCCACCGTAATGGGCTGACTAGTAAGTGTGGGCGGGAGGGGAGGAGTCGGAGGGTTGGGGTTAGAGGGGCGGCAGCACTCAGATCAGCATTAATGTCATCGAGCACACACACACGCACGCGGCGACGCTGCGCATGCCTACTGCACTCCAATAACCACGTGGTGTCTCCATGTCTTACTCTTGTCTCCGGGTGAATAGAGACAGCGGGTACCCCGATCACAGCCTGCTCGCACCCCGCCAGCGTGTCCCTAACCGCAGTTGACGTTGGGCACCCAAGCGAGAAAGCTCACTGCCACCCGTAATTGAATGTGAACCTTTTCACACAAGAGACAGGTGCACGGGTCTCGAATGATGCCGAGAAATCGCGAGCTGGTACGAATGATAGGTTAAGTTACCGGGAAAGTGCTTCGACCTTATGGTGAGTTCACACTCAAGGGTAAAAAGGACAGGGTTACAAACAGGAGCACCCGGCACGAGCCTTCCTGTGACAGTTTTGTGAACAAATGTCACACCCATGGAAAAAGTGTGTATCAGCCCGTGAGATGGGATCTGAACCCACTACTATCCGTTCTCCTAGAGGGAACAAACAGACTTGTTACCATTGTGTTACTGGCCAGTCCTTGTATACAAAATATACAGGCATTTCTTTTAAGTAGAAAAAAAATGTTCTTAGCATGAGGGAAACCTGGATACATTCCTATGGTATGTCAGAAAAATGCGGCGAGATAAGCAAGTATCCATGCGACTGGTTCACTTCTGATCAAGAAAGCATATTAACCAGAATATATAATTTCCCTTATCTGATCCCATATGCTAATTTCTCAGCGGTAGGAGTAGAAGGAAAAGGAAATATGGAATCCCATTTTCCCCAGCTCAAAAGGGGACGGGACCTGTTTCATTTTCTTCTGAATATAAATCAAACTCAGTACAAAGGGGGAGCTGCCTGTCATACAGGGAGAGCCGGCAATGGCAGTTGTGGAACTCGTGTTTGCCTCGTTTGACTTGTCGTGGAGCTTGATGTCGAAGAGAGAAGCAAAGGAGAGAGAGAGAACAGCTAAAAAAAAAAAAAATAAATAATAAATTAAAAAAGTAGAATAAGGAATGCAAAACATCCATAGTCTTATCGACAGTTACTTTCCCTTCCTTTCTTATATTGTTTCCTTCTGCGCCTTACGAAAGCAAAACATACCAAACATAATACTCAAATGAACATAATATGAACATATAGACAAAACAACAACAAATACACACAAACACACCACACAACTTCAAAGTATAGATACAGTCAAGGCGAGGGGCAGGACAGACAGTTTGAAGACTGGTTTTGATGTGTTTTGAATGAACTTGGGGGTCACGTGATTCCTGGCAGCGAGGAAGCAAAAGTGAACTCGACAGATGGCACTTTCACACTTTGCAATTAATGAGGCTGCACCACTTTCACCTGTTACTTGTGAAAGCCTCTCGCGACCGCCTGCGACCAGGTGTGATAAGGACTGTGGTAACGCTGATCATTATCCATTACTCATTACTGCCCGGTGATGTCAGTGCTTTAAACTTCGTTGTCTATTTTATTATTTTAATTTTCATTCCAGGATATGTTCATAGGTTGAATCCATAATTACGATATTATATATTATTTTCATTTGGAAACACCTACTTACATATATTGTAGTCAATATTGATGATAACTAATTTAGCGATTTTATAATTAATTAGATACATAAAATTAATCTAGCTGCTAACTCGCTCTGATGGTTAGAAAGAAAAGAAAAACTATTTTCGGGACTGAATCATCCACCCAGACAGTCCAGATTATTATTCCTCTTGCTTCGTCGAATCGAAATTTTGAGTCTGAACATGACACTTGATAAACAAGTCTCCACTCAAACAAGTCTGCTGGCTTGCTACAGACTGAGCCATGATCAGAGTTATCCACCCCATCGTGTCTGACCACCCTTAACACGCTTGTCTGCCCTTGGGCTCAGTCCAGACTTGACTGTTGTAAGTCTGCTCGCTATCTCATTCATAAACTTCCCCAGGTGCAAACCTCCCCCGCGCGTCCTTTGATGTCCCGACACAACAAGGTGATCAGCTTACCTCTCTCTTCTTGTGTAGAAGGCTAACCATTCCCCTTGACTGTCCTCTGTCACAGCTTCTTCCTGGGTTTCTGCCACCCCTTCCTTCCTTTAAACTATAAAAAAATATCTCTTCACTCCTAGAAATCCTTCTAGATACCACTACTCTTGGTCTGACTGCTGCACTTGCTCCGTTCCTGTCCCCAGGACCAAGACAAGCCTCTGGCATTGAACTATTGACCATCTAACCTGGGATAATGCCACCTTACCCTGGACTGTCACCACATAACTTTAGACTGTGCATTCTACCTATGGACTATGGACATCTCATGTAAATAACTTTTTTAGCTATTTGTCCAGACCTTCCTTCCTTCCTTGTACATTTTTTTCATTTGTTCACAGTCTGGATTCCAATCAGTTCATATAGCGACATCAAGTGTAGAAAAATATCGGAGAATTTCTGCACCGTCAAATAGAATCGATGTATTATTCTTTCTATTTTTGATCTTTTTTTTTTTTTAAACTCATTTGATTTCACCTCCCGCAGTACCTTCAAGCCGCCACGCCCCCTCGCGGCCGCCCTCGTAGATTTAAAAGGCCCATCATTTTCTCTCTCATGGTTTTCGATCCCATTCCACCCCGAAGTATAAAAAAAGCTTATGTGGACAATAAACGAAGTTGTTGTGCCTTGCAGCTTAGTGTCCTATGACAAAATGCCTTTACAGCTGAAAGGTTTATGAGCAGGCTGGCACAATGGCGGTTACAAACTCTTGCAAACCCCCATGGCATGAATTATTCAAACGATGTGAAATCTCCCTGTGTGGGACAGGCGGCTGTGCCACAGGTGACACCACCATTCAGCAGCATGAGGTGTCGTCAGCTTGCATTAGACCTGCGAGTAGACACAGGCCTGGCTTGACACAAAAGCCGGAAGGAGTATGAGTAGCTGTTCACAGCTTTTCTCCTTTTTTCCTCCCTCCCTCCTGACCAGGCTTCTTGCCGCCAAATACCGTGACACCTGTTCAGGCTACACTGCAAAAATATTGGAAACAATGAG
The DNA here is from genome assembly GCF_003073045.1 of Pomacea canaliculata. Lineage (NCBI taxonomy): Eukaryota > Metazoa > Mollusca > Gastropoda > Architaenioglossa > Ampullariidae > Pomacea > Pomacea canaliculata. The sequence goes on from NC_037598.1 coordinate 23,084,659, forward strand.
GGAAATTCATCCCATGCAAGGCCTCACAGTTTTGACCAATCGGAGTTAAGCACTAGAGTACACTCTTGACGTCACCAAGACAACGCTACGTCATGAGTTGCATTAAAATGCAACATTATGCATTATGTAGCACATTACCTAAAAATTCATTTCTTTTCAAGAAACCTTACTGTGTTCTCTATTCAATATTAAGACTCTTCTTCATTCTTTTATTTTTGTATTTACATTTTCATGCATTTGATTGGTTGTTTCGAAGAAGGGGCCCTTATAGGGTGAATAATAATCTTGGCGCCCAATACAAAAATGCGCTGTTCAAAAATTACCTGCATGTGAATGTGGTTTACTGAGGTCATTTATGTATATTATAATTTCGATTTCCTACGATTCCACTTAATTGTATCCGCTATGACAATCTTTACATATTGACCTTATGGGGTACCGATGAGCGAAGTAGGAAAATAGTAATTCTGGTCTGAAGAAATTTTGAATAAAAGATTATCGGAGGTATCAATGTAGTTTAATATCATTTAACCACAAGTAAAACTCGCTTCAGCGCGGAAATATTAAGTTTTCTCAATCTCTTACTGTCGTGGAGAGTTACCTCGCCTTGACGAGGTCAGAGTGCAATTCGGAGACCGCGGCGATATACACGTCTTACGTTGTCTCCCTTGCGTACAAAAAATCACAGATAAGTAAGTTATTTCCCTTCCCTACAAGCTGTCCAGATGATAACAATTTCTTGGGGTCATCGCTGACCGCAAACTATCCTTTCTTATATGAAATCTCTACGCCTCACCTGTCAGACAAAGCCGTTAACAGTCGCCATATCAGCTGGCAGAGGACCGCACGGTCTTACTTATCTGTATCGCGTCCTGGTCCGCTCGGGTGTAGGCTATGGCTTTGAGTGTTATCTCAAAATTCTTGACCCTTTTCATCATCACAGGATTCTTATCTGTCTGTGTAGCTTTCACATCGTTCCTATACAAAATTTTATGCAGATGCTAATGAACCATCACGTTCTCTTTGCCGTCTGAAACTTCTGTCATCTGATGTCTGTCCTTTAAAGCTCACCCTGGAAATCCTCCTTACTGTTCGGTTTTTTGTACTTCTTTTAGGGAGGCCACAACACATTTTTAACATCATGCTTTTTCTTTTATATTGTCCATTTTCCCTTTAACTAGAGAGATGCTTTCTAGCTGGTTATACTATGTCACGTGGCAGCTGACATTCTTGTGACAGAACGCAGACTAATTGAAAAACTAGTAAAACAGGATTTAAAACTTGTGTTGTCAAAATTAAATTTTAAAAACCCACTTGAATAGTGTTTAAGTTTCTGAGGTCCAAGAAGACAAAAATGCTGGGGATGGGATGGGGATGGAACCCATCAAGTGTCTATAACCATTCAGACGATAACTCATTGAGGTCCTCTTCCACCTGCATTAAGATAAATGTCAACCATCTTTCGTAAAAGCATCATCTTAAATCGCAGAAGGCAGTTTCTCAGACACAACATCGTGAGAAATAATAAAAATGAAAGTTTTATCTCTTCCATCCAGCCATCATTCGATTTATTAAAAAGAAATAAAAAAGATATGCGTTTATTTTCTGCTGGATTGATCTTTCCTCACGTGTGGCGTCAAGCGTCTAGATTAGGGCTACTTCTAAAGATGCTTGTTGAAATATTCTCAAACATCATAATACAAATTGTAACAGGGGAAAAGCGAGATCACTTTTGATGTTCTGAGAGTTGAGTACCAAAGCTACATAATGTGTCCTTCGCCCTTTGCTCTCTGTCAGATAAGTGTCTCAAGTGTCCTCAGTGTAAGTGGCCCTCATATTCATCGGTCTTTTGATGTTTACTTCACCTTACTCCTCCAGTGTCTCACCCAGAGTCACAGCACAGCACGAACACCAGCATAGACACAACAGACACACGGGAACTAAGACTAAGAGCTATTAAAAGCTAAAACGAAAAAAAAATAATACAAAAAAGTGATGCGCCACCCACGAACATAGATACAGAAAGACAGACAGGTCGCTGCACGATCTTTTTTTCGCTTTCTCAGTCGTGCTTGATGCTGCTTCTTCGAGTATGTATGAGTTCACCATTTTGAGTTTTGAGAGGCAAATGAATGCATCATCTACCCTAGGATACGATAATGATGACAAGGACAGTGCCAAAGCACAAGAAGACGATGAGTCCTCATCTCGAGCTTCTTTTGAGGTAACGAAAGAAAGGAAGGAACACAGGAATCGAAGGAAGCGTGAAAGAAAGAAAAAAATGAAAGAAGCAAATGTGGAAAACGAAATAGAGAGAAAAAAGGGAAAAAGAAAGAGAATAAAAAGACAGTATTAAAAAGCAGTTAAGATCAGGCTACTTTCATTTATCCTAAAATTTCCTGCCCATCCACCTACCCCTACACAAAGTCAAAGTGGACCAGAAAGTAAACAGTTATTTTATGAAGTAAACAACTTTTTTTTTAAAGCGAACAATAAAACTTAAAAAGTAAGCAGCAAGTTCTTTAAACTCCACAAGGCGACTACAAACAGTGGCGCTCTATGAGGAACAGCAAGCGATAACGAAGGATCGGGTGAAAAGTGAATGAATAAGATGATGACAACGATAATGTTGATACCATCGGCGAGGACTCTCCTTCATAACACCCTGACTCCTCCCTGCCATAGGGCGTATCCGGATGTCGTATTGGCAAGGGGCTCACACGCGGTATTCATCTGCAGGGTGTGGAGTGGTCCTGGCTACAAAGATGGGAATTAGTCAAAGTTCAGTTGCAGGTCTCAGAATATCTAATGGCCTCCTGACTCAGGGTGGATCACCCGTGTTAGGTCAGTAAGCTAGGAACTGCTGCAGCGGGAGTAGAGAGAGTGATGGTTCTATGAATCAGTCATTAATTTCTCAAGATTGAAACTACCAGTTGAGGAGAAAAAAAATCAGCACTTCTTAGATACTTCTTGATATTGGTCTAGCACGGATTTAGTCTGAATATACTCCAGGACAAAAATCTAATACAAAGCGAATGACCGATACTCAGAAATCTGACTACAATTTCGTTCCCCAAATAGGAATGGGATTTTTTTATTTAAAAAAAAGACGAAAGAAAACGTGAATACCTGGGCACTATTTCCGGTATGCAGACAATAGCTTGATGCTACGGAGGTTCAGGAAGAGTAGAAGAAATCATGATATGTTTCAATCATTTGATGAGTCACCGAGTCGGTGCTCTCCACTCCCCGAGCGAGCGAGCGCCACCATCGCCAATTTTATCTCCCCCTTAACTGAAAAGACCAACGGCGCCTCTCGCCTCCCTCTTTGATCTTGTCCGCGCGCCTTTTTTTTTTTTCTCTCTCTCTGACTTCTGCGACGCGCATGCACACAGACTTTATTGTGTCCTGTTGTAATGTCCAATAAAAATGCAGTTCTTGAAATAAATCAACTGGCGAATGGTTTCGTCGAACAGTGGGCGAAGTGAGTCGTTTTCAGAGCAGTCGTTACAGACTCGTTTCTTTGCAAGACATTTGTTGTTGTGGAGACTTTGTATTTCATGTCTTTGAACTTTGGTTCGACCTCCCTGATTAAGATAGGTATCGGGTTTGGGTTGGTTTGGGTGATGGTTTGGGTTAGGATTAGGGTTTTGGTGTAGGTGTTTATTTCCGAGCAGACCAAACCATTTTCTTATAATTTTTTCCTAATCACCCGCTACCTCCCCCGTCCCCGCTCCCCTTGCATCACGGGAACTGTTACTGACGGCTGCAGCGCCACGTCTGATTGCGTGTAATGGGGAGGCTATCAAGGGCGGCGGGGACCCCGCTGGGTGCACCTGCCATGTCCTAGAGGCGTGAGAGTAGTCTCCCCTTTGATGTCGCCCGCTTATCAAGCGCTTGATCGAATCTCGTCGGGGTGATCGGCCCTGACTGCCTGGGTTTTACGACCCGTTAAGGCGGGGTGGGGGACGGGAGCCGGGGTTGCAAGGATGCAGGGGACTGGCTGGGTCACTCAGGGAGTCGATGTACAGGTGACCAAAGTCTCTGTGCTTCTGGGTATGAATACAGAGAGAGAGAGGTTAGTCAATGGCTTCTTAGCCATGGCTATGGGGAGGGGGACTACATGGGCAGGGAGGTCGGGTGGATTGTGTGCACGTTTACAAGAACACAATTCATTGCCGAAGTGGTAAACAACTTGACACCAACGTGTGCTTCGGAGATCTAGATATCTCTTCGAAGAATATTGCCTGAGAAGAAGTCAACTTCGTCCTCATATCCGTTTATTACTTACACAATACGTTTTGTCCAGCGCCGTGTATGACACGTGTATCCAGCATTACCTATAGTCTTCTGTCCATTGAAGGAGTTTCGTTTCTTAACTTACTCGAATGGTATCATTACAAATGCTAGTTGACAGTATTCTGCAGCTTGAACTAGCACAGACAATGACAATGACAATGACAATGACAATGACAATTACAGAAGTTTTGTTAGTCTGAAACACCTTTAGTCAACAAGTGTGACTGACAGGCAAAGGGAGTGTCGTATAAGCGGAACCTAGACTGGGAGGAGTGTATCACTACCATCATCTGTCTCAGACCTCATTGAATTTTCAGGTCCAAGACAATGGTGACTTGCATGCAATTAGTAGAGAAATCAAAATTCTCTCTCTCTCTCTTTCTTTCTGTGTGTGTGTGTGTTTATCGGCCCGAGCGGGCAAAAGAGATAGAAAGAGAGAGGAAACCCACCAGGATGGAAAGAAATTTAAAAAAGAGAAATAACATTTGTAAAGAAACGAAGGCATACTATTGCTTTTAGTGCAAACAGAGCGGTAACCACAAAGCAAGGAACATTTAAATCCAACTGTGTGTAAAAAAAAAAAAAAAGAAAAAAAAAAGGAAAATGAGATGGTGCTTGACAAAACTCTCGGTTAATTTTGATGTCTTAAACAAACCCTTACAGGAGCGACATAAACTTTGCAAATAATCAGGCGTCACTGCTCCATCTTGGGACTTGAAAGGCCAGGTTCAAAGGGAGGCAACTGTTTACAGCAGGGAACGTAAACGATGGCAGATTAGTACTCTGTGCGGGAGCAATTAATTCACCATTTTCTATTCACAATCTCATGCAACCCTCCACCCATTCTGTTTGAAATCGCCGCTACCGCCATTATCCCTCTGGTCTGCCTCGAAACCAGTCGGAAACCTGAACTTTTTTTTTTTTTTTTTTTGACCAAACTTTGACTTTTTTAAAAGCTTTTTCCCTCACTAATTGAGGGGACCATAATAAAATGAAAATAGAAAGCTCTTGTCAAACGTTTTTATATAAAAATGCATCGTTAAAAAGCTGCATGATTTCCCAGGGAACAAAACTGCGGGTTCTTTTTATTTCTTTTGAACGTTGCAGACGAGGAATATCGCGATCATAAAATGTTTTCATGCCTGACTGGAGAGGACAGACGCAGGCGGCGAGAGCAGATTAGAATATTCCAGAAGCTAGTGAAACCAAGACGATGACTTGTCGAGCAACAACGGTCTCGGCTAGCCCTCCGAGGCAAGTCCCTGGAGACGCGCCGGCGACCCACACCACAAGTGGCGAGTTGAGGAGGAGGAGGAGGAGGCCGTCAATGGGGATTCGACCCCCTGATGCCCAAGTCGCCCTCCGAGGAGTCATTGATGCTGAAATTAGCGTCTGGATGCACGCGAATCTCGCGCGCTGCGTAATTAGACGAGGACAGGCGTGGGCGTGGTTACAAGTAGAAAAAGACAATAAATAAAAGAGGAGAAACATCGACAAGGTGAAAGGAAAGAGCGCTTTAGGAAGGAATAAATGTCTGAATATAGAAAAATATCTGCGAAATAGAGACAGTGGTTGGAGAGCAACTTTAAAACAAACAAACAAACAAACAACAAACAAACAAACAAACAAACAAACAACAAAAAACTACAGATGCTTAGGAAACGACGGTTAAATCTTGGAGTACGAGAAGGGCGGAAGGACAATGAAACGGGGGATTACAGAGAAAGAATGGGGGAAAGAGAGAGGATGAGTGGCAGAAGATGAAAAGAAAAATTATGCAAGAAAGAAGAGAAGAAAATTAGTTTCACAGAAAAATGTGTACAGAACAAGTACCGGGCACAATGTTTGACCATTTTGTAAATTGTTTAAGCTCGCGCACATGCACGAAATGCATGCCTGTGTGTGTGTGTGTGGTCAGTGTGTGTGTCAGTGTCAGTGTGTGTGTCAGTGTGTGGTGTGTGTGTGTGTGTGTGTGTGTGTGTGTGTGTGTGTGTGTGTGTGTGTGTGTGTGTGTGTGTGTGAGTGTGTGTGTGTGTGTGTGTGTGTGTGTGTGTGTGTGTGTGTGTGTGTGTGTGTGTGTGTGTGTGTGTGTGTGTGTGTGAGTGTCAGTGTGTGTGTCAGTGTGTGTACATAAATTTTCACATAATTGCTCGCACACATAACACTCCAATATGTCATCTGGCATCTGCAAGACAAATTAACTTTGAGGATGCGCTAGTAAGTGGTTGTAAAGAGCGGACTAGACATTGCTTCCATCCTGTATTATTCTGTAAACAGGAAAGGGGAGGGGAAAGGGGAGGCAGAAATAAGAGGAGACGGATTTTGAGCAGTTCGAGTCTGATTGAAGCAATACTGAATATGGTTTGAACAGTATTGATGCTACACCCTGGCCATTGCAGGCAAGTAAGCATCATATTCTAACAACGAATGTCTGAGTGCACCTATGCAACATTTACATGAGATCAAAACGAGATAAGGCCAGCAACCAGAAGTCTACCGGCAGTTACCGGTCATGTACATAAAGAATCTTTTGAAACCGGAAGTCGAAAGCAAAAGAAAAACAAACGGGCAAAAATCTTCTAAGTGTAATAAATAAAGAGAGTGATGTGCTTTATGTTTTGGAGGCTTGATGTGCAGGAGACTACTTTTTACTACTTGTAAATGAAAACGAGTTTGGGGATGCTTGTGTGTGGGTGGGGTGGGACTGGGAGGAGAGAGAGAGAGATCCTGTACCCGTGTGTCCGCTTCTCACTGATGCTGGCAGAAATATTCTTTTCGATTACTGCCATACTTATATGTGGAGTGTTTATGTTTCCCCTAAGTGGGTTTATTTTGATGTTTATTTTTTCTGTTCTAAGATATTTCGGGAGGCTCGGGGAATAAGCATACTAGGCAGAAGAAATGGCTACATACCTCTTCTCCACAAAAGAAACGTGGACTTTTGTTTGGCAGACATTTTGTAGTTATAATATTATTTATAGTAAAAATTATAAATGACAGAAAGTGTGTTTATATCTGTGTAAGCCTGACAGCTATACTTTGTTACAAAACTATACATTTTAATTCAGAGTAAACAAATCTGAAAGCTCTGCTCATTGTGGAAAGATTTGGTTTGTACTACATAAATACTAGTTATTTTATTTTTACAGTAAGGTGCCAGAACTACAACTGCAAGTAGGAAAGCAGAGAAAATAGAAGAAGGTTTGTATGAATAAAAGGATAATGAAGATTTCAGTGTTGTGAATAAAATCCTATTTTTGTGACCTTAGTGGTCATTCTTCGCTAATTTCTTCTTTTTCATCCTTCTCCCACTCATCCCTTTCTATCACTCGCTTTTTTTCTTTTTTTTTTCTTCTTTCCACCTCCATCTTTTTATCCCGGTAACATTACCACCATCCTAGCGAACTGGTTGTTCATTATTCATTACACCGAGAGCTTTTATAGCAATCTCAATTATGCATGAACCGTCTCATACACTTTATTGCCTCCCCCTTCCTCCCCACCCCCACAACCACTCAAAAAAAAAAAAAAAAAAAGCAAGGTCTTAATCCCGCGAATCACTCAAGCGTGGACGGCAGCTCCAGCCACCTGTGCGGTGATAGAGGGGGTCACCACATTATGCGCAGCGCCGGGGCCGGGGGACCAGAGCCCGGGGTCGCCATCAGACCTTGCCGGCAATATTGTGGCCATGATAAGGGTTCCTTCTTCACACGCTTCATTGCATCCACTTTGCCTCACTTCCACAGCTGTGTGCAGACTGAGAAGTCAGTTTTCCATGACAAAGAGTTAAACGCTGCAACAATGGGCTGCGAGAGGAGCTATTAGCGACTCACTGAGCGTCTGCCTCTTATTGCCTTATCATCTTGATCACTTGTTGACAGAACAGAAATTTGCTTTAAAGAAATACGGATTTTAAAAAAAGGAGGGAGGGAGAAAAGAACGAAAAAACCCCCACCCCAAACGTTTAAGAAAATTTCAATTTCGGGTCTCGTTTATGTTTGCAGGGAAAAATGGAGATGTAGTGATAAGAGGGAGATTTATTTTAATTTGGAGCAATTTTGTTTCGTAGATGTTCCTTCATCTCTTGAGAACACAAACGGTAGGCAGACGTCCACACCCATTTCCGTTTGACCCGACAGCCACCCACCATCACAACCAATGAGTTAAAATGTAGGATCGGAGGGCGAGAGCGGAGTAAGGGGATGAAAGGAAGGAGGATTGGGATAAAGGGAGGAATTCCTTCGCAATGTTTTTTTCTTGCCGCGTTTCATCGAGTCCCTACTTTGAAAGAAGCGTGTGACGAACTGTCATGTGACGTTCGTTTTTTTCATCTTCGTTCAAATGACCTTCCCCTGGTGTTCATGATTTCTCCGGAACATCACATGCAACTAGTGATGATGATCAGGAAGACTACTATGATGATGACCGATAATCGATGATAGATAATGAGTGTGGAGTAATCGCATCATACCATACCTCTATCTTACTCTGTTGATATTTGTCTTGTTTCCAACTGAAAGGATTCATCTTGCACTTGCATGTAGGCCACATTGGTAGAAACATGTTTCAAAATGCCAATATTTTAAAAATGTCGAGAACACACGGGTAGAACTAAGAATGGAAATATTCTGCTAGTGCTTTGAGGAACAGCAGGAGGCAGTGATACAACAACTCGTGAATTGAAGCATGGGCTTATCATAGCAACCCCGTCAGGAGAGGAAGGGACGACAGCTTGCATCTTCACTTGGCGATGGAGGTCTGCAGGTGTGCGACTACCTGATGAAACCTTCTCTGGTCGACTCCTGCAGGACCCTCGTAGACATGAGTCTTTAAGTCACTTCTAAGACCTTTATTTCTCATGGGAAAGCACAACGAGAAGAGATTAGCTTCAGTAACTCCAGTCTATAGATTTCTACATTTTTGTTTGCCGGTCTTATATATCCCATGGTTTATTTGTTTTGGACTGTCTATCTTTCCCTACTCATATTTTATTAATCTGGTTCAGATTGTCCATTTTACGCTTCTCAAGGTTTAACAATATGGTTCAGATTATTCATCTTCCTCATGGTTTGTTAACTTCGTTTCCGTCTTGCCCTTCTCATGGTTTATCAGTCTGGTTCAGATTGTCCATCTTACCCTTGGCGTATAGGGCTTGAACCTGTCAAAATGATAACCATGATTGACTGACATGATGGTATCAGGCAGTCTTGCTGGCAAGGTTGTGTGGAAGACACAGAAGTCCAGGTGGCAAAGCTCAAGACATGGCAGCAGAAGGACTTCACAACTAGAGACTTCTTCTGGAAGTCCTTTGCCCCAACGTGTGGCATCAGCTGTCCGTCTTTATGAATGGCTTCGTTTCAGACGAGATTTTTTGCCCCTGAAGTGGGTTTGATGTGGCGCCCTTGCTATCACAAGAACCTTTTCTACGCGCAGAATAAGTCCATCAACACGAATAGAGCTTACAGAAGATTTCTATCGAAAAAACAAACACGCTTTTTTGAAGATTGCTCTTTCGAATGTGAAAGAAGACTGGGTGTGCCTCCAGGTGTATCACGCATGTAGATATATTGATATAATTTATATTCCGGTACATATGCACGCCAGCATGTATGATATCATCAGTTGTATGGTCATATAGGTGTAAGACTGGGTCTACTACGTTTGTAGACGTGAGAGTCACTGACTAGCTGAGTGACTGACAAACTTATCTTACATACTGATACACTTTGCACCTTTTACACCTGTTGTGGAACCTAAACATGTCACGAGGAATTTTCTTTTTTTTATCTGTCAGAAAGACAATCCGCCTTCTTGTACAAACACGAATAAAAGGACATACGCTTGACTTATCTTCATTATAATTATTATAATTATTTTATTTAAATGTGTTATTTTATGGTCATTATTATAATTATTGTAACAAATTAATAGGATTTAATAGAATGAGTGAGAGAGAAGATGAAAATAATTACAAGTGTAGAACATGTGCTTTCTGTCTCCCTCTCGCGTCCGGACACACACACACACACAGAGAAAGCACACGCCGACGTGTAAGCACACAAAGGTATTCTCACTACTACCCATTACTGTGGGAATACAATGAGATTTAAAAAAAACACCTAAGGTCACCCGAGAGGAACTGCAAATTTAAAAAGTATTATAAAATGGTCAGATGGAGAGGCTAACAGGAGATGAATGAGCAATGGATAGATGGAAAATGGATGGTTTATACGGTTGGTTGGTTGGTTGGCAAAATATTGAACAATGAATGGATGGTAGATGACTGGATAACGGGTGGAAGATGGTCAATGATAGCGGGTTAGGCGGGGGGCTGGTGGTAGGACATCTGGATGATCGAGGGTTAGATGTTGGTTGGACGTTGGATAAACTGATGATGTGGGGGCAAGGGTGATGGCTGGCTGGAGGGGCGGTGGGTGGGGAGGGAGAAAAGCCCACTTACCCTCCTGCCCACCTCGTTGTTGTGCAAGTTCATAAGGTTGCGGATGTTGCGGCTGTCCTGGTGGCGGATGGTCTCGGGGGCGTCGACGAAGTTTTTGGCGAACCACAGTCCGTACTGCACGTTGTCGCTGCAGCCGCCCCACTTCCAGCCCTCCACGTCAGCCTCGCCGTATCGCGACATGTCGCACGAGCAGTCAGTCAGGTTTCCGGCAGAGCACGCTTGCGTCACAGAATGAACTACTCCGGCACTGAGGATGGCGTAGATGAAGGCTGTCTCCTTCGTGCCTGCACGCAAGATGGAGCACGATCATCACCACAGTATGCTCTCTTGTCAGTCATAATTAGCTAAAACACTTCACTCATTAATGGACAAGATAACCAGAGGAACCTGTGAATTAATTTCTTAGTTTTAATAGCTAGTTGCACATGTTTCTAAAACTTAAAACTGTTTTAAAGATCACGGAAATATTCTGGAGGTTCTCTGTTCGTATCCCGCCTGTCACAAGAAAATATTTTTCTTTGTCAAAAGGAAAAAAAAAAGTATGTTTCCCTTCCTCAGGCGCAGTTGGTGCTGCTGAACTTCCTCTGCAGATGAAGGTGGGGACGAGACGGGAAATGAGAGAAGGCCAGACAATAACAAGAAGGAGAGACAGACGAGGAGAAAGTGAAGAAGGCTGCGGATTGATGAACACGAAACAGAACCACAACTTCCTCTGCTTTTCTAAACAGCACATCGCGTCGCTTTTTAGTGAAAGATAGAAAAAATAGGGAGGGTGTGGGGGAGAAAGGGAGGAAGGAGGAACAAAAACAAATTTGAGTTTGTGTGTGTGGGTGGGAGGGGAGTATAGGTGAATGGGTGTGTATGCGCGCGCACAACTACATGGTTACGCCTTCATGCGTGAGTGAACGAATTTTCACACACACATCCGTGAGTCTGTGTAACTTTTCATCTTCTTTACTCCTCCCTTCCATGGGTACAAAAATAACTTGTCATACACCACACGCCCACAGCCCCGATACCCGACACGCTTATGGCAAGAAGTGTTTTCTCAGGACTAAGAAAAATATTCCCCGTCTATTTTCCTTTCCATCAGAATCGCTTTCGTAATTCTACTGGCTACACAAACCTCGGGGGTAAGACACATCACAGGATACACAACCCAAGTATCTCGCCCCCTCGCCAGTCTCGTGTGGTGTCAAGCAAGCTCCACAACACCTGAACAGGTGAAGGAATGTGGAGGGTTGAGCCTGGAGAAGACAACGAGTCGGATTTGCGTGTTGACGGAGAAGTTGCTACAAGAGACCACATGGCCTGAGAGTTTGTATCTCCTCCCATGGCGAGAACTGAGAGGTGGGCTTGCTGGCGATGAGTGATGGCTTCAGTTCCACAACACTTTCGACAACTTCTTCAACAACTGCCGCTGCAACCTTGCATCAAGCAGTTGGATGAATGCCTTGGCTGAGACAAACATGTCAAGAAAAACACCAGACATACTCCTTTCCCCTCACAACAGACTCTTGGGATTCTTGCCAGTGGCAATGGCGGCTTCTTTTCTTGAGACGAAGATCGTCGCCACAATAAAATACTGATCATCCAAACGATCCTCACATCAGTTGTTGTTATCTGACCCAAAGACAAACCTCTCGTCAAACTAACGATGGAGTTGTGTCAAAGACAAACTGTTAGAAGCTGAGGGAGGGAGGACCATTTCATCATGACCTCATCACGAGGCTAGCAGAGACTGCCTCCCGCTGACCCACACCTTACTCGTCATACCTCACCACCTCTTGCATCGCAGCCCTCGTCTGCCAGGCGTACTTGATGTTATGAGAAGTGGTAAACCCATTGACAGAATTGAATGTGCATTTAAATCGCGACTTACAGCCACAAACCGCAGAAAATATTTTTAAAAAAGTAATTCGATGAGCAAAAATAGAACTATCACTCTCCAGAGGCCGTAATAAAAAAAGAAGTCGTAGTTATTTTTTCTGAATATTATTTTTATCTTCGAGGTGCTACTTCTTTTTTTTTTCAGAAACTATCTCAGATCTGTGCCAAGACAGGGGCTGAGAAAGATGAATGTTCTGAGATACTGTGTCATATGTCTGCTACCCAGTTTAACATGGCAAGACATTTGTTTCATCTTTTTTTTTTCATCTTTCTTCTTTCGCAGGCTAAGAATGTCTTTGGTGTTGAGCTTTAAGAGTGCAGAAAATCTTGAAGACAGTCTCGTGACAAGGTCCGTTCACTGTTTGGACAACACAGTGTATCAGGCGAAGGTCCTGGGACTAAGTTGCCGATCAGCAATCCATCCACCCACTTCTCCAAACTTTACTCGTTACAGAAGCGGAAACTATAACAACAATGCACGAATGAAGACATACAACAATAACAATAAATGAATGAAGACACAATAATAACAACACACGAATGCAGACCTCGGGTAACATTTGTATTCATGCGCTACGTCATCACCAGGGTTCCATACACTACGTCCATCCAGTTCGTATCTTCCGTCAATCACGTAAGGCTCTTGGTGGACAACACAGAGGGGAGGTGTAGGGGGGAGGGCTGACCCACCTCAGACAACCCAAACCAACATCTCAAAAGGGCGGGGATGACGGGAGGAGGGAACTACTCTTGTGACAGTCACGTGCTGGACTTCCTGACGCCTTCAGCTGCAGGCGGGGATGGCGTTCACCAGGTGCACAAACTTTGGTGACCTCTGGCCTGGCGGCAACAGCGCAGGTGAGGAGAGAGCTCTGTATGGATGTGAGGATGTACATGCGGGTGTGTGTGTGTGCGTGCGTGTATTAGCATGTACGATATGTATATAAAACGTTTCCCATTCATAAAGTACAAAAGGCTGTCAGATCCAGTTACAAGTATTGGAAGCTTTCAGAACTGAGGTTGTTGACCTGCTAAAGGAACAAAATTTTCATAGTCGTCAGGGTGGATAGGTGAATTTAGAACAAACTACATAAAAAATTAATACAATGCACAATAATACTGTACATAGAATATCTGGAAAACTGTGTATCGTGTCCTCACTCCACACCCATGGGCGCGAGGTTCACGGGGTGTGACCCTTAGGACCTAGCGAGGACAGTCTCGAACGTTATTGTGAGTGACAGGGGTCAAGTCAGGGGTCAACTCTCACACAGGCTTGTGACCACAGAGAGTATAGAAACTGTGCTTGTGACTGCCAGTCTCCTTTGCTTGCTCCGTGGTTCGTGGGCAAAAAGGCAAAGAGTTTTACTCTCGGATAAACGTGCTGCGAAGACGAGCACCGAGGAGGATAGTGGAGGAAACATTCTGGGTCTCCCCAACCCCACCCTCCGCTATGTTCACTCGCCACCCGAGAGTTTCGCTTTGAAATAAGCCGAGACCCGGATGACGAGAAGGTAGAACAACAAACTTTATTTCCCCCAGAATCTCAGCGGCTACGGACGCAAAAAAATGTCTTCATCTTACCTCCCTTCCAATTTCCCAGGTATCAGGTGATTTTAGAAACTACGATTGTGTTCATGTTTTCCGGTACAGCGAATAATCTCGATAACCCTGAATGTCGTCACCATCGCCGATAACATCGTCAACATTTACTGCTGTCGTTGAAAGTATCGTCTTTCAAGATACAGTGTGGAGCTGGTTATATACATATGATGGGAGACACTAAAACTTCACCTCGTTGTGTATGTGTGTGTGTGTGCACTCGTCCATACTTATGTGTGTGTGTAGGGAGGGGATGCAAAGGTATAAATTCAATCTCCAGCATCGAACGGCGCCCTCGCCTAACGCCAAGTAATGTCTCGAGCAACCAGACTCTCAAAGCAGCTTGATGTCTTCATGTCCACACCCTGATTTTACATCCAGACGCTGGCGAGGGTCGTAAAATCCACCCGGTTGTGCCCGGGCTTAATGCAGCATCAAAACAACATAAGCCCTTACATAAGAAAGTGAGTCGTTAAACCCAAACCGGTTTCGGAACAAAAGGTGATCCTTTGATCGCCTGTATCATAGAGAAATGAATCTCCATTAAACTGATGCTGAAACCCGTTTAACGCTCGCGCCCATGGAATCAGACGAAGTCGTCTCTCACTAATGATGCTCTCACGATGGTGATGATCATTTTTACGATCAACCATTGCTCTCCATTCTCCATGTAATGACTCGGTTCCCGCTAATCGCAAGGAGCTATGGCTTGCAAGCCGTCAGGTTCGAATCCCCTAGCGGCCAGCAGAGAGTCTGCTGCAGCAACTTTATGTTAATATTCATCTCGGCCACGCCTGTGAGCACAAAATTATTAAAAGGTTTGTATTTCTAACGGCTGTGAGTGCCGTCTGTGTGTGTGTGTCCGGCCATTAGGGGTGGGCAGGTATCCTGGGTGATATTCAGAACAAAGACGTAAAGTCAGAGGAGACATACGGTGATACAACAAGGTTGACGAGGTTTTTCGTAATACTGGTGATGCTGGAATAATAATAATAATAATAATAATAATAATAATAATAATAATAATAATAATAATAATAAATAATAATAATAATAATAATAATAATAATATAACAACCAACAACCTGTAAACAGCTACAACCAGAGGCTCAAATAATAGGTATTAGTATCTTAAAATATTATACTACGCTAAACTTAATCGTGCAGAAAAATATTTTAATTTGTCTTTAATTTGATGACTGAATGAATAAAAAGAGACAAATAACGAATGAAAATAAAGTAAAAAAGACGACCAGAAAGAAAGAAGAAAAGAATAAAGAATTTTTGTAAAGGTTTGGGACTCGCGATTATATCTTTCATTTGAAGCACGCGTGCTTGAGAGATATGGTGTAGTAGTCTACTTTTCTGGCCTGAGAGAAAGATGAAGATAAGCCATGGTCCCTGCCTTCCCGCCCTGCTCCTATCGTCTGTTCCCGTTCCCTGGCAGAAAAAAAGCCAGGATTCCGTGGGATTCAAACTCGACTTGCATCATGTCTTTGCATGAAACCCTTCCTTCTCCATGTACACCTCTCCCGCCTCCTCTTGACGACCTGCCGCCTTGCCCGATGGATCCCTTCAACTTGTTTCAGCTCACATCCTTCAAGGGTTCTGCTCTGCCCCAAGCCCTCGGGTGTGGCTGGACCTTGTAGTAAATCTTCCTTGGCTCCATACATTCACGGTATGTTTAAGTCCTTTAGGAATGGTTACAAGATGTAAATACTTTTATGTACTTTTCCGGTTGTTTTTTTTTTAGGTTCACGAAGTCACTTTCCTTCTGAATCACTTGGGAAACATTTATTTGAGGAGTGAAGACATGAAGGTTGTAAGTTTTCAAAACGTGTGCGTTAGAAGGACAAGAGAGAGTGAGGCCCCCTGTTCCCTGTTTCTGCACCGAGCATCAAGGGAAGAGGCGGTCGTGGGCCTTTCTCTGACGTGTGTTCACTTCTGGGGGATGTTTCTATATTTAGACCAGTTTTTTTTTTACCCCGTCTACCCGCACCCGCCAGACGCACCGTCACGCACCACTCCACTGCCTCCCTCCCTCTACCCCAGTGTCTGCATGCTACCTCCCCTGCTGATGCTCTTCACAGGCTGAGGTAAGAATGAACCACTCTTACACACACACAACTCACAAACATGTCGCCAGCTGCACACAAACACACTAACCCTCTCCTTGTGTGGATAGGCAAGAAAACATTTGGCAAAATTATGGGGGATGCTTTCGGGAAATCTCGGGTACATTGTGACAACAGACCAAGGAGAATATGACGACACTAAGGACGAGGCTGTCTAAGGTGCCAACGGTCGCCAGAAGCTGTTTGATATCTTAGGACAGAGGTGTCGGAGGCGAAAGGGTGTTAGTTGATAACTTCATTTACAGAGAGACATTTAACTGAAATAAACAAAGATATATTTACATTAACACGTGTACAGGAGAAAATAGTGCTTGGGACTTGAAAGAAACTCAGGAAAACTGATGGAAGAGAAAGACGAAGAAAGACCCATGGTGCAAGAAGAAATTACCCAAAAATTAGAATTGTAGTGGTAATTAATTTTATTTGCTGAAAATAAAATACAAGTTTGTCACCATCAGAACTAAAACCAGACAGACAGACAGACAGACAGACAGATTGACCGAAACTTTCATCACTAAACAAACCATCAAAGGCCGAGACGCATGCGCAGAGGCCAAGGACGTGACGTCAGACACTGTCCTACCTTTTTTCAGAACGGGTCCGAAGACTTTCTGGTTGGTGCTGGTGGTGCAGTTCCACCGTTCATACTTGAACTGCTGCTGACACTCGAGGATGCCCCGCCGCGCCCCCTCGCTGATGCAGAAGAGAGACTCGGGGTTCTTCTGACACACTTCCTGCTGCGCGAGCACCAGGCCCGGAACCTCGCTACACACCGTCTCCGGAGCTGATCCTGCAAGGGAGGCCACTCCCAGGTACCTGTCCATCAGCAAAATGACCATCAGCAAAGCAGTCTTTTCTCTTCCTGCCATCAGCTGTAACTACCGTAGGAGTATGTGCATTGGTCTGTCTATGTGATTGTGTATGTGCAGGTGAGTGTGTGTGTGTGTGGGTGTGTGGGTGAGTTCACGTGCGTAGACACAAACCTGTCTTGTGTAAACATTACATATCATATACAGTTTACATTATGGTTTGCTTGGTTAACTAGATCATCATGTATATATTTATAATATCTCAATGGCTTAAAAGGGCGAAAGGGTAAAGAATCTTGAATCTTGTAGGTTTATCGTACATGAAGTGTGTGTGTGTGTGTGGATGCCTGCGTGCGTGCGTGTTTATGCAGGACTATGCAGGTACCGGAGGAGAGACTTGATGAAGACAGCTACATGCCGGTCGAAACAAGCAGTCTTTTAAAGTTAGCAGTAGGATGTTGAATGATTTTTTTTTATGTTACTTCGTAATTTTGTTTGTTTTCCTTGTATTGTTTGTTTATTTGTTTATTTAGTGTTGAGGCACTAAAGTCTGAAGTAACTGCCACCCCCATGAAATTGTACTGTTGATCATTATTGTCTGATGCTCATTGTATTTCAGTTTTTGGACTGATGCAGTAAATACAGGTGTAGACACAGATCACGTGACAACACTGGAAGCATTACACTTCGCTTACAGAAAGTTTTTACTGAAAAAGGTCACTTTATATTGCTGTTCTTTAACAAAAAAAGTCTGGTAAAAAACGGATATAATTTGTCATTTACTTGATTTTCAACAATTATCACACACAGAGATGACAATAATTTCGATAGGTTTCTGCCCATAACCGATGTTTGGAGGAGAAGGATGAAGGAGAAAACCCGTTATTAATTTAAAAAACACTATGAGAGTAAAATGATATCTTACTGCCAGAACTGCATTGACATTTGTGTGTGTGGACAAGTTTAAAAAATAATAAAGCTTTACGAACTTCAAGACAGCAAATAAGGTTGTCAAATCAATGAAGTTGTATTGTGTTGTGTTATATTGTATTGTGTTGTATGTATTGTATTATGTTGTATTTATTATGTTGTATTGTATTGCGTTGTATTGTACTGTATTGTGTTGTATTGTCTTGTGATGTGTTGTATTGTATTGTGTTGTGTTGTATTGTGTTGTATTATGCTATATTGTATTGTGTTGTAGTTTTGCTTCAGTCAGCGCAAACAAGTCACGGCATGAATATATAGGTATCTTTATCATCGTAATGGTGTATGTATAAACCTATATGCATAATATATATATATATGATCTACATATATAACAAGGTTGTAAACGCTGTGTACATAACATATCCAAGAGTTCGGAAAAGAATGTCTGACAAAAGAAGGAAAGCCTTTGCCGCCATTGACCACCAACTCTACCTACATGAGGTGTCGTTGTATGGAGACGATGTTATCACCGACATACATCTCAGATTTCGTACATCGTCGATAAGAAACAAAGGCAAACGTGCGGTACTCATAATAAATATATTAATAACAAATACATAAACTGTTGTATATACCTCGTGTATTGAGATTTAGTTTCCTGAGTTTAGTCAGCTCTCTACAAAATAAGTCCACACGCACAATACGACTACTTCAACACTGAAGTGTATTTATTCGTTCACTGAGTGTTTAGTAGATGAAACTAGAGAAGGTATTTTTTCAGTCTTTTGCAATTTAAACCGACAAGGGTTCAAACTACATACCAGCAAAGTAGATGTACATATAGATATGTCCAACAGCAGGCAGTATGTTTTTTCTCAGTCAAGTAAACTATGTTCGCGCTCTTGAACTAAAGTATGTTTTCCTTTCTTTCTAAGTAAAGTTTTCTCCGACACGCAACACTGATTTTATTGCAAATGTTTTCTTCCTATTCCACAGTCAAAGGTTGAGTAATAAATGAGCAGTTAAATCAGTTACTCGCAGGTGAGGACGTCAGCCTGTTGAGCTTTATATATTTAACATAGCTTGATATATTTAACATAAATTTGTTTACTCCAAGACAAACTATTACAACAACAAGACAATGTGGACAAGTTGTGTTTTCTGCGACTTTCTATGAGCAATGACAGTGAGAGGGCGGTGAGGCAGGACTGTCGGGACACGACTGCAAGTCAAAATAACGGTTTGCGATTAAAAAAAAATGTTACGCGAATTAAAGACCATAATAATTTCACTAGTCTCATTAGTTTCATTAGTCTCGAATTTTAATATATGTTGACTTCAATCGCTGATGTTAAAATCGTTTCCAGTCGACCGATGATCACTAAGGACCAATGAGCGCTGATGGCGGCAGATGATGTGATGATGTGAACAACGAGATAAAACTAAGTGAGAATCACACCTGAAGTAAGCAATAATCATAGAGACCACACGTGTATAGATATAGTTTTTTTCATGCTAACAGTCGTCAAAATGCTTGTTGCATTTTTCTTTAGAAAATAAATATGAACATGATTTGAAAATGTATCTCTCTCTATTATCTTATTGGCATGTGTGTGTATGTGTGTGTGGTTTCTTGTCCTTGTTTTTGTATGTATTAAAAGGTTTATCAGATTTCCTTCAATTATTTCGGTATTTGTATATCAAGGTTTCACTGCCTTTGTCATGACAAACGCATGTATAACAAGTTTTATCAGTCTTTATCATGTTATTGCTCTATATAATATAATAGTTTATCCCTATCATTATAATGTTATCGCTATCTATTGACAAGGTTTGTAACATGTTGTTTGTATATGTATGATAAAGGTTTATCAGTCATGGTGGCGATGGTGCGACAGATAGTTTCTTTTTGTCGGGTGGTGCGTGCTTCATGTGACGTCATCAAGTCGTGAAGGTCGGGTAGCTGTCGATGTTACTGGATCGCTTTGGTACAATGACTATTATCTCAATAATTATTTTTGCTGGATTTTCAATCTTGGACACTAAAGAAATGTGTGAGTTTACCTCACTCCCACTACCTTCAATTTGCAATACTTGTACACAGAAACAAACGCAGGTGATTCGACGGTTGCAGACGCCTGGGTAGACAGTCGATCGGATGTTGCTACACCTATCATTTTAAAGTTTAACAAGAAAAAATAATATTACTTACATTGTCAAAAGACTAATTGTATTTTATCCTGGCTCAGGGTTACAAGACTCAGCTGTCATTTTTACTTTGTCAGTCTACAGTTACTTCTGTCACAGAAGCTTGCGGGCCAGAATTATGTAATGTAATTTAGTGATTTAACCTTTATTTTATGAAAGATGTGAAATTTATTCCACCAGAGAATGGTATGTTACACTTTACGTGACATCATCGTGCAAAACATAGGGTTGACAGACAGCCATACACCCAATAATAATAATAATAATAATAATAATAATAATAATAATAATAATAAATAATAATAATAATAATAATAATAATAATAATAATGTAACAAAAGTACAATATGTCCATCATGCTTATATTTTTCAACTTCAGCTTCGGGTGTTTCGTTCCACACAGTACCTTGCACCTTTATTATCTATATTACCTGTTACTTTCTAGTGCCAACACATTCTAACATTGTATTGAAGTGTTACATGCAATTTAGTAAACTTGAGTTTTGTGGTCTCAACAAGAATGAGTTCTTTTTTAAAGGAATCAACCACTATTCTCATTTGTTTACTGATGCTTAAGGACTAGGGTCAGCTAGCGATTAAGAACTGGTTGAGGTTGTTTAAACGAAGTTTGTTTGTTTGTTTGTTTGTTTGTTTGTTTGTTTGTTTGTTTGTTTGTTTGTTTGTTTGTTTGAGAAGGTAGTATCGCTTAAACTTTGATTTACTTCATATTTTGCTGCAGTTGCTTTCACGGAAAAGAGGGAAGTCGAATCCAGCTATGGGGCACTTTATTGATAAACAATTAAATCACGACTCGAATAACCCTTACCGTTAAAACAAACCAACCAGAACCGTACCAGAACTCTATGAAAAAATAACATAAGACACGAAGGAGTGTTTGCCCTCCAGAAGCGCTAGAACCTTCCTTTGCTAATCACGTCATACGCAGGCTAAAACAGGTGAATGGACGTGCAGGGGGCGCCACCAGCGCTAGGTGCTTGTACTGAACTCCGAGCACGTGAAACACATCGAGGGACGAAAGACAGACACGTGCTGCCCGGACACTGTCATGGTCACGTGATTGAGACCACTCACTTGAACACACAGGCAAGGACATTGGAATGGGTGAGGGATGGAGGAGATGTGAGTGATGCGCGGTCGTGACCAGTCTGTGTGTGGGTAGGTGACAA
This sequence comes from Pomacea canaliculata, assembly GCF_003073045.1. Lineage (NCBI taxonomy): Eukaryota > Metazoa > Mollusca > Gastropoda > Architaenioglossa > Ampullariidae > Pomacea > Pomacea canaliculata. Next base: position 23,106,179 of record NC_037598.1, read on the forward strand.
CCTCTTGACTCGTGGTCAGCACCCGAACCCCCTTTCTCTACCCTCTTTGATCTTAGCGCGGCCATCTCCTCCCTCCCACCCTGTTACCCCTACACACACACACACCCAACACCGCTCCCTGCTCGGGTGGCACGTGATCTCCTCGTCCTCAGCCACCCGCTTTTTCGTCTCCAGTGCTCCTCCCTCACCTCCCCTCAAGCTCCACTCCCTCCCACTCCCCACCCCGCTTCTGTAGCTCAAACCGACTAAGACTTTCTCCGCCGCTCCTGAAATGCGATCCCCTCAGTGTTCGGGCCCCGCTAGTCCCGCCCCTCATATGTTTCAAAACTGAAAAAAAGGCGTTCTCTTTGGCCTTTCTTCTATTGGACATCGCCTCCACCCACCCGACATATCACTTACGCCATCCTTACAGCCGCAGGCACAATAACACTAGCAAATGGCTTAGTTAAAGACTTCCCATTTGCCTTTTTTTCTCTTTGTGAAGAGGGATTAGGCGAGAGTCGAGCCCATTCGTCCATTGATAAGACACGCAACGCTGTCGGCGAACTAAAAAGTTGGCAAACACACGGAGGAGCGCTCTGTTTGACCGAGACAGACAGGCCTGCTGGTGAATGTGCGGGTACGGGTGTACAGACAGGGGGCTTCTTCTAAACGCATTTTTTTTTTTTTTTTTTTTTTAGGGAGAGAGACTGTTTTGTTTTGAATGACGACCATCGAGACGATCAAAGGTTTTTTTTTTCTCCCTCCCGCAGCACTTAGACCTATTTAAACACGAATTTTCCAAACTTTCTGAAAATAAATTATAACTTGTAAAGAGTCCGCAAAGAAATTTATTTATTCAATAGACAACTCGTAGGTAAGAAATCTTTTTTGTTAATTTTGGCAACGAGATGATACTGAAGAAGCGGGCGACTTAAAAGCACATCAAAGAGAAAGATTAAACATTTTTCCCCCGGCAAGCGAGTGTTCACGAACTCAAAGAGGGGACACGTGATTGCCATGAGCTGAAATATGTTATAATATTACTTATGATTAGTCAGCACTGTCATAAGACTGGTCTCGAGAAGTCATAATTAGTAGCGAGTACATCATTAATTAAGATCAGTCCTGAAGGTCAGGGTAAGTCATGACTAGTTACAATTAGTCATTAATGAAGTATATTTCATCTTTGTCTTCAAAAATGTTTCATTTCATCGTGGATGTGGATTCTTTTGACTGCTGTCTTGCTCCTCACGCAATCCTCGGTCAAGTACATTGTCAATATATATATATATATATTAATTTTTTAATTCTACGAAAAATATCGTATATTTATTTCCAACATTGCCCCAACACTACGCATGCGCAAGCGTGACCACCAGCGTGACCCACACAGGATGCGGTTGACTGCGTCTGTGGAGCTAACAATCCAGAAAATGTAGGATCCAAGGACTTTTGTCCTGCTTTGGTGGTGTCTAAATCATTTCTCGCTTAGCACCAGCGCCATCTGCTTTGTCCTCGTTGCCGTGTGTCGGTGGTGGCAGACAGAAGAGGGAGGAGCAGGGAAGGTAGATGGGTTATTGAGAGCTGCCATTACGACCGTGCCTGTGTCACAACTGTCGTGTCAAGCCACATTTTCATAGACCAGACACGGGCATTGAACACAGGACAAGCTGATCCCATTGCATTGAGGTCGGGTGGCCGGGTGGAAATAGGGGACGACAGGAGTAGGTTTTAAAAGGTCCAAAGGACAAAACAAGAAAAACACTTTAGCTCTACACTCTACTACCATCAATAAATCAAAAGAGTTACTTAAAAAAAAAACATGGATGTGACTGCTACCAGAAGGAAAGAACCTTTTGCCTGTTGTCACACAAGACAAGTATTGTGTAGTCAGTTTTTGTCTGGATAACTGATTTGCAAGGGGATCAAAGTGACAGCATATCATGTCCTGGTTTGATGTTCCAGCATCATAAATGTGGTCAAGTTGCTGTATTCCCAGTGTAGACTATTCTGTGTTACATGGAATAACTTTTTGTTTGCTTTTTTGTGTTAAGGGGAGATAAGCTGATTATCAATACTAACATAAGCACACAGCTTGTTGATGATACACAACTCAACGAACTACAAATTTAACACCGGTAGTCATTCTTTTGTTTAGTTCACCCTGACACTAGTGGCACGCCCTAGCATCCACCCTTCGGAAGTTCGTCTCACGGCCTTTTCCCTCGTCGGGGTAAGTTACGGCCCTTGCCAACGTCTCCTCTGCTTCCCTCTCCGCCGTCTGCTGACACCGAACATTCCAGCCCGTCCAAAACTCGGGGCCCTAGGTGGCCATGGGATGGGTGCTGTCTCCATGGCCATCCAGGAGACAAACCAGCGATAGGCTGCTGATTACCTGTCACTCACCGATACCCTTTGTTGACAGAGCGACATCATACGGGGTTGTCTTCCTTGACAATTCGAGTCACCCCAGCGACGGGTAGTCGGCATCCCTCGATAGCTTTTAGGAAAATACTTGGGACAGTCGTGGCCTGGGATGAGTGAAAAATATTGGTTTGGACAAAGCCATGACTATTGACCTGAGCAGAACGAGGACTGCTACCTTGTGTAGAGAAAACTGTTGACCTGGGTAGAACAGGACCTTTGACCTGGTACACAGCAAACGAGCGATGGTGCGGTCTAAAGAAAAGTCAATCGGTTCTACAGAAGACTGGAGAGAGATGTGGAAACGCGAGGGTGGAGAAGCAAGGAGTTAGGTACTGACGTCACATACCCTCTTTGTGACTGGTGTGACCTCACAACCTCATTTTCAACGGCAGATCTTTGCCTCTGAAACGGTAGTCGCGCATGTCTGTTGCCGCCTTCCGGTACCAAGAAGGACTGACAGGAACTCATCATTAATGTCAATGGGTCCTTGCAGCGAAGGTCAGTAAGTCTGACGATGATTTATGGCGGTTGTGACTGTGAACAGTTGGCACTCACTTAAACAGTGAACGAAGTATTGCCTGTGGGCTTTCTTAACAGGCGACAGTCACAAACGTGTGAACATGTTTGGCAAATGTGAACATGACGGTAGAGTAACATTGCCAAACATAATCGCCTTTATTCATGAAGGCATATATGTATGATTATAATGCATGTTTCGGTGTGTGTGTGTGAGAGAGAGAGAGAGAATGGAGTAAAAAAGTGAAAAAAAGATTAAATGAACGAATGACAAAAAAAAGAGAAGATAAACATGCAGAAGGACGGACAAAAATGAATGATAAGAGAGAAGGAAGTTTTACAGACTTGGGACATCTCAGGATGTAAGTGCTACAAGACTTGCTCGAGAAACCACGAGATTTCGCAAGACTATTCGTTAAACACGACCTACTCCTCCCGCCTCCCTCCCGAGCCACCCTACGTCACCAGAAGGGCGAGGTCCGAGCCAAAGTCCCCCTCCCCCAACGCCCCCCCCCCCAAACCTCCACTCCACAGCTCCGAGCAAACGGTTGGGGGGGAGGTAGAAGATGTTAGTCGATTATCAGCCCTGAGATTCAATTTCCATGCAGAGGGCGCGCTTGGTTCCGGTGCCTTATGGGCACAATTTACTAGTACGGGTGGGATAAGGGATTCAGGGGTGAACTTTGAACCTGCTCTACACATGATACTCCCGACTGCTGCTCTGTGCTTTTTATTGTTCTCTCGGCCTGGCAGGGCCTTAGCTCACCTTTTCGTACCGTTAATCTCTCGCCACTGTTTGTATAGGGTGTGAAGCGGGGTGTGTGTTTAGGTGGCAATCTGCACGTGCTTTGTGTTTGTTCTCCTCCATTCATGTTACCAGGAGTGTAGCTCGTATCCTATTGATGTTTAGTTTGCCTGCGTGCTCCTATGCTAACCCTTGTGTCGTAGGGTTACAAGCGAAGTAGGTCTGAGGTTTAGCAGGGGATTGTTGTCAAGATGGAATGTGTTTTTCTTTCAACAGAAATGTGGTCATTGTGTGACAAAATGTTACTGGTCCGTCATCGGTTGAAGAAAAACTTCACTTGGAGGATATCTCTTAAAAAGACTTAAAATCGGCGAGGAGTCCCCTAATTAATCTATCAATTAATGGATGAGGAGGAGAAGAAGAAGAAGAAGAAACGATAACGATACAGACGATAGAAAAGATGACGAATATATTGAAAGCAGCTTACCTTTAAAGGCCTACTAGAGTGCAATGTTTGTCTTTGAGCTGACAGGGTCGGATTCAGTACAAAATATTATTTCTCAAACTCTTTTAATGATATGCAAAATCTAAAAATATCCCCACTCACAGAAAGAACTCTCAAAAATGAGTATCTCGAGGGCGAATAAGTGTTATGTTCGATTAACTTACCTTTTTCCAAATATTATTTGCCCCGAGAGTCATTTGAAAAAAAATTGCATCTCACTCGTCCTTTACTGTACCAGGGTTACATCATAGCATTAGTCACTTTGCAAACACAGAGCTGCTGCCACTATGATTTAGTTCTGTAGTTTAAATGGAGTAGTGAGGACAAGAACATAAATGTCAGATACTTTATAGGAATGTTTACTTGTCAAGGCCTCAGCAAGTGTAAGAGCTGGAAACATGTTAATTACATATCCTGACTTTTTTTCGCCTCATTATGTACAGGTGATAATTGTCCACTTGTAGTTCGTACTAAGAAAGGAGGAATAATTCACTCAGATTTGGGGAAATAGTATCTTGAACTGAGTTTTACCCAATTTTTTTATTGCACCCCACTTGTCCTTTAACATTTCTTTAACATCAAGCGTTAATCAAGCTTTAGATTATTGGAAGGTTAGCAGAGCAGCGCTGTAATTAGTTACTTCTAGAAATATGTAAATTAGAAAAAAATGGAAAAACTGAAGTGAATGGACCTAAATGTTTTAAGTTATATTGATGGCACAGAAAGTTCTAAAACTATGGCGTCGAGCATAATTATACTAATGAGATGTTACCCAATCAGTTGACATTTGTGACATCACAGAAGAAATTAGCTTCAGACTTCTTTCCAAGACCTCCGTGAGAATGAGGATGTTGAAAGGTGAAAGATCACGATGACAAATTAGAATCCACAGAATAGTTGTCAAATCAAAAGTCGGACAGGAACCTTGTAGTACAATGGACAACTGGAACCTTGGAGTACAATGGACAAAGTTCCAGACTGGAACCAACGGTTTGTGTGACGTTTCGCACTAAATGTGTTGGCACTGAAGGTCGGTTACGTTTTTGTACACCCAGGTGTGGCCAATAAAATATGGGTTTTCGAGAAATGTGACTGAACTTGTTCAATGCAGGTAAGTCAGACAGCTGGACACAACGCCACATCTATGTGCCACGAACAAGCAGTGAGTTTACTGACGGATTATGGGAAAGGCGGGTGTTCGTTTTTAGTTTCGGGGTAGAGCAGGCAATGCAAACTGCTTGCTAGACTCTGAAAAACAGTCAGACGCTTGTGAAACGAAACATCGAAGAAGAAAAAAAATGTATCCCGGAAAAACAATTTGATTCTTAATGCGTTGAACTTCTTTCAAGAGGAAAAAAACACCAGACCTCATGCATTTGTAGAAAAGATTGATTTTAACTCTCCAGACAACATCGGTTCTACCACAGCAAATGGAGAAGAAAAAAATAACAATCAAACAACAAAAACTGTTGTAAGATCCAAGGTGAGCTAAGAGGTAATGCGTTCTTTGATGTCCGAGGAGGACGAGAGAAAGGGAGGAACAAAGCGATGCGCGCGCACCGTCAACGTGAAAGAAGGGGAAGCGAAGGGGTTAATAACGTCAGCGACGACTGGCGATGGAGGGAGCCAGCAGCTCACACATGCTAACAATGAGAGCAATGCTTCAGAGGTCTGTAGCACAGGCTGCACAGCCGCACTACGACTGTACGCCCATACAGTGCTACCTGTCGTGCCGCTGGGCGCTTGCCAGTGTTTGTTCTTCCCTTTGGCAAGATTGAGACTCCGCCTGTCCCGTCTTTCAGATAAAGTCACAGAGAAACGACACAGTTACATGGGTCATTGTTCTCTGCTTCCTAAACAACCTCAAAATTTAATGTTTTTTTTCATCCCTCCTCCGTTCTTTCTTTTTTTTTTTTTTTTTTTTTTTTTTTTTTTGAGTCTTGGTTTCCTGTCTTAATTCAAGATAATTTGTCTGCTTGTCTACCTCCAGACGCTGTCTTCCCTTTGTCTGTTAACCCAGTCGATCCCATATTTCTCAACTGATATCTTTTTTAGTTGAACAATCCTTTTTCTCAAAAACTGTTGTTCTGTTTTTGTCTCTCTGGTCGTAGTGTTTCGATGAAATGTAGCTTTATCTCGCTCCCCACTAGTTTGATAAAATGTTTTATCTCACTCATCACCAACTCACTAAAAGATTTATCTCGCTGCTAGAATCCGTCCCAAGCAAGAAATGTAAATAATACTTGAGAAGGATACCGGTGCTAAGACAACGAAGTAATAACTCTTCACAAACAATTTTTATTCTCACATAAAAATACTGGAGAGGAAGTGTTAATGAGGCTGAAGACTATTCCTTCATATGAACACTTGGCAGACTGATTTTAAGAACCGCTGGGCATCACAGATGTTTATTGGTGAATAAACGACTTCACCATGCGTGTTTGATAGCCTTATTATCGGAAAATTTTTACAGCTGCTTTCTTAGAGATTCTATCAGTATTTCATCTCACATCCTCTGCCATCGCTGTGTCATCCTCTCTAATGCCTCCCTTAATTTGTTTATATATATATGCTGATATTTATCTCATCTCACTGTATTCATTTCTCCACTTTCTCTCTCTTACATGCACACGTGCTCACCCACGCATACATACAGTTGGATTGCTTACAGTTTTATGTCTGTTAATAATGTTTGACATACTTCTACAAACTTCGACAGTGACAACAATGACGATGACAATGTTTTATACAATAACAGCAGCAGCCACAACAGCGGTAACAGCAAGTAGAGGTGGCAGCACTGGACTAAGTCTAAAAAATATTGTATACCAGAAATGATTTTTAACTCATTATTTGAACGCTGCTCTCGTTATTACCCACATCATCACTGATGAGCCCTGTTGGTAGCCCTTTATTCAAGCCTGGACAGAGTCCTCCGTCCTGACTTTTAAGTGGTCTTCATCACATTTCACTGAATTGTTATAGTGATAGTGATGATGTGATGTGATGGAGGTATGAAGGTATGATGCTACAGGCACACACACACACACACGAAGTTCTCACTCACTCTAACACAAGAACGACTTGTGAGATCCTCTCGATGTTTTCAGTGAATGGATTACAATGTTTCTATGGTTACCAACGTGGTTCTGGTGTATAACACTATTGACCATGTCTGACACGCATGGACTGTTATCTAAATATGGATCCTAATTTGTCTGTCTGTCTGTCTGTCTGTCTGTCTGTCTGTCTGTCTGTCTGTCTGTCTGTCTGTCTGTCTGTCTGGGTGGGTTAACAAAACCCAGTCAGTTAGTGTATCTAGACCAAGCATCGGTACACCTCACAATAAGGATCAATGTTGATTGTGCTGACTATCGTGTAAACTAATCAACTGTCGGCAACATTAAACAACAGCAAAGTCTGTCCAAACGAATAGTTTCCGAGGCTAAGGTAACAGGTGGCTGCGACTCCACTTCAAACACAAACCTCTCCTGGAGGACGGCTTTGACAGATACAAGGGAAAAGTGTGTGAGATGATCCGATATGAGACTGGAAACTCAACATGACTCGAGGCAAACCACCCACTTAATAAAGCTGGCAGATAGCTGGGTTGCCAGCTACACTGTGGGAAGACCCGGGTACCCCGAGTACCCCGATCTAACAGACCCAGACACGGGGTAGAGGGGTGGCCAATTTATGAAGTCGGTGTCAGGGGTGTTGTGACCAGACTGTATCTCTTGTTCTGAAGGTTGTTACACTGTTTATTCGGAGCCTGCTTTGACAGAGCTGAAGGGAGGACGACAGCAAAAACGCGGAGAAAAGGATGGAGGGAAATAAAGTAGTGGAGCGGGAGGTTCTCTCACAATCACAGTTAAAACTCAAGGGGGTGGAGAGGCGGGGAGCTGAATAAGAAAAACTTTAAAAATTAAAGATACGATAACTGAATTGTGGACACACAAAACAATGAACTTACTTGCACTGAGTCTATATCAATAAATGAGTGAGTAAAATGTAGTACTTATGCACAAATAGGTAGAAAGGATTCTGGGTACTAAAAGGTACGGCAGTGTGTATGTGAAGGGAGGGGATAGGCATCAGGACTCAGTACACAAACAAACAACAGAAATAAAATGCGCAATGAGAAAAAAAAACCTCCTTAGTGTATGTTTTTACTTTTAAGACCATTAAAAACTAGTGGAGCCAGTTAAAATATTTATTCACTCAAATCCTAATTTAAGCCTGTGTTCACAGTTATCTCGTGGTCAGATGGACAGTCTGGTCGCATTGTCAAAATGTAGGATCTTGGTGATTATGGGTATACTTTGTTGGTTGTGTAAAGCTACAAACAGTTTGGACAATGTAGTGTTGTTCAATGATCAGTTAGGAAGAACAGTTTCATCTAGTTCAGCGACGATGTGTTGCCTGTGATTTTTGAGAAATGCACAGCAAAAACGATAAATGTACAGAAGAAAAAACTAAAAATAATATACAGCAAGAACAATCTTCATAAAAAATAACGAGCAAACGATAAAGAATGGGAAACATATGAAACGAAAAATGAAAACGAAATTAATGAAAAGAAGAAAAGTCCATTTCGTTAACCTAATAATCTTACACCCACGCCGATCACCTGACGAATCCGACCACTTGACTACTTGGTCCCCTGATCCACCCGACCATTGTGGTAGTGGACATCTTGCATCTTGAATCTCACCACCATCCCCCTAAGTGAGATAACTGTAAAGACAAACGTTTTTATCTCTTGACCTTTCCTGGGGTCACCAAGACTGGCTACAGCTACAGACCCAGTCAACCAGCTTGTAATAACTTATGCGGAGTATGAAATTAAAGACGACTTCTAGAATGTACAAAATATGAGGTTCATTTGGGGCGACACATGCCCCATGCTAGGAGGCCACAGAGACAGTGTTAACCGCGCCATACATCTTCCACAAAGGTGGAGCACTCACTCACCCCTCCAACAAAACCCAGAGTGAACAGGACCTACAGCTTGGCGCATTCATTTCAGGTTTCACCATCGAGTAAAGCTGATGCTAACGACATCCTGGTGATGAGCTGAAAAAATTCTTTTATTATTTTTACTGACAATCACGATGTGAAGTTCAGCCATCATTGTTTATACTGGATTATATGACACGCTACAGGGAAGCTTTAGAATTCCAGCGTCAGTGCTCGATTCCCGTTTGACGCAGCGTTCTTTTACCAGTTGACCTACCCGTGTAAAAAGTATCTAATTCTTTAGGGAATGGGAGAAACAAGGGAGGAAAATAGGCACCACCATCACAAAAAATCTAATTGTAAGATACACGGGATCTTGAAATACCCATCCAGCAACCCGCCCACACAAACACAGTGACCGTAAGGTGACGGAACTACTTTTATCATTTTACGACCAACTTTGGTTACAAAGGAAGGTTGGACTTGCTTCTGGGCTAATCAGAAGTCTTGTGTACAAGAAACTGAAAATGTTTTTGGCTTCGTCTCTGATGTCAAGACAGTCCTCACTAGTGACTGACGACGACCCGATGAAAGGCTTGAGAAGGATGTGTACGACTCTGTGTACAAATCCCGACAATAACAACCTCCGACTGAACTACAACAGTCAGATCGACTACCGGTGACCTGTCCCGTTTAACCGCTCCCACAAAGGCCTTTAAAGTGTTCTGGTCCTTTGAAAGGTCAAGGTGTGAGCCAAAGAACTGATCAAACGACAGTCACGCACTGACTGAACCTCGTCCCACTGGCGACAGCCGTCCTCTGTCTGACCGGACACCGAATTTTAATGGCTTGAAACACTCGCACGGAGCCGCCTCTTTGGGACACCTTGCTAACCGCCACTCCTCAAACAAGTTACTTTGGTTCAGGTCACTTCAGACGACGGTGGTGTCCTCCCTTTCATGACCAGCGTCTCATCTTGGGTCAGGATGGCCAACCAGACAGACTCCAGTCTGTGTAAAGCCTCGGGTTATAGATCACTCGGGTGATATGGTTCCCTATGAACCTACCGACATCAAGATTGCACCCAGGTTAACCTGTGTTTCATTGTCAGATTGTTAATACTCACGAGAAAGTTCCGAGGTAAATGAATTGGATGCGGTGTATTTTTCAAAGCTTGTGTTAATTTTTTATGTTAAGTAATGTTCTCATGTTACCGTTGACAGACCAAACAGAATCCTCAAAAAGATTAATAAATATATTTTGTATTTCTTTCTCCCAGTCCAAGAAAACACCTTGTACCCGTGATTTGTGATTACAGAACCTGTCTCTTCGACTGCGCTGGAGATAATGCATCTGCAAAGACCTGACAAGGACCCTGGCGAACAACCGATACGATGATATATTCTAGGGATCGGGTTACAGGACCCATGCTGCTAGTCCCCGCACTTTATGGCCAGACCCCAAGTGGATGACGTGTTACAGATGCAGCAACGATTACCCGACAAAGTGGCGCAGGAATACGTTGCATTCAAAAACAGAGGAGCGAGAACCGCTCTCAGCAATGCGAAAGAAAAGCCATAAAGAAAAGCCAGGTAGGAGGCCATGGAAAAGCAGGTATGTGGAGCCCAGGCTTCAGGTGTGATATACGTTAAAAGAGATTCGTAATTTTTAAGCTGGCCCGCCTCCGTGGCGACGGCTCGCTGGCTGAGATACCCGGGGTCCATCGTAACTCAAAGCAAACTGACAGAGACAAGATACTCTGTGGTAAAGGGCATGCTATCGGCTCCAGTTTAAATTGTATCGTGCAAAACGAAACGAGCTGTGTGCAAATGAACACCTTCCTTCTCGCATTCTGGTCTTTATATTGTTTTAATTATGGCCTCTGGAGGGTGGCGAGTCCCGGCTCGTAAAGCAGTCAACCCAAAGTCTGTGCAGTGTAGAGGACACGAGTTCCACCCGTATACAGTCGCTGGTTCCTGGCGTAGTCATCGTCACACGCACCCGGTTTGTATGGAAAAATTAAGTGGGAGCATAACAGATAATATTGCTGCAAGGGTTTGGCCACTACTGTGTTTCTGTTCGTGGCTCTGAGCCTTTTGCAAAATTAAACACAAATGTAGATACATATACACTAATATGATAAATTCACACACATACATCATTCAGAAAGTCGTTGATTCGGCTGAGTTGGATGAACAAATAAATCTCCTGCCAACCCAGAACGTGGAGATTTATGAAAGGAAGGAAGCGACGGAAGAGAGGATTGTACTCCGTCCATGTCCATGGTAAATCACTTTCATTCCACTGCTACTCTCAACAACTTATTGACATCTTACCTTTAATTACACACGTGTAAATAGGTGAGTGAGAGAGAGAGAGAGAGAGTAAGAGACTGTGCATGTACTGTTTCGTCTCATCTGCTCGACAATGTTGAGTCATCTGCAACATCCTTTGAGTCAAATTTTTCTTACAAACGCCACCAGAATTGAAAGTCTATCAGCGCCACATTCCATCAACCGACCAACCAGCCAACCAACCAATAATGACATCATAGCCGGTCTTCTAAACCGCTTCGTGATGTAATCGCCACTCGACCAGAGCAGTGAGTGAATGAGTGAGTGTAAATATTGTATAAGTACTATGATAGATACAACTAGGCTGACTAAACCCTCGCAGGGTCCCAGCGCTCTGCCGTAATCATAAAACTGTCTACTTTGAGGACTTCAGTATTGATAGACTAGAAATCTTCTCTGTCCATAACAGTTTTTCTTTCACTATTTTTTCAACTTCTGTCCTCTGCATCCTTTCGCTGAAAAGTCCCATGTGTCCCCTTCCCCTCCTTTCCCCCTCCCTGGTCTTCAGTTACATCCGCACTTTGTTGTCGATTGGTTTGGAAGAGCAAGTGAGTGAAGGAATACGGACAAGTCAGTTTACAGTAGACAGTCTAATGAGGTTCGGTTTATTTGTTGGTCTCTAACAGACTCTATCGGTCTCCGTCGGGTAGACGGTGTGGGTCTGTGTCGGGTTCGTGGAGTGCATCAGTCAGACAGACAGGGTGGGTCTCGTTACAACGAGATCTCGTGTCACCCTAACCCACCAGCAGACGGTTGAAAATCCGAGGCCAGAAGCAGACGTCTTTGCGGGGTTCTTATCTGATCATATAAAATTGTTTGTTTGAGGACACAGTGATTTAACGCCGATATCAGCAGTTAAGACCATCTCCCAGGGTGACTCTCAAGTTGTGTGCAAACGAAGTGTTTTATATATAAAAAATTTCAGATGAATGGGTGCGTACGTTGAAAAGAGGATGGCAGATACAATAGAAAAATACCTCCGAGAATCACGAAGAACGTTTCCTCCCATCCCACCACCCACCCACACAAATTATTTCAGTGTAGCAGATAAAATGGGTTCAACATACAATAAAGGACTACCAAACATTCCGACGGAGTTCACCCAACATGCTTGGCCTGTCACAAGAAAGTTTAACGGTGACAAACAAAAAAGGAACCGCTGTCCTGTTGGCGGTCGTCCTCCATGTCAAGACTAAGGTGTGCCTGGCCTCCAAGATCCCCCAACTGGAGGTGGAAGGCCCCCGGGTGGTGTCGGGCAGTGGTGGTGTTCGTGCCACAGGCATACAGGTGCTAAAAGAGTATTGAGGCACGACGGAACCCATAAAGCCGCGGACCGGAGCTGGAGTGATAAAAGACAGCCTCCCAATGCCGCTCTCCGGCTTTTGAAAAACGTTCAGCCCTCGCCATCTCCCTGTGCCGGGTCGTGAGAGAGAAATAATTGTGATTGATGGGTGCAGGAAGAAAAGGCGCAATCATAGTTTATTGCCCTCAGAACTTTGCGCCCAGAGATGCCTATCGCAAGGCTTTTTTTCTCTCTGTGTGTGTGTGTGCCTCAGATAGCTGGTCGTACCGTCTGCTGACTTTCTTTCTTCAGTCTTTATTTCTTCTTCCTTATCTTGGCTCGGTAACAGACCATGCGTTAACTTTCTCTGGTGGAAATTTCTAATGGAAATAGAAAACAGTGGCATTCGATGAGAGCGGGGGAGGAGGCAAGGGGAAGAAAAACTAGGGCGGGGAAGAAGAAATGTATGAATAAATATACACATAAGATGCATATGAATAAATATAAGCAGGGTTGGGGAGAGATGACAGGATGAGAGGGAAAAAGAGGAAGACAGATATTGGGAAGACAATAGTTTTGAATCTTATATTTATGATCGCAAAGTCTCGTTATCAACTCAGAATTATTTGTATCAACACTTCAAGGATCCATCAGAGGTTTGCACTTCGAATACATCAGGAGTCTAATGGACTTTTTTCTTTTTTCGTTGTCCAGGAAAAGAGAGCTCCCCACCGCCTGATCCTCCACCTCCTCCACCACCACCAGCACCACTACCACTACCAACTACCCCGCCCTCTCTCTCTCTCTCTCTCTCTCTCACACACACACACACAGATACACGCGGTCGTGTAAACCGTCTTCCTGGGTAGCTGCTTCATGCCGACAATACCGAACTATTTACTGGAGAGAAGTTGCACGTGAATGGACACAAAAAAAAGAGCTGAGAGATATTTGCCAAGAGGAGATCCTTGGAGTTTCCTGTTCCTTCTCACAACACTAGTGTCTGGCAAGTGAACCCTAACCCTGACTACAACCCTAACCCGCGCTCGACACATGAGTTACCGCGGATCCCACGTCGGTTGCAGTCATCCGTCTCTCTCTCCTCAGCCTGGCAGAGGATTTACAAAGGAGCATGAAAAGAAAAATATTTGCTTTGTGAGGTTAGGTGGCTCTGAGTCAGCAATATTTATTCTCCTAAGATAACCAGCTTTGAACCGGCGATTAAAAAATTCGGGGAGCATGCACTGTAGTGTGGGAACAAAAATTTGGTTAGATATCCATTTATATACTAAGCTACACACAAAAATAACATGAATTTGCCTGTGATTTGAGACAACGATTTTTTTTTTTTAATATTTAGGGGGTGGGGTCAAGATAGTAAGCTATTTCTAAGGTAACAAATATCGTGGAAGCTAAGAAATAAAGTGATTGTACAGCATCGCGGACAAGAATGGAGTAAGATGAAGATTACACAATGGCTGCAGCTCAGGGCCAGCTTCTTGTCTCTTCTTTCTCCTCTTTTTTTCTACCATCTCTCTCACTCATTGTTTATTTTTTGTCGTCCCGTCACGTTGGTTGGGACTGTTTTGTTATTCTGTTGTTTTACAAACCTTCTGTATTTGTGAGTACAGAAGCTGTTTCCACTTCTGTTTGGTCATAACACAGAAATTGTTCTCACCTCTACTATACCTGGAGTGATGATGCACACCGGGTAGCTCCTTTTATACAGGCGAGCAGGTGAAAACTGAATTGTGGAAGATTAGAACCGGGGTAGCAAAACAAAGTCTCTTGTGGAGAGCACGGGTAGTGCAGCGTGCGCGGGGTGGATACACAACACAGGAAATGTAGATTTTATGCGAGGGCTGGTATCAGGCCGACAATAGTGTCAAATCTAGACTATCCATGCAAAGATGCCTAAATATGTAAAGTTATTCATCTGTGAAGCTTCTACTTTTTTCTCAAACTGACGTTTAAGAACCTCATATCTCTGTTTTCTCGCGGTACCCTTAGTGCAGCCGGTCCTTTGTCATTCTTTGGCACCACATGAAAAGCTCTTCGCAACGGTTGATGTTCACGGGTGCGAAACTGTTTTCTACTTTGCTTACGGAAGGATACAACATGCACATTTGCGTGTGTTCAGACATCCATCCATCCATGAATATATAAATCCATGTAGTCATCTGTCCATACGCACTTAAATCCACGCGCATTGATCTCACACGTGGAGAAAGATGGAAGGATGCAGGCTCCAGCAACGGAAGTTGTGGCGACACGTGACACATTGGCAGAGGATTCTGGGAAATCATCAGCAAGCATGACACCAGCAATCGTCAGAAAGATCGTTGATGGGGCAGCGAACGGGGATCACCGTTCAAGACACTCGCCAGAGAGCGGAGGATGTTCTCATCCTGACCCCTCGACCTCATTTTCTGAGGAAGCTTCCGAGCAACGTAGTTAGTCACCACCGCGATGAAGAAACTTCATAATTTAGATGGTGGGTTCAGATTCCGTGTCAAGGGTCGTGTATTTATCTGTGGATGCGATGCAGGTATCTGGTCATCCGTCGGAGAGTTTTCTAGTCTCTCTTGCTGTCCCCTCCCTCCTTCCCTATACTTGTCTTACCAACAAAGGTAATTCAGGAACCAAACATCACAATCTTCTACGATCACCTGCATGACCACTTATTCCCCGATATCTGATATCATAACCTTCATTCTCTCTACAATCACAACTCACAACTTGTACTCATTATCCTCGTAACCTAAGAGCTCCTGCAGCCCACAAACCAGGGTAAAAAAAAAGCCGGTGGGTACACGTCAACGAAAGTCAATGGAACCTCTGACCCTAACAGAAAGGTTAGAGCCCACGTGAAAGGAATTCACAAAAGAAAAAAAAAAAAAGCTAAGGCACACGTTTACACATCCTCAGCCTCGACAGCAGAAGACAAGAAGACTGTAGGCGCTCAGATAATTGATGGAAGTTGCATTTCAAAATAAGAGAACATTGCTCTAATCAGAGACACACTTCCGGTTCCACTAACTCGGGTGTCGAGCTCATCGTGTGCACTATGGTGCAGCGCACACCCGAGAAGCAGCTGCCAGTGACGTGAGCTCAGCTTCAGGGTAGAAGTCGTGTTCGGAGAAACATTTAGTGGCAGGAAGACATTAATAATCTGTTTGTTACATACAATCTTGTGATGTTGAGACGTGGAGACTGAAAGAGTGACGATGATTATATAAGGATTGTAATAACTGTAACAATGTATGTAGAGATGTTGTTGTGACGTGTGATGCAATTATTAACGGTATTTATTGCCTTTGTCTCCTACATGGATTCAGTATTTTTCCAGAAAATGTGTATGTGTGACATTGTTTATTTTACACACGCACGCACACACACAGATTATGTAGGATGTTGATCTACGTCTGTAGTGGAAGTATTCCAGATAAGTTTATATTTAATATTACACACTACCACCCATTATGTACAGCATTGTGTTCTGCTAGCCTCATAACAGAGACTGCGTTGGTGACGTTCGCCGACAGTTCATGCCCGACACGTGACGGGTGCTAAGCACAATTAGTTCTTGCTCATGCGTGCACTGATACCCGCTCACCCAATTAACTTATCCAGATTTGGCGACCTTCACAAGTACTGGGTGGAGAGTCATTCGCCGTGTACTAAACTAAAACTGTTTGGGTATACACGTGTGGATCCGATGTTAGGTGTGCACGATTAGAGATTTACATATTTACATATTAACATATTTTACTCATCTTCCATGCCACGTATTCTAGTCACATGTTACACGCCGCGCTTGATGTCTTTGTAAATCAGTGTGTAGTGTGACATGACATGACATGACATATGTGTCGTAACATGTACCCTGTGCCCTGTAGTGTGTCAAATGTAATGGCACTACAGTGTCTCAGATGCTGTAACTTCTTAAGTACTACAGTGTACCAAATGCTGCAGGGAGAATTGTACTACAGAGTGTCAAATGCAGTAGCTACAATGGTACTGCATTATGTCAAATACAGTAACCACTATTGTAGGGGGGAGGTAGTATGATAAAACTGTACAAGACAAGCTTCAGCAAAGTCTTCACTCATCTACAAAACATTTTCTGAAAGCCAGGCAGCCTCAGTGTACTTGTAGTGATTCTGTTCTTGACTCACCCCACTTCCCCTGCCACCGAGGGAAATGCTTCATGGTCTGACTTTCCACCTTTATGCAACTTGGCTCCGCCTGCACACCCTATCAAGTCTACATCTCTACCCGGGGTGGCCATGACTTATTGGTGGGATGGGAGTAGAGCTGCCCTTTCTGTACTCATACCAGCATGCATACGAGTGAGTACGCGAAAGATAATTCTACAAACTAATACAGAATACATACCATAATGCACACCACGTACACTAATATTATACACTAACACACTATGTGTACAGCTATGTGCGCTACACACTAATGTAGACTATCAACACTAATTAAGAGGCGAAACGTTTTTGTGATTGATTTTTAAAAAATCAGTTAAGTAAATAATGTATCTACACTAATATTATAAATTAACAAACATTGTGTACCGTTCTGTACAGTACATACACTAATGTTATCTACAGTATTAAACATGAACATACACTGTGTACAGTTCTGTACGCTATATACACTATGAAGATGCGAAACGTTTCTGAATGATTTTCTAAAAATAAAATAAGTTTTCATTAAGTATACTAAAAAGATACTGTAATGTAATTATGGGATAAAATGGTCGGCAGCACACGTTTCAATATATATTTAAATGATAATATTCATCATCATCATCATCATCATCAGACATTATTTGTGTGAACGACAAATCAGAGACATTTCACTCGATTCACGAAAGATAAGTTGTGTGAACAGTTCAGAATTTGTAAGAAACTGCAAGACACTTTGCTTGATAAAAATTCTCTTGTTTTAGAATTTTGTGTATTTCAAGGCTAGCATCTGGTCAGTCTAAAAGGTTAGCAATGCAGTGTGTGTGTGAGAGAGAGAGAGAGAGAGCGTGCGAGCGTGTGTTTTTACAATTAATTTTCACCATGGACATGGTAATGATGCTAAATGTGTTTACACTATAGTACAATGTGTCTGAACTTTGTCATGCATCTTAGACACTGGAACTGATTCTCATGAGATTTGCAGGCTATTTGTTTGCATGACATGAGCGGTGCAAGTCCAGTTCCACGTACACATTGTCACAAGAGCTTTGTACTTCATGACCCCATGCACGTGTTGGTGACACCATTCTTTTTGTTTATGTCTCCTACAGGTGGCAGACCTAAGTATTGTACTTACTAGAGTCGTAATACGTCCTACATGTATCATGAAAGGGTTGCTAAAGAATGTAGTCTACAGCATTTTGTGTCCCTTACATATAAATTATATAATTCTATTATAAATTTCTTGCAAAAAATAATGAAACATCATTTCTGTCATGTAATTAATTTCATCCATTTAAATTTAATTTGTGCACAACAAAAAAGACATTTATATCTTGGGAAAAAATATTCAAGCAAACTACTCATACAATAATTATTTAGTACATAATTTAAATGAATACAGCAGCAAGAAAAAAATAGGTATACTTACATTTTCAGTCGTAGAAAAACGCAAAAGGAATTTACATTTAAATCACAGAAAAGAAAGCAGATCCACTTACATCCACGTCGCACAAACAGGTGCTAGTCGGCTGAGAGAGACGGCGAGGAGAAGAAATATAATAATCCACTGTCTCGCCCCAATCCAACGATGACATTCCATCTTTTCTCAAGAAAACATGGTAGCAGCAACAATAGTGCTTCTGCGCAGGTAATCCCCACCAGGACTCTGCCATACACTCCACGCCAAGCAGACAAACTCTGCCGAACCTTGATGGAAACACCACTCCAAGCTTTTCTTTCTTTCTTTCTTTTTCTCTCTCTCTCCCCCCTCTCTCTGCGTGTTTATTTCCTGATCAAATCCCCGCACGGGACTTTTTTCACATCATCACGTACAGGGTTCCCTGTGTTTGTGCTTGCGTGCGTGCATGTTTGGGTCGTCAGCGCGTACGTCCGTCCATTCCTTGACCTAGGTGTTCTCTTTCATTTTTCTTTTTTTCTTTTTAGAGCAGCCGTGCCGGGCTGGAGAGGTATTGCTCGCATGTGAGAGAGGATCGCAGCTGACGACGAAAGTGTAGAAGGAGGGAGAGAGAGAAGCCTTGACGAGACGATGTCGACACACTCGGCGAAAGCTGTTGGCGAGGGTTCGTACAACACACAACCTGCCAGAAAAACTCTGTCGCGCGGCGGCGCGTGGCGGGGATGCGAACTGCCCGGCGGGCGCACGGGTCGCGAAACGGATCCTATTCTTCTTTTTTTTTCTTCATCGCCCCACGAGCGGTCCCATTGGTCGCAGCAGGGCGCGATGACTTGTGCCGCCTTCTCATTGGCTGGCAGCAGTCACGTTGCTGTTGTTGGGGGCATTCCCTTCTCCTACGCGATGAACGACGAGAGATAAATGGGAGTGGGAGTCGGGTGGTGGTGGATTGGCGGGTGATCTGAGTGGAGCAGTTACATAAACTACTTCATTACATTTTGCTTCAATTATCCACATTTAGTGTTGTCAAACTGACATTTGATTGGCAGAAAGGGAGGGTTAGAGTGGAGGAGGGATGAATATTGTACATCTGGTAGTTTCCCTCAACATTTGCGATGAAACAGGTGCCTGGAAACATAAGGTGCGTCTCATCTCTATTTGACATTTCTCGCAGTTTTTCCTGTTGTCAGAAGAACTGCAAAATCACTCAGTGAAAAGGAAGAAAGGACTGGGAGAAAATAGAAAATAGAAAAAAAGATCTTCAGGTTTGCGTGCGATGTAAAAATGTTTGTTGAGTATAAAAAAAGTCGTTTTCACAAGTATTCTCGCGAAAGTTTGCCAGTGATAAAGAGAAGATGTGTGGGGATAATGGTAGAGCCAAAGAGGCTGCAAGAGGCAACAATTGTAAGCTGTTGTATCTGCCAGACTTACATATTCGTGAAGTGTGGCGGTTTAAAGCATTCACACTTCACGTGATTTCCGTAACTACGGTCTTTGTGGGTTTCACGAAAAGTGTTTTCTTGTTCCGCAGCATTTGTAGACTGTTTAACCGACAGCCTAACAGCCAAACTGGAGTGGAGTTTTCTAAAAAAAAAAAAAAAAAAAAAAAAAAAAAGAAATAGATGTAACAGTCTTACCTAAAAATATTTGTTATTATTTGTCCAGGAAATGGTAATAGGAAAATCCTAAAAAAAAAAATTCAAAAAAGAAGAAACATGTAAAAATCTGTTTTTCGTTTCAGAAATGCAGATTCTAGAAAGTTCAAGGACTATGAGCTGATATTACTTATTTGTAAAATATTTCTGATAAATCACAATTAGACAGATAATAGCTACCACAGATTCGCTTTGTCGGTGTATTTGTCAGAGTTTGATTTTCAGTCGAAATTAATGACTCCACAGCTGATAAATTAGACAAAGCTCATTTCTTTTCGCCGACTGAAAAATACCAGCAAATATTGAAATTTCACAATTTTCATTTGATAATCTGAATTGTGAGAGATCACTTTTAACTAAACGGCGAGCGTGATTTTGTGCTTTGAACGACAACTGACTGAAATAATTGAGAGAGATAAAAAGAGTTTTAGATGGAAAGGAAGGAAGAAAGAAAGGATATTGTTAACTCTGTTAGTCAGAGTCAGTTCTTGCGACGACTGACAGAAAAGTGGTGAACTTCATGTAGCCTTGTCATCGTCTGTGTCTGCTTTGAGAGGAAAGACAAAAAAAAAAAAGTAGAACCCAGACGAAAGGTAATAGTCTGAATTAAAATTCGCTGTTAATTTCTCTCTGCGAATAAATTGCTTTGCTTGGAGACATACCAGATGTAAGAATGCGATATGCCTTGCAACCTGTTCTACAATTATCGTCGATCCTGATATTGAAGATTCTCACCTGTTTTTCAGGTTTCTGAGTCCTGCAGGCTTCCACTTGTACCCGGGGGGACGCCATTGTGTCTTCTGGCGGCAAAACATTCCCTCGTTAGAGCCTGGCAGCCTCGTTTACGTCCTCAACGTTGCTCCCTGGCACCAAAGTCACTCTTGTGGCACCATGGTCACACGTGACAGCCAGTCCACCATGTCTGGCCTCAGTACTTTCTCGCCTCCCTTCATTGAACAAATCCCGATCCATAATTGCTTTTGTCTTGTAAGTTGATTTACGGGGCCATTAATGAAAACATTTGTAACGGGATGCACTTTGAGGGTGGATTGAGGGAAGGGAGGATTATAGGCGCTCGACTGTGGTGACATCTCCATTAAGTCCCATCGTGAATCATTTTTAAGCAACCGCTTACACGGAAAGACTCGCAGAACCCTGGTTTCTCCCATTCCCCCTTGAACTGTACTTCTTGCAACTTCCTGCCTCTCTGATCAAAGAGATAGAACACACTGGCACATGCGTGCGTGACTGCACGTACACGTCCATGCACACACTTACACCACCACCACCACCACCACCACCACCACCACCACCTACACACAGATATGTGCTCAGATTTGTAGTCCCCCCCTCACACACATACCTCTCCCTCACCCATCCCCTCCCAACGGAAAACACTCTGCCGTTGCTAAAGCACCCATTGAGTCCACGTTTTCTTCTTTCGCCGAGGTCTTCAGCCACGAGCTCAAAAGGAGGCAAACAGAACTGCAGAAGCACACAGCTGTGGGCTTAAATAACGCCCTCTAGGTTGGGACGAGAAGTATTTCTTTTGTTCTAGAGTCGCCAACTGACTACTGTTGAGCCCGCGCTGTTTATTGCTGGAATTCCTCACGCCAGACGGCCTTCAGAGGCGCAGACCTGGTAATATTAACAGCAGAATGAAAGGAAATAGAATTTATGGTGCAGCTCACTCCCCCTCCTTGTGTTGTTTACATTCTGCTTGAGGGAGGGACGCGGGATGAGCGGGAGGATCTCACATCCCTACCTGGGGACCCGCCTTGCTGAAGGTTCGCACCACCACCATCCAAACATTATATCAACCCTGTTGTTGTTGTTGTTGTTGTTGTTGTTGTTGTTGTTGTTGTTCTTCTTCTTCTTCTTCTGCTTCTTCTTCTTCTTATTCGCATTTGTATTCGTATGCATATCTGTTTAATTGTTTAATCAACATCCTGCATGTAACATTAGTCAACAGCCTAACGGCGCGGACATTTTACATCCACTTCGTCCATGCAACATTTAAAATCTTTTGCTCAAAGATTCTTGGTTTAACCGTTGCACACTTCGTTAAGGAAGTTGCTGAACATACATTTATGAGTAACCAAGGCAGTGTGGATCACACAACTGCGATTAAAACTTTCTTTTCTCATGTTTGAGATTTACACTTTTGTTTTTCTTTTCGTCGGGATTTTGTACTGATGTCAGTTTGTTCTTCCTGTTCATTAATGGTTAATGTCTGTAATAATAAAGCTACAGGTTTTTTAATATGAAAATATCAGCATTATGTTTATATTTCTAGCTTGTGTTTACTATGTTAGATGTCCGTGTATTCACAGTGTTGTCCATAGGAATGGGAATCCCATGGGAATCCCATGGGAAACGTCCCATGGGATGGGATGGGACGGGACAGCACACACTTGTATTTCCCATGGTAGTCGATACTTGATATTGCAAAATAAATTTACTGTTATTTCATTCATCAAGGATTTAAATCTTTCCTCTGAATCATCTATTGTATGTGAAGTAGCAGGAATTATAGAACAAAAGCCGAAAAGTGGTTTTCAGTGTTGTCCATAGGATTGTTAATACCATGGGAATCCCATGGGAAACGTCCCGTGGGATGGGACGGGATGGGACAGGCATAAATTGCCATGGGACGGGATGGGACGGGATAGAAAAATATGTCCCATGGACAACCCTGTGTATTCAAATACCTCTTTGTGCATCAAAAACAGCATATAATCATCATCTCATTAGCTCCAGAATGCCACTGGTAACTCTCACTTAAAAAATAGTTCTTCACAATACAAGAATCTTTTGTTGTTGTTGTTGTTGTTGTTGTTGTTGTTTTTGTTTTGTTTTGTTTTGTTTTACTCGCATCTTTATTCGAAACAGGCTGATTTTATTTCGCTGATGAAATGAAAAAGATTTAAAATTTAAAAGTTTTATCGCAAATAACACAAGCAGATGTTGAAGATTAGATACCGCCTACACATTCACATTTAGGTATTAAAACAATAAACCCATAATGTTGATATCTTTTTAAACTAAACTGCATATTTCATTAGGCAAGCCACCTTTGAGTGTTCGTTTTGACAGACCAAGACCAATTTATACAGTAAACTACAAAAGTAATCAACACTACAAGCTCCATCTTCTCTCCAGCAAGGCTCACCCTGAATATTTTGTAAACAAGACTGTGATTAGCCTTGTGTAACATGTTGTTTATTCTATAACACCGCCTCAGATATGTTGTATATGTGAGGCAGCTGGACAAGGACCAAGTTAGAACAAGTGCTTGAATCCAAGTGTAGCACTTCCTGTGCGTAAAGTGACGTAACGATCATGCGCACTCGATACAAAGAAATGCTGCCCTGGAAGAAAAAGAGCTTACAAAGGGGAACTAATTGCTTTGAGCTGTATTGAAGTATACGGTGCGCCCAAAAATGAAAGGAAGGGGAAGCGAAGG
Organism: Pomacea canaliculata; assembly: GCF_003073045.1. Lineage (NCBI taxonomy): Eukaryota > Metazoa > Mollusca > Gastropoda > Architaenioglossa > Ampullariidae > Pomacea > Pomacea canaliculata. Next base: position 23,129,686 of record NC_037598.1, read on the forward strand.
AGGAAGAGGAAAGGGCGCAAGCTCCAGAAGCTTCTGCAGGCAGACAAGGGACATAAGGCAAGCGAGGCGGCAAGCTCTTTCATCGCCTCTCAAGCCTCCACGTTTCGCCAGGCAACAAACATCAAAGCCAAGGGGTAAAACCTTGAGTGAATGATGAAGGAGTGTTAGTGTCGTCAGACAAGTATGCGGGGAGTATGCTGCAATAAATATGTGTACACGCAAAACACATCAGGCAGGAAAAAAGGGTTCATGTCGCACCTTTATGTGCTTGGCGGGTTCGGCGCTGATTGTGTGTGCGTGAGTCTGTGTGTGTGTGTGTGAGTCGATGTGTGTGTGTGTGTGTGAGAGAGAGAGAGAGAGTCGGTGTGTTTGTGTGTGTGTGCCAAATATGCTGCTGCCTGACTCTAGACGACTTCACTTCCACAATCCCCACCCCGACTCCACCGTTTGGTGGGTTGTCTTTAGAGCATCCACAAACACTGGTGTAAAAGCCGGTAAATGAAAATTTCTTAGTTTAACTCTTCCCTCCCTCTCTCTCTCTTAAAGTCACCCACTCTCCCCTTTTCTCTTTTACTGTCTCTCCCCCTCCCTTCCTCTCGCGCGTGCGCATGCTTGAATACATCCATCTCTTCGTCTGTTCCTCAAGTGTCTGCTTTCCTGAATCCACCTCCCCAATCCATGTCCGCGTCGCTTTCTTTCCTTCTCTCTTTCTTTGAGGTATTTCTTCTCGATTTGACTGGACTGTCGTCTATCAGTGTATTTATGTATTTACATCTCCATCTTTCCTTCCCTATGTCCGATCAAAGAAGACAAAGAAAGTTTTTAAAAATTTGCGAAAACAATCAAGCAGGCAAACGGACATGCACGTCCACTTCTCGCGCATTCAGACGCTGCCTGTTGCGCAGTTAACGACCCGCTAAACATGGCCGACGTCGTCGATGGTCGAGCAGACGGCCGCCATCATTTCCGGAAGTCGTAAAGACTGAGAGCGTTACGATGACCCCGACCAGATGCGGTCCTTGCCTGATGCAGCGACAATCGAACTGCGACGCCGCGTTTGTCGATGACTTGGATCGTCAGAAATCCTGCCGCTCGCGATGTCACAAGCGAAACAAAAAACAATTTCACGGCTCAGTGGCTTTAATTGGCCGGCCTGCTGGCTGCATCCTTCACGACGTTTTCCCTGCCGGAGTCTTGACTGTGGAACAACGATCGGTGCAAAGTACTTTCGGAAGTCATGCACCTTGTCGACCACCATAGGCCTCTGCTTGTAAAATATTTGTACTCTGTCTGTGAGTGGAATTGCGGGATTGAATGTAGTCAATGGAATATTTTATAATATATATATGTGTGTGTTCGCTTCTTGAAGTAGTATATTTAAATTTATTACACTTCCGCTTCCTTCTTCTCGTGCACACTCTGTTACCCAGGAACATTTCTAAACTTCATTTATGTTGCTTTAAGTTCAGGTGAATGCCATTCCATAGTTATCCGTTATAATCTTTACATTCTTGCGAAGGAGTTTAAATTACAAAGCATACTGTATATATATAGGTGATATTGTGCGTGTGTGTGAGGGGGAAGGGAGTCTATGTCTGTACATGTATTGGTCGAAATATGACATGTGGTTGGCTCAAAGACGATGACACATAATATTGACTGTTTCTAGTAAAAGTAATTGGGTTTAGATTGCTGGAAATTGTGTCTTTTGTTTATCCCAATATTTTGTATTTTGATATTGATGGGTCAACAATGGCTTAGTATGCAGGCAAATGTAAATTTATAAAAGTGATTTCCTCAGTCTAGTTGGAAAAAAAAAATGGAGGACTGGATGCGGTTTAGCCAACTGGCCAGCGGGACCCTACATTGTAGTTTCTGGTCTTGGAGAAGCCACGGGCAGCTGGCAATTTGCGGAAAGCCAAAGTTGCAATGTAAAGAGAGGTCTTGCTTGTGTATTTGAGAAATCAGGGTGGTACCGAGCACTGGCTTCGTTTGTGTGCGAGGAGTTTAAAAGTTCTGCTTCCATTTCAACTAAATTCCACGCAAACTTCGCAGAAGGACATGCGCTTGGTTTTTTTTTTTTTTTCAAGAACATTCTTATATTTTGCACACACATAACTCGCTACAACTGTCATATCGAGCAAATATTTGCCACATTTACTCTTGATTTGTAACCTCATCTTTCGTCGCGCCAGTATTTTTTAGTTTGCTCCAGTTCTCTGGTTTGAAACACACAATCTCCAAATCCCAAATGCAATCATTCTTAAAAACCAGACTTATGCGGGTGAAAGAGCGGTCACGCTGGGTAGAGTAGTTGTACCGCCCCAAAAGATGCATTTTGAACACGAATATCAGTGTCTATCATTTAAGCCTAACTTGTTGCTACCCTGGCCTTTAGAATATGTGATTATGCGAATATGTGACTATGTTCGTTAATGTTCGCACGACGGACACTGGCTAAAGAGTGTCACATATATAAGATACAATATAAATAAAAACTACAGTCTGCTTCAGCTTCTTTTCCTTCTTACTTCTATGACCCCCAAACACTGCATTTCCAACAGGCATCTCCATAGTAATGAATGAATTAATTTCCTGAAAGGAATTAATACAGATGTTTGTTTTGTATTTTACTACTGCAGATGCTTGTCTCCGGTCCGTTTCCAGAATTAGCACGAAAACCTTTGGTGGCTAAAGTTTGCTCATTCAGCGCTCAGAGCATAACACTAATGGTATGAGCGTTATGCAAATATATTATGATTTTATTTTATGTATACAAAGGTAGCGCTCACGTCTTCCACCATTATGCATACGAATAGGTAAGTAATACATCCAAAAAATTCTCATTTAGATTGGGTCTTTATTTTAACACCACCTAAAAGAGGATTTCGTTCAACAATGTCAATACCCTGTTCTTCTTCTTTCTAATGTGCTTACGAAATCCTTTTCCACAAGATGACCCATACATTGTCACTAGGAGCGTAATGACATTTGACAAAAAATAATAAGTACAAATTGTAATCAGGTATTAAATATCAAAACAATCTAAAGGATTCCAAAAGAATTACATAAAAAGAAGGAAAAAGCACTCGGGTAGGCAGAAAAACATGTGATTTTCACAGTCTAAAACATTTTAATACAAGTTACGATACTAATAATCAGTTCTCGGGTATCGAGTCGTTTATGAAACAAGTAAAGGTAAGCACTAAGTTACTGTATCAAGAGTAAAATTAAAAAAACAAAACAAAAACAGCAATGACTGTATACAGGTTCTCTTTCAACGTTCCTCATCCATAGAAAATTATTTTTGATTTTAATTTTTAATTTTTTTTGTGAGATGTTGATAACATACCACTCGGCCCCCTCCCCTCTCTCTCTCTCTCTCGCACGCGCACACACACATGCAGACACATGGCAAAACTGAACAAAGTTTCTAACACAGCCTAAACTTTAACGGTATTCTCAAATTAAAAATAAAAAATCACGATTGTCTTTGCTTGACAATAAGATATCTTCGACATTTTGGCAGGTACATTTATTGTTAAAATACAGGCGGCTCCCTACTGATGCGTTTTTAAACTGAATAAATTTTAAAGGATTTTTTTTAACCGTTTAGTAAACGGAGGGGATGTCCCGACTGGAGGTTTCTACGAACTGCCGTGGGTCAGTTTCTTCTCGTTATCGCCAACTAGGAGGTGAAAATAGTGTGAAAATAACAAGTAAAAAATGCTACCGGACGTAAACAATCAGCTTGTAATTGTTGGCCACTCCTCGTTCTCTGCCAGTGAGTCTTCCGCTGTGATGTACTTTTCAGAAAGTGTCAGTTGTTGTTCAGTACACATAAGGCGGGATTAAAATTTTGCACAAGATGCAAGCAGTTCCAATAACCCAATGCAAGCTCGCAAAGCTCACCCTAAAATAAAATTTGAAAGTGCTTGCTCGATGTGCACTGTTTTCTTGCTGGCAGGACTTGATAGCCCTTGTACTCTGCTCTTCATTGTGTTGCCCGCTTAAAAATTTATTCAAAACAACTTCCAGCCCAGTGCTCAAACCAACCTTTCCCCATCTCGTTTTGACTGCGGGATCTCGCACTTTTATGTTAGATAGTTCTCTCCGTGTGTCTTTGTTGATATGCTTTGGTCTATGTATGCCTCCTTTTTAGGTCTGTATTTCTAAATTTCAGTATTTTGTCTTTGTGCAGTCCATATTTCCTACCTTAAAATGGGGATCTATGCTATATGTTATTATTATTATTATTATTATTATTATTATTATTATTATTATTATTATTACAACATCGGCAACAGAAAGAAAATAGTGTCGTTTGTTATAAATCTTACAGAACGGTCCGTTTTGTAAAGTCCTGGACTTCGGCTTCTGTTCTGTTTCATACATCAAGCCCCTGGATACGAATAAAGACACATTAGGAATCAGTGGTAAAACTTATGAACAAATACTTCAGCGAATCGACGGAACGAAAGGTGTCAAACTCTGACTATTATTAAGCATTAAGCGAATTTTCGGAAAGTCCACCGTCCTCTGAAGCTCATCTTTCGCCTAAATGTTAATAAGAGAGAAAAGAGTGAAACATCAGCAACAGCGGGTAGGATGATATCGTGTGCCCCTTTCCTACCCCTTCTCCTCACACCAGACCTCCTCCCGTCACCCTCAATGCACACACCGGTCCGCGTCGGCGATGATGCCGAGCTTGTCGTAGATCCAAGGGAGGTAACTGCTGACTCGCGTGAAGCCTGTGTAGCACTTGTCGGAGTTGCAGGCCCTGCTTTTGGTGGTCTCCTTGGGGTTCGTGTCGAATTCATCCGAGTGGCCGAAGCTGACCAGACCCTCCAGGACCCAGGTGTTCTCCACTGCGGGTAGTAGACATTACTGTTAGGTTTACATGTGTATACGTGCATGCGTTGAATGCGTACCTACTGAACAGTCGTGAAAGGATAACATCAGTATTTCACACGAGTATTTTTCACTGCATGAAGCAGGTATGGTTGTTAGGTTTACACACAGACGACAGGGATATGATATTGAAGTTCAATAAAGGGTTATATTAAATATTTTACAGCCATGATCGCGCGCGCGCACACACATACACATGCACACAATCTGTATGCAAGCACACACTCTAAAGAAATAATTAAGACAAGGAGCAGTAGTATGTAGGCAAGCCAAGTGAACAAGGCAAAGAGGTAGAGAGACAACCGCCTTATCAGCACACAACACAGTGAGAAAAAAGTGAACAGAACAGGGTGTACCTTGAACGACAAACGGGCTACCCGAATCGCCTTCCACTGCATTCTGTGTACTGTCATCACTAATAGAGCAGAAGGTGTCTTGACTGAGTCTGTCTGCCATTGTATAACCTGCAAAACATCCGGAATAATTATTGTCACAGATGAATCTGATGAAAATTTCTGGTTATTTCAGTTGCCAGCATCTATCTAAGAATCATTTACCCACAGCCTACAACTACTCGATCCGCACATCCGCCGAATCCACCCATTTATTGTTTCACCACATCCTTCTGCGCTGTTATATCGAGCTGCCCCGAATAGTCCTCTGCTATAAATAAAGTATTATCTTATCTTTCCATTTGTATAACGATGTCCACCCACCCTCCTCATCATTAAGGGTGGGCACCTTAACAGAAGCTCACCCTGTTGGATGAAATAATCTCGGCACGGTTCGCCTTCAATGACAGTCATGTTCAGTTCTTGAAGTTCAGGGAATAGTCCCTCTCCCATCCTGCCCCACCCGGTCACTATTCCCCGTGTGCCAGAAGAAAAACGCTTCTGGGTGCATTCGGTTGAAGTGGGGAGGCACACCAGCCCCACCCGCTTGGACATAAGGGCGACGGCGCTGAGCTCCAGCAGAGCGAGGTCGTGTGTGTAGTCACGTGGATTGTAGTCGTCGTGGACGTGGATCTTCTGAATGACCTGCAAGAAGACGACTTTCAGTCCATCTCATGTTCTTACAGGTCATGCAGGTCGCATCAGGCAATAAGTGCAATGTCTAACGACAGATCGCGGTTTCACTTCATTGCCTCACGCAAAAATCTAATAAGTTTACAAGGTGGGCGACCTTACATTTATCGGCACACTAATAAATCAAACGGAAACAGAATTGCTGTTTAAAGCCTCAATCTGCTACTTGCTGTCAATTTTGTGACAAATGTTATGCAAAGTTTAATACTGCCGTGTAAACATTTGCCAAACATGGTCACAGATTTGATGATGTTTTTAATTAAGTAGGACCTTTAGGAAAATAACCTCTGTAAAGTTTTCAATAGTGTTGACATCGTTTTACCGTACATAAAATAAGCGTGAAGTACAGAAAAAATATATTAACTAATATTTTCACACAGTATACAGATATACCTGTGCATTTTGTCGGAACTCGTCCATTTTTGTAGCACCGTAAACCACTCTCACAGCACGCGGTGACTTGGGCTGCGTGAAAAGCAAGTGTAAATCATGGTGTGACCAACGCAGATATCGCCCGGGCAAAAACTTTCTCTTTTCCTTCCTTTCTTGTCAACTAGTACTATCCTGTGACTCCCCCCCCCACACACACACACACACATACACACACAGACATACATCCTAATGCACGCAAGCACGTACACACGCTTGCGCGCGCACACACATCTTACCGTGGTGCTGTTGACCTCAGTCACGCAGTGTGCAGCGGTGATGACCCACTTATCCGACACCAGCGCAGCACCACAAACGGTTCTGTCTCCCTCTTGGATGGCCGCTTGCCACGGCCACTCGTTTACCTTGGTACTGTGTCCACCCTGCACGCGAGGCTTTTTGTCTGGAAAGCGCTGACCGCACCCTGAGACACAGTCAATCGTACCCTTAGCTTTGTGATTAGACATTGCTCTTTTGTGATAATTAAACTGAACTGCCGGGTCGCACTTAATCGTATTGTATAAAAAAAATAAACAAATTAACAAAGAAAGATGAAGCAAGAAAAACGAAAAAAAAAAAACCAAAAAAGAAAGACAAATGAACAACAAAGTGCAAGGAAAAGAAAAAGTAAAAATAAGTTTTAAAATAAGAAGAAAAGAAATGAATCAATAAGGACATGATGAAAGAAAATGAAGAATAAGGAGATGAAAAAATCCGTCACTGCAGCCTGTAGATCGGTTAACATTAAGAAAAGACAGTCTGCTTCCGCGGATGTGTAGTGTATAGTCCTACGAGGTTTCAACATCCTTGGAGCTATTTCCTTCAGCGTACACAAAGCGTTTGGTTCTTTTGAAACCTCATAAAAATACCTAATTTCAAAAAAGAAAGACGTACTTATTCCACCCCAGCCTCTGATGGTCAGTACTGACAAAGAAAGCCTTTTTAGGGATCAAAAATAAATGTGAAAGGTTTGGTGACTGCACTCACTGGGGCGACATGAAGGCACCTGTATCGGCCCTTTGTCTGGCAAACACTGGGCTCGGAACGACTCCTTCAGCTCGTACCTCTCCTCGTCTTCACAGTAAAACTCGATGACTGTCTGGTCCAGCACCAGGCCCTCGGGTATCTCATAGGTTGGGATGTACGTTTCCTGCTTGCACCCGTTCTTCGACTTGCTAGAGCTTCGGGGTACAAAAGAATCAGACACTTCAATCGAAGTTCTTTTATGGGCAATTTCCAGTAATGACTCACCTGAAGCCAAGATTTGTGTGGAAGTCGATATTAAGACAAATAGTGACGAATTGTGTTAAGAAAAGAAATGGTCTATGATGTTAACAAATTATATCAGTGTGCTTCTAGACCTTCTAGGCCTCTTCCATACCACATTTTTTAAGACAATAGTCAAACGTTCACTAAAAACAACTTCGTTTACAAAAAAATTTAATTAAAAATATTATGCTTAATAAGTTATACTTATTTTCTTACCATTATGTATTAACGCAATTCAGTTGCACGCAGTATCTTACTAGTTAAATGCATACTTTTTACACTTAATGTCACTCTTTAACTTTCATTTCCTGTGTACTATTTGACAAGAAACTCAGTGGCTGAATATGTTTTGTATCATAGAAATTATTGTTATTGTTTACTCGGTGTTTTAAAACGCAGTAAAAACGCTCTATTATTATTATTTGTTGTTGACGGTGGTGGGTTTTTTTTACCAACTGTACTGACAATATATTATTGTTGATTTCTACAGTTACCGTTATCCATTTTTTTTCACACGCGACAAGAAGTGGTAATACTATTGGTGATTCTAGTGGCAAGGCTGTTATTGGAATGCAAAACTTAGTGACATACATATTACTTACCAATGCAGGCCTCTGCAGAATTTTAAAGGCTCTCTTATGTGGGTGATGTTGCAAGTTCTTACTGAAATGTTAACAATAAGGACGTCTTACTTAACCAGGAAAATACAAAACTTTAACGAAAGAAAAGATTGAAATAACTTTCTGATAGAAAGTTTTAAAATTGTAAACTCGTTGTAAGAAAGTGATACACCATGTAAGCTGAAAAGAACTCTCTAATCATAAATGGGATGATGTACATGTAACACAGGTATAAGCACAAGAAAATGTTGTGTCTACCTTCCCTCCAACAACGTGCAGTCACCAGAACCCACCTAGGAACAGACACGCACAGACAATCACATGCACGCATGCATCTTCTCTCTCACACAACACATGAAACACAAGCAGTCAGGCCAACAGACTAACAGCTAGACTGACCAACCGATTTCTGAAAAAAAAGGTTTCCTCTTACTTCTTGAACAGGAGGTTTCTGTGCCTGTCAAAGTTCCATTGCACAGACAGATCCGCTCTTCTGGCCCCTGGCGAAAAGATCCTTCCTTGCAGGTATACTTCACCCTGTGCAGCCATACCACTGATCAAGAGTATTTCCCCCTGACAAGTCATCCCTGAGCAACTTTAATAACAATAACAACAATAACCAAGAGCACTTCTTCCTCAACAACCACATGAAAGGTCGATTACTTCCCTTGAACAGAATAGCCACATGATAAACACAGCTCGCGCTTATAGTCATGTCATTTTTGTCAAATAAGAAAAAAAAAAGAACAAAAAAACGAATGAAGAGGAGGACACGCGTCTCATGCAAAAGTATAACAACACCTTTCTCCCTGTAACGGCTTGTTAAAGATGTAATATAATTTATGCTAAACATTTTCAAAGGTCTGATGCAGATAACGACACAGCCATGTTCACATCTGATCTACCTCCCCCAGTCTCATAGCTAATGACCGAAAGAAAAAGGTAAATTTTACATACGTTTGCCCGGGCAGAATCTCACTCCAGTCTGGAGTGATTTCAACATCCTCTGATTTGGTAAGCCGGCAGCGATTTTGACAAGAACCGTGCAGACTAATACACCTGTACATACACAGTTCATCTTACAATATTATAATACAAAATGTGGAGGACAATTCATTCTAGCATGGTGTATGACAGTGTTATCAGCTGTAAAACTGATAGCTGCCATTAAGTGTCCACTATGATGAGAATGTACAAGCTGGTACACATGGACGCATTTGTCCGTGGGACATAAACCAAAACAAGTCAAATACTTAGTCCAAACTGTAAGCAACTCACTGTGGGGCTGGGGGCTCCCAGCGGCCATTTTGTGTGCACGTTACCAGCCCGGAGGACGGGTGTGGCAGGCGTCCACCACCACAGTGAATCTGCACAGTGGCGCCGACGGGCGCAGTGTTCCACTCGCCATCAGAGTTCTCTAAGCTTACATTAGCGTCCTCCAGCTCAAACCTCGCACAGCCAGCCATTTCTGTCACAAAGTAGTTTGTATCCCGTTAGCCCCAATGTTCAGAGAAGGTTCTTAAATACATGCATGGACTGATGGATATTGGTAGTCAAAGCAAAAATGTACGCACTTACAGAAACACACGCACACACACACACACACTTTGACACAACTCACACGCATGCAAATGAATGTCTACTAACCACAGGTGGGAGTCTCTCCCTGCCACCGGCCGTTTTTACAGGTGAAGATAAAGCTGCGTGGCGTAGAAGATGGCTGCTCACATTGAAACACCAGCCGGTCGTCTTCAAAATAACTGCCGCTTACTTGAGAGTGCGCCTCCACCTGCCTGGCACCGTGAAAGATCGGCACCTCAAGGCACCTGGCTCTTGGAACTATAAGTCACAACATTCAAGTAGCATCTTTTACCTCTCCTTTATCCTCCATCTCTGATTATCGTATTATAAATTTCGTTTTGTCTTGCTATCTCCCTTACTCTTCACACTCTTTCAAATCTGACCAGTGTTGTGACCAGTTTCAAACAACTTTCAACATGCAGTATTTACTTACACACCACTGTGTTGCTATGGTGACTAAACATTGCACCTGTTCAAAGACACTTCAGACACTTACTGCATTCGATGATGTCTCCAATCCATTCCCCATTGTTACACCGCAGGATTGCTTGGGATGGTTTGCCTTTCTCAGCCATGAAACCCAAGTCACACTCGTACACCACGTAGCCTGGGGTGTGCTCTTTGACCCTTGCTCCCTCAATGTGGCGAGGCTCCATCGCACACAGCTCTGTGAACCACTTAGTCGGTGAGCAAGCAGGTAAGCAAGGGAAGGAGTGAACAGAAAAAAAGAATGGTGCGGGGGGAGATGGGTAAATGGGTATGTTGGTAAGTAGGTAGAGTTCACTTTTTTCGATACGCACACACAAGCACGAACAAAGAGGGACGGGCAAGCAAAATCAAATACAATACAGAGAAAGACGAACAAGAAAGAACAAACACTGATTTTTCGTAGCAGATACGGATATAGACCCCTGACGGTCACATGGGTAAAACCTATGGATTTTAACTATCAAAGGATTAATTAAGATTCTTTTTTCCTTGAGAAAATCTGTAGTTACTCTTTAAAAACACAGATGTGTGTTGTGTCACTAGATGTCTGTCACAAGAGGAAATTCTAAGTAGATATTAATATTCCAGTCTTCGGTTGAAAATTTAATTAAATTTAAATATTTACATAAAGTAATTTACAAATATTAATAATGCAATTTGTCGAAATAGCTTGAAAACTAAAACAGTGATAGCTATTTGTGTTGTTCCAGACACCAGGCCGATTAGCAGCTGGGATGAGGAATTTTGGGTACGCTGGTCTGACAGACACACATCACACAGATGGAGACGGGACAACAGGAAGAAACAAGGAGAGAGTGAGACTCACAAACATACCGCATGTTGGGAAGGGTTTGTTCCACTGGCCGTTGGGCAGACACCTGCTGACCCGAGTGCCGTTGAGCGTGGCGCCATCTTGGCAAGAGAACTGTGCTTTAAACGTCACCTTGTCCGGGTGCTTGCTCTTGGCGCCTGCAGTAAAGTGACTGTGCGATACTCCCAAGACGACTCACGTTAGAGGAAAGGGGGTTTAAAATAAGCAAAAGTTACAGAACACACACACACCATCCGACAACAAAAGCAAATATAAAAATACCAAGTCTGCAGAACAAAATGGGGCATTGGATGCCAAACTTACGCCGTTTCCTGCTTATTATTGCAATGTTCATCGGTGGTTTAATTTCCGGGAGACGGCACGGAAGTTCTGGAACAAGGAAAGGTAGACGAAACATAGTATGGAGGGTTATTTGATTTTGCTGACCAGTATATACACTATAGTCGTCAAGCAAACAGTAAATAATAAATAAAACCCGACAGGCACCACACAACTTCCAGCTGAAATAAACGAGAACAATGTCAAAGATAGAGAGTGGAAAAGCGATGTAAAACACACGTACACACATATTCTCTCTCACACACACACACACACACACGCACACCTCGGGAGAAGAGACAAAAAAAAAAAAAAAAAAAAAAAGAGAAAAGCGACAAATAATAGCAGAGGATCGAAGGGATGACAAAGAAAGTTAACAGAGGTTTTCTGGTTTCCTCTTTAGCTCCTCGAACTCCTCCCCGACCCGCCTAGCTTGTCACAAGACTGACCGTCCTGGCAGTTGTTTCCATAGCGGCCTGGGTGGCACTCGGCGCAAATGCCGGCCGGGTTGTTGGCCTGACATCTCAGGCAGTCTTTAAGCCTCTTGCAGACTTGCTGCTTGGGACAAGGCTCACATGTAGCTCCCCATTGTGTGTATACGCGACACCTACGCGAATAATAACACAAAGTTGATGATTATAATGACGACGACGACTCATCTATCCAATTTATAATTGTTACGTAATACATACATTCGAAAAAAGTGCACTTGCTAATGTCTTAATATTTTCTACAAAAGAAAAGAAAGACAGACTGAGCGACAGAAAGTAAAAACCAACAAACAACTGCCAGAACAGATAGATAATCCGCTATTTACTCTTTCGAAAGTTAGTTTAGGTTAGTTTATTCCTTGTTGCTCCTTTGAGGAGCATGGGGCCGCAACACCACCTCGCCAGCGGACCCGGTATAGGGCAGCCCCCTTCAGTAGGGCCCATGTGGTTCCAATGTCCTTTGCCTCGCTCTCTACTGTTCTTTTCCAAGTCTGCTTCGGTCTCCCAACTCTCCTCTTTCCCCTGAGGGTTCCAGTCAAGTGCCTGCCTGGCAATGGTGTCAGCTGGTTTGCGCAGGGTGTCCTATCCAGCTCCATTTGGGCTTTTTCATGTCTTAGCTAGTGGCATTCTGGTTGGTTCTTTTCCACAGGCTGCTGTTGGAGATCTTTTCAGGCCATCTTATTCCCAGAATATGGCGTAGGCATCGGTTGGTAAAGGTCTGCAGCTTGTTGTTGATTTCAAAAGCTAACCCATGTCAAATACGAAATTAAATTTAAATTTGTTTGCAAGTTAGTGGAAAATTGCGCGCCCATTATTTTATTCAGATCTCTTTGTCAACAAACAAACAAACAAAAAAAAATGTGGACTGACCATAATTCTGACCTCTGTCGTCAAATGAGATACCTAACAAGGCTTTGCCAGGTCAGCAAGCCTGTTTTTGTGCCATAGCAAGAAATGAGGTCCTGACTTCTTTTTCAAAACATACAGACAGAACTGTGACCCTTTAAACTATAGGGAAATAATCCTCGTTTGAAACAGGAAATTAGAATTTAAGCTCGGGGAAACAAATAATATAAAATGAGTTGAAGCGGATCGATGTGTATTAAAAAAACCGGTACGACTAAAGTCAGCTATCAAAAAAATGACTTTGATGGCCTGGAGACCTACTGTCGTGCCTGGACCACAGAAGTCGCCATGTCCGTCCCACAGTGACAAACAACGTTTTCTTGGGGGCAAAGTTTACTTCCGAGTTGGTCAAGCATGACATCTGCATCCGTGCGTCGTTTTCTTAAGACAAAGGAACTGTTACTTGTCCCAACCGAATTCAAAAGGCCGACAAGCACAACTCCTGCAACATAAACGAGTTTTATAATTATAAGTTTGGAGAAAATAGATTACACAATAAACAACATAGCAAATAGTAGCATGATACAGGTTGTGGTGGTGACGATGAACGAAACAACGAAAAAGGTATTCATGGCGTTGGGGGTAGAGATATTATACAAACTTTTGTAAAGTAAATATTAATATATAGCCAGTTTCGATGAAGTCATCTTCATCATGGGCACTTAATAAGTCTCGGTTTCAAACTCAGCCGTACTTCGCATGCGCACTTCTTTGATTTTGCATTCGGAAAGAAGAATGAATCAATGAAAACGCTGTGAACAAGTCTACGCTGATTCCACCATTTATACTGGAGATTGCACAATGCTAATTAAAAAAATCAATCAGAAACTACGTTTCTTAAATCTCAAGCAAGCTGCCTCAGCACGAAGTAAGAAACCATTTCAAAGATTGAGGGAAGTCAGCTGCCCTTAAGGCATGTACGTTGTATTCTCGGATTCCCCAGTTGAAATGACGATGATCTAACAAGTTATCTCAAATATCGTTTGACGCTTTTCCTATGATGATAAAAAAAAATAAAATAAAATAAACATAGTGCTGTGTGAGAAATCTTGAAGCGCAGTATATTTGTTGTCCAGATGTTTGCTGCAAGCGTCCTTTGCTTCTCGTACAGCTAAATCACCGGCATCTGGTTCAGAACTAAACACGGCTGCTGCAACGCAGGCCCCACCACTCCCTGCATCCTACAAGATAAAGGCGCCATGAGGCACACCTTTTTGGTCCTGTATGAGCATTAACCCTTTGAGGACCAAGGAACATATTTGTGCCATACTTTAGAGCAGCCAAATTTGTATGCAACCATTTAGTATGTCTCTGACTTTATATAAATAAGGCTGGTTTATATATATATATGCATTAGTATACATGTATTAGTATACATATATATGCTTCATTGTCAGATTGAGAGGAATTTTCAATTTGAAGACCACCCGCAAAAGTAAAATTTGTGGGTTTTTGTTGTTGTTGTTTTTTGTTTTACAAAACAAATTTTTGTGCTGGTTTTTGAAAGTTCTTTGATCTTTTGCTGTGGGACATTTATGTTCCTATGGGCCATAAGAAACCCAACTTTTATGCTGCGCCTTTATCCTTCGTGTTTTAGAAATAGATGCAACAATGACCGAAATGAAGAACCCAAAGCATTTGAGATATTTCAAAAATCCTGTGATTTTTCTGGCTTGATAACTCTTGTTGATGAGCAAAGTACATGTAGAAGAATAAAATTCCTTTCCAAACAGATGCGCTAGAAATCCGTGCATTCTTGAGAATGAATTTTGTAATAGAATATCATGTGGTTCCATCCTTGAAGGACTATTAGTCCACTGAACCTGATCACCAGGTGTCATATGTTGCTAATGTGATGCCTCAGAATTGCTTTAAAATAGTTTTAAGTAATACCTTACACTCTGGAAACTACGAAGAGATGCTTCTGAGAACAGATCCCTTCAGTCGATGCTTTCAAAATTTACGAAACCCAAGCAAACAACAATCAGTTCATGAACACTTGACAAAATTCAATGGCTACAACACAATGAAGCGATAAATTAAAAACCCAATAAAATAGGAATTTAAGATGTGGTACATGCGTGATTCGAAGACCAGTTACTTGTATCAATTCTACTTGTTCAAAGGGAAGAAAACTTAAACTGAATATGGACTAGGAAAGGAAGTGGTAGTTATGCTAACTAAACCACTTGAGCATTGGTGTTGTGAGGTTTACATTTATATCTTATTCAATTCATCATTGCTTCAAATAAAGTCACAGGAAAAGTAACTATGCCTGTGCGAAACTATGTGTGGTGATAAGAAAACCATGCCAAATTTTTTTTATGAAAGACAGTGATATGAAACATGCAGAAAGCTTCATGTTGTCAGCAAATGATATTACCTGTGTGAAGTGGATGAACAACAGATCTGTTGTGCCTTGTCCAGAAATTGTCGTTGCCTACAACAAATTTATGGGTGGCATCGATCTAGATACAGACCGCAAAAAGGTACTGCCCTAGAAAGGGGAACATCAAATAAACCCTGTGTCGCCAGTTGTTTTGAAACATGAAAATGCACTGTCTCAGCATTACCACTGTTAAAAAAATTCTGCTCCAGCACGACGGATTTAGATGAGTTACCCTGGTATTTCCACACCCTGAGCATCCAGACCTTATGACAGCCACTGTCAGTGTTCACCCACGTGTTTGTACGTGCACTGCATGAACGAACGCACAGAACGAGTACAGAAACAGTACTTCAGCAATCAGCATAGTAACTTAAGAGATAGCGCAGAACTTTAAGAGCTACCAATCCACATATCCATCTAGTTATCCATTTCCCATTTCTCATCATCATTGTGTTTTAGTGTCGCCATCATATTTACGCACGTGCAGACCGACAGATAAAGTCTGTTTCAGAGTCAGCTGCAAACATTACACCTCTTTCAACGGCCTCTACAATACGAAAAAACACCCTGTTATTGACATGTGACCTGTTTTTGTAAGCAACTTCACTCACAATTGTTAAGCGGTGGAACAGGATATGAAAGGTAATCACCTTATCCTCCACCCTTACTGTCACCTCCCTCAGCTATGTCCCTGAACGCAGGCCGGAACTATACACCGTGGTATGCAGGGGGTCCCGTTAGTCAATCGGTCTGAAACAGCCCTCCATAACAATCGCAAACGCGGCAGTAGGTTTTTTTTTTTTCTTCTCCCAATAAGCTGGTGTGCTGGTGGACAACATCAAAATTAAGCCCTTTAAACGCCTTCTACAATAAAAAAAAGTATTATTGACATCTGACCCTGTGTTGCAAGCAACTGCATTCAAAATTGTTAAGCAATCGTGGGAACAGGATGCGAAAGGTGATTTACCCCACCCTCCACACTTTCCACCAGCTCCCCCAACTACGTCGCTGAACGCAGGCCGGAAACGGTTCACTGTGTCAAACATCAGGGGTGGTAGGCAGTGCGCCCCGTTAGCTAATCGGTCCAATAGACCCTTTGTGCCAATAGTTATCCCAATGGGTTGGTACGCAGGCGGACAACTCTGACCGGCGCACCTGTATGTTGACGTGTGTGGGCGCGTTATATTATCTCAGGTAATATATTCATTACTAACCCCAGTCTAGATTTACATGCTAGCATGAGTTGCACTTAAAACAATTCAACAGCACAACAAATAGATACTACTCGAATGATAGTCATCGACGATAAACAGATGAACGGAATGTACATAAATTTTTAAAATCTATTTATATAGGGGTAGGGAACTTTTTTTCTACCAAGCGCCATTTGGATATTTCTAACATCATTCGTGAGCCATACAACATTATCAGCTTAAAAAAAAGTAAGCCTGTTATATTTGATCAAGTAGCTGTTTCGCCACAGCGTGCTAACATTTTTGCACTGTCCTCCGAATCACCGGCATACAGGCAGACAAAAGGGTGGGTCATGTACTCGTCTGTGTCCTGTCTATCCCGAAATGGACGTTCCTTGATTGTCCCTCAAAATGTACGTTATTATTATTACAGTATCATCATCATCATCATCATCATCATCATCATCATCATCATCATCATCATCATCACTAAATACAAATTTATTTTGTTACGGAAAAGTCTCCTACATTTATTGAATTTCGAGACCCACTCGCGGTTGCCTTGGCACGGCCAATTCAGATTATTTCCCGAACCTCATACAAATTCGGAGGAAGTGGAAAGAAACTCCCTAGTGAAATTTTTTGATAACTTTATCAATTATTTATCTATTATAGTGGAACAAGTTTTAAAGTGAACAGAAGAGAAGTAACACTTGTCTGCAGTGTTAAAATTCTACAAAGGCACAAGCGCTATCAGTTTTTGCAATCGTCTGAAAATATCCTTCATTGACTTCAGCAGGAACTCAGGCGGTGTGTTAGCCAGAACATACAGAATGCGATTCTCCAAATGAGCCAGTTTTTGGAAGTGCGATAATGGGCCTTTTTCCTAAGAGAGTTGGCGAAAGAAGAAAAACGGATTTGGCAGGGAACAACAACCATCACCGTGATGGGATATATGATATAATGAGAGAACTAAATATTCTCTAAGTGCGGGTAAAGTGTGTAAGGGTGCGTGTCTGAATGCGTGCGTGCGATCGAGCACATACGTAGTGTAATTAGGGCGAACGGGTGCAGAAATAAAAAGAAAGATACAAGACGGAGAGGGAGATGGAGGAAGGTAATGATAACGACAAAGAACCCAGTTCAGCCGATTTCACACACCCCTCCAGCCCCATTCGATACCAGACTAACTCACGTTTTTAAACAAGACTTTCTTTGTGTGTGTGTTAATAAAATGCTGCCTTTAACAGCTGGCAAGTGGCTGGCAGGTAATCAGCCAACAAGGATTGCACGACCTTACCAGCGCGCTTTCACGTGCAGGTCGTTCTCGTACCCTCTACCATCCATCCACCCCGCCAGCACGCACTGACACGCAGACGCACACACGTATGTTTGACACACCGGACACTTGGTCGGCTGACTACAGAAACGCCCGCATGATAAACCGAGAAGAATTTCTATAGCAAAGTCTTAATATCCATAATTACCATGAAACAGAAGCTATAATTCCTTTTGAATTTCTATCAACGCCAAGACAGTTCGGCATCCACCCGTCTTACTACATCGTTCGTTACATCAAATACTAAGGTAAATACACCTACAATGGGCTACTAGACAAGGAATCAGGCTCTAGCCATATTAGACGCTGGCAACTTACCCAACATAACAGCGCGCTTGGTGGTGGCCATGTTTTTGCGCGGGCTCTGACATCCCCTTGGTGGAAAAGAAAGGCGCAGGCTGACTAGGTCTGGTGCCTCACACTGTGCCCTGCTCCATGAAGTGCTGTCAGATGTGATAATTTCGGACGAGGGTTTTTCCCCCACGTCGCTCTCAGCTTCTGGGAAACAGGATCGCTAGGTGGGGAAAAAAAAAGTTTGTTGTCGTCTGCTCCGGTTGTCTTGTGACGATGAAGTGGTCTCCCTTCAACCCTGAAATTACGATACAGATTGTGATTAACAATAATTCCCTTCTTCAAATAATTTACCTCTTACACATTGCATAGATCTATTATAGATAGCTGTATCTTTATTCGTCATATACTAGTGTTCTTCAACTGCATTTGTATACCTTGAGAACCATGTCAACCGAATTGCATGTTTCGAATACCATATGGGCATGTGTATTTATTTTAGTTCGTGCAAATACGTAGACCCGAAACTTGAAACAAAGTCTTTATTGACTACATATAATATAATCAGTCCGTTTATCTTTTTGAATAAATTCCGTTGCTCTTTAATTCATATTTATTATATATTTTTATTTGAATGAATAATCGAATAATGAGATTAGTTCGAACTTCAAAACACCTTAAATTATTAAAATTGTTCGACAGAAAAGTGAGAAATATAAGGAAACAAACTTGTAGTACTCAGCTCCATACAAAAAAAAAAAAAAAAAAAAAAAATCCCCAGACGAGGAATTTACATCAAACTTTTGAAGGAGGAAACAAAAACCCGCCGATCAAGGGCCGGGCTCCCTTCACAGCCGAAGGGCCCGCCAGGTGCACCAGACCCCATCCGCTGCCTTGCCCCATCCTCTTGTCCTGATTGTTTCTATGGGAAAAGCTATGAAAGCACGGACGTGTATAAATACAAGCTCGTGGGTGAAAGCACGTGTCGCGAGCTGACATTCTCATTCCCACGTTTGAACGTTCAAGGGAAGTAACTACAGAGAAGGGGGAGGTGACGTGTAGGTGGCAGCTGTTGGTCGCAGAGAAAATGGCTTCCATCCAACTTCGGCAAAGATAGTTTGTAAACAACATCGCCGCCTGTAAATAATGGCTCACTTTGGAAAAGATTTGGATAATTTTAGCGCATCAAGGACTGTCCAGATTATCGATTCCGAGACAACTGAACATTTTACGGTTTGTCTCGATTTGTTTTTGTTAGCGCAAGGTGTACAATAATAAATTAAAAATTATATGTCATGATGCAGGCTATTTCAAATAATTATGTCACCGATCACACTCGTGATCAACTGTGTGAGAGTGATCACAGAACTGTGATGTAAAATAAGTATGAGAATCTCTCACACACACACACACGTGCGCATTAATTTCAGTTGAAGTCCAGTCTTTCATATATCTGCGTCTTTCATCTCGTTTAAAGGATTTCAGTCCTATTCAAATTTGTTAATTTAGTATTACTATTATTATTATTAACAGCTTTGATTGGCTTACTTTACATATTTTCTTTTAACCCTCTGAGCACTGTATAAAAGTATAAGTATTACAAAGACCAGCTAATAACTGAAGGCTTTGAAGACGACAGTGGATGAAGTTTCTTTTTTATTATTGCTGCTCTCAGGTAAAACGTTGACCAAGAAACCTATAAATTTTTGTAAAGGAAAAAGTTTGAACTTTGCAATAAAAGTAATAAAAATCGCCTTCCCCATGCTTCCCCAGCAAAGCCATGATCGTGGTCCATCATGCCCAAAGGGTTAAAGACATAACTACCTTAGATAAAGTTTGATGTGTTATTCAGCCATAAGATATTTAGTGTGAGAGAGTTGCAAAACATTTATGATTTTTATGACTTTTCAAATTTATTCAAGTGAAAAGCCTTTAAAACTGTATGTGTTCATATAATTAATGTGGATTTCTCTATCATGATACAAGTTTTCAGTGTGGCATTACCTGGTGCAAAGCTACTTGAGAACCATTTTTATTTTAGTTAAGCAGATTTTAGAAAAAGTAATGTTTTTCAAAGTAGACCTGCAAAACCATTCTCTCTTCACCAACAAATCATTCAAAGTTAATATTAAACTGTTAAAGATATTAGTTTTCACTTACTGATATCTTTGTGTTTATATAGTTGCATAATGTGCTTTTTTTACATATTATGCAGTAGATAAATGTGTGCTGTAAATTATGTTGTTTTCAGACATATACTATTGAAGTGACAGTTGGCTCTTATACATGGACAGTAAAACACAGATACAGTGAATTTTATGAACTCCATGAGAAGGTAACATTTGAAAGTAAAGTATGTGCATATCCTTATTTTTATGCAACCTAATTATCACAGTTTGAAATGTAGTTGTACAGCCGCTATTTAAAACACCACGGGTTTGCATCATTTTGATATATTTCTTTTCCATTATTTTATTCTATTAGTCACTAATACACAAATCATAAAATACCTATAAAATTAAAGCAAGATTTATGCATAAAAACATAAGGTAATAAAATCGTTTAATAATAATTAATAGATCCATTAGCAAAGCAAGTTGTCCATGACAATATACACAGAATCTTTTGTCAAGTTCTCAGCTCTACTCTGTGCAGTAAAAAAGCAGCTACCTATAGACATTAAAGCTGTACAGATCAGCCCTACCTAGCCTTGTAACTCACACAAATAAAATTAAGTTTCAGCATGAAAGATGCTCTCAGTTGGTTTTAAAATTCCCTCTTTTTTTATTTTTATATGTAAGTTGACTTTTCTGATCACAAAGGCAGTTATTGAAGAAGTTTTGCTTTCTGTGATGTTATAAACAGAAATAAACCTCACTTTTTTCCCATTCTCTATTTCACCGTCTTTAAATGAAATCATTGTATTATTTGCTAAATGTGAACTCTTCCTATACAGTTTGCACCTGCACAAATGTCTTCATAGCTACAGCTCAATTACGTCAATTCATTCTTATTGAATCAGTTGATTTTTATTTTTTTATTTTTTTTTTTGTGTGCAATCAAAGCTGTAAGACTGAAACAACTGTATAGTCACCTTCCATGATTCTCTTAAAAAGGTAGAGGTTGTGACAAGATTTAATAAAAACTTGTGTAATTCTAAGGTTCAGTATATAGAAAAAAATGTTTTAATCTTTTATGGATATTGATGGAGTTTAAGATGAACCATGTACCATCTAATAGGAAAGTATGATTATTTGTGTTACTTCATCTTATACTTTCAACTCCCTGTCATTAAAAGGATAATTATTACATTACAATTTTTATGCACTGAATCTGTAAAAGCTTTAAATCAAAGCTTTGTATTTTCAAATGTGTAAATCATTAGGCTGTACAACAATTAATTTTTTAAAATATATACTACATATATTGATTTCATCAGTTCCAAAACTAAATAACTTAGCTAGCCTTTGTTATTGATGGAAAAAAAATAAGGATATCATCGAGT
The DNA here is from genome assembly GCF_003073045.1 of Pomacea canaliculata. NCBI lineage: Eukaryota > Metazoa > Mollusca > Gastropoda > Architaenioglossa > Ampullariidae > Pomacea > Pomacea canaliculata. The sequence goes on from NC_037598.1 coordinate 23,151,334, forward strand.
TATAAGTAATGGTCACATAATATATGAGGGTTTAAACTTTTTAAAATTTTGGATCAGTTGACAGCAGGCTACAAACTGGACAAAAGTCTATTGCCACCTAAGAAACTGTTTGGAAATCAGACGGAGTCATTTATACGCAAGCGGCAGCAAGACCTGCAAGTATATTTGCAGACTGTACTTCATTATTTGGCGCATCATGCACCCCCAGCTCTCACATTTTTCCTGGACTTCCACAGATATGTACGATTTCATAAAACTTAAGTGACTTGTGACTTTATATGCATTCTTGCAAACAGTTTGGAACTATTCTAACAGATGTAGCTACATTATCTCACAGTAGGTTACCTTTTTTCTTAGTGCAGATAAATTGTTGCAAGCATGCCACAATTACCTTATACTGAATTTAGGGCAAAAAAGACAGTTCTTATTATCTTACAGATATATTCTGTTTTAAATAGCAGATCTTTTGGAAAAGAATTCATTATTCATTTTGTTGATCCATAATAAAATAGCATTTCAAGACCACTGTTTGTCTTGCAGGAGATACATGGCATCACCCAAGCCCTTGCTGAAGACCTGTACAACAGAGGTAAGTATATGAAGTTGGTAATTAACTTTGCTTCATTATCTGAGTATTCGATAAGAAATTTATGACTTAAAAAGCACACAACAGCTCACACAATTCAAGTCCATCTACTAACCCTTTCTCTCACTTCTTCAGTAATGACTAGTCCGCCCTGCTTGTCTCCCTCTGTAGTGACTTTCAGTTGTTACGTTCCCTCTTTCTGTCTTCTATGTTTGTCTTTTAATTCTTTGTCAGTATGCTTCATCTTTTCATTCCTTTGTCTGCTGCCCTTGGCATTTTTTGTCTCAATTGCTACTTGAGCATGCTCATTCATGAGCATGTTAATGTGCTGTATGAATCATGCTTTTTTATTTTTAATAGAATAATATACTTATGTATATATAATGTTTTATACTATTATTGTTATTAAATGTGTCCAGAATTTGTCATCTTTAACATTCTTCTTTTTATTAATAAATCCTTCCAGCTTCCAAAACATCTTATTTGCTGTTGAGTCTGCACTTTGTTATGGTCACTAGAATCATCTATCCCTCGCAACGTTCTGCATTCTTTTAAAATTTGTTATTAGGAGAGACTATTCTTCAGACACAAGAGGTGTACCACATGACACCATTGCAGCTCTACTCTTTGACAGAACGCTTAAAACTACCAGAACCCACTTGTGGTGAGATTTTTACAAATCTAGGTGGTAAGGGTTCTTTTTTCTTTTAAGACAGATAAAATTTAATGTTTGTATTCGAGAGGTTGAGTGATGTTGCAATTTCAGCAGGACTGTTGTCAGTTCTACAACATAAAGTTCTCTACAGTATCATCAATTGAGTAATTAAAATAATATTGATGCTTTAATTTAAAAAGATATGTTGGTTTGAAGCAAGACAGGAGATTGGTATTGTTTATTAGTTCTTGCGATGCTTGCAGATAGTGGTGATGTGAAGAAAGATCTTGGGCATATTCTGGACTTCATCACCAGAGCCAAAAATTTACAGGTGAGATCAGCAGCATCCCTTTCAGTGATGCTAAGTACCAATCACATATTCTGTTTTCACTGAATGTATTAAGAAAAAAGATCGTGTGTGTGTATATATATATAAAGCTCTTGTTCTTGTTATTTGGTTCCTTACTGTGTTTTTTGTATTTGATATTATTCTTCGTTTAGTATTTTTGTTTATTCTTTTATAGTTTAGATGTTATTTTTTTAAATTTTTTATCCCTCGTATGCTGTTTATGTTTCGTTCTTGTTCTTGAGCGCTAAGAGCATGCTCCTTAAGAGTGTGAATATGCGCTTTACAAATTTTGCATTTATTATTATTATATGCTTGATAATATGAAGTATGGAGAGCCTTGCCACTTGCTAAGATTTTGGGCTATACAGTTATCATCATCAGTCATCAGTTTCCATCATCATAATCTGTACAGGCAATATCTGACTCACCATATGTCTGCCAAATAAATGTCTTTATCACTTTATCAGTATCTTTAATAAATGTGGTAGTACATTTTTATTATACAAACAATTCTTACTTATGGATATCAGAAATAGAAAGGCTTGCATCTCCTGTCCAGTACTATGTAAATCTGTTGTAGAAATCATGACATTGAATGGGGCTTAAAGGTATCACTATGCTTGACTTAGTGTGGGAATGAAAGTAGTCCTTATTTATGGGACAGATCTGTGGCAGCGATGAGCCAGTTGAGACCAGCAATATCAACATGAACCAGCTCAAGTTTGACCTCAGTCTTTTCAAGTCTCTTCAATCTTTGGAGGTAATTTCAGTCTTTATGTTTTTGTGTTCATACAGCTGGCTTATAATAATTTCAAATACTACACAGGCTGTTTGCAGTGAGTCATAGCTGTACCCCAAGTTTTACTTTTGTCTCAAAACTTTATTGCCCTTTTCCATTGGAATAGCAGTTTGTTGTAAATCCAAAGGAAATAAAATATATCAAATATTTCCGAAAGAGAATTTTGATACAGGCTGGTGCACAATTGATGGACACTTGATGTTAAGTCCTGTATTCAGTGGATTTTAATATTAAACACCATGTAGAAATGAATAAATATAACTTTTGATAATGAATAACACAGCGGTTCTCAACCTGTGGGTCGCGACCCCCTGGGGGGTCGCGACGTGCCTACAAGGGGGTCGCGAAGGTGGTCATTTTTTAAAAAAAGTTTCTTATACTGGTATTAGTGGAATTAGTTTACATTGTGTAACCGAGTGGTGCGGGGGCTCAAACTCCAAATCTCTTCTTCCTATTCAAGTACACTGTCTCGGCATGCAGTGACTTCTCACTTCCAAAACTCAAAACACAATCTCCCTCTCAACAATTAAGCCTCCAATCTCCCTCCTCTCGCCTTTTGCCCTCTTTCTCCCCCAATCTCTCATCGCTGACTCCCCTATATTACACCACCATATTACAAACAACTGACAAGATGAATGCTTTCGTCCGAAAAATTTCGTTGTGGACGCAAAAGATACGCCAAGAAAATATTTTTGATATGTTTCCGTGCTTGTGTAAGTGGAAGGCTGACAACTTGAATCTTGATCAGGTGAAGAATGTAATTATTGCCCATCTAAACGGACTGCAAGAAAGGTTTCAGCATTATTTCGCTGAAATTGATGTGACTAAATACGATTGGATTCGTAATCCATTTCTGGCTGATCCTAGCACAAGCGGGTTGTCCACGGAAGAAGAAGAGCAGCTCATCGACCTTTCGAGTGACCAATCCCTGAAAATGGTCTTCCAAACAACACCAGTGACAACATTCTGGATTAGCATCAACGGTGAATATCCTCTCCTTTCTGAGAAAGCAATGAAAGTTCTGCTGCCATTTTCAACTTCGTATATGTGTGAGCAAGGATTTTCAGCATTGGCAGCACTGAAGTCGAAATACAGAAATCGTGTGGACGCAGAGGCTGAGCTGCGAATAGCAGTGGGTACGAACATCGCACACAGGTTCGCTTCTCTATGCAACAGCAAGCAGGCTCAACCTTCTCATTAATCAAAGAGAGTGTCCAATAAAATAATATTTATTAGCTTTAGTAAAATTTCATTAACAGTTATACTTCTTGCAGATACGAACTTTGCTCTTCCGTTGTTGAATTGCATTGATTTCCTCGACGCGGCGTTCGAGGTTAGCTAAAGCTGCCCCCCCCCCCCCCCCCGCTCTTCCACCGACCTAGCCGGCTAAGGGGGGTCGCGGACGTACCGGTGTTCGTCAGGGGGGTCGCCACATGTAAAAGGTTGAGAACCGCTGGAATAACATGTTTACTTTTTAAAAAATAGGCTTGAAAATGATGAAAAAATCACTAGCCATCTTATCATGTGCACTCATGTTGCCATCATTTTTTAAAAAGAAAGGTCTTGCCCATATTGTTAACCTGGAAATGACCAAGTTTGGCAATTCAGCAAAGTTTCTTGTGAGGGTCAATGGAAACCAATGGATTTGGAACAAACATCAGGATATAGGAACTTTAGTCACACGCTGAGCAAAGTTCAAACTTGTTTTCCAATACATTATTGATAAATTTACTAATACAGTATGACTTAAGGGTATTTCTGAGGATTGATGCTTGTTTAGTTAAGAAAAACCTTAAAATACTAGCTTGTTGGTCGATTACAAATACACTTCTTTTGTTTTAATAATAATGGTGATAATAATTATAGTAGTAAGCATTTATATAGAGTAGTAATAATAACTGTGTTGTTTAAAGTGCTTTACTCCAGTCTCAAAGGCATCTCAAAGTGCTTTACAGATTCAAACATGCTAAACTAGACAATGATATTTAAAGCATCTCATTGTACAACATATGCCAGCATTTTTTTACTACTTTATTACAAGAAACAATGAGTATTAACTAATGTATTCTGGTGTGGTTTGCAGATTATCTCGTGTAATCTGATGATGGTGGGGGGACTTGAGACAGTCAAACAGACGTTAAAGGTATTCAATGTATACAGAAGTGCTACAACCATCAAGGTGAGACATGAGTTCCTGACACCTGCACTTTTTAAAAAGTAACTTCTCTTTGAAACATACTAAATTATTATGATAGGTACTCTCCCATCTCACCTCACGACTCTACCAGCAGGTGGAATCATGACTTGAGGGACATCTTGGATATAAACTTTTTTGCTTGGCCATAGGAATCTCTCCTTAGGTGCTGATGGTTACATTATGAGGAGTTTTTCTTTTTATTATTATTGTGAGGAAACCGGTCCCGACACTCTTACAGGGATGTTATCCAGTAAGACTTGGCAAGCTATACGTTACTTTTGTGTAATGGTAAAATTACCTTGGAACCAGGTTAACAAGACATTCAAGTAAATCCTCATTGTCTTTGTTATCTGTTTATGCATAAGAAAAATGTTGTTTTTTTTTTTTTTTTGAAGTGGGAAGGAGGTTACAAGTTTGTGCTAAAATGTTTAACATGACATACTTTTGACTCCCTCTGGGGAGGTGGATAGCTGAGGGGTTAGAGTGCTGGCATCCGAACTGAGAGGCATGCTGGTTTGATACCCATGTAGTGCCGCAAACTTCCTTTAGTCGAATCAGCTGGCAGGAATTGGTACCACAACTCCTTAGAGCAGCGGTTCTCAACCTTTTACTTATGACGACCCCCCTGACGAACACCGGTACGTCCGCGACCCCCTTAGCCAGCTAGGTCGGTGGAAGAGGGGGGGAGCCTTAGCTAACCTCGAACGCCGCGTCAAGGAAATCAACAACGGAAGAACAAAGTTCGTATCTGCAAGAAGTATAACTGTTAATGAAATTTTACTAAAGCAAATTCTGCGGTGCTAATAAATATTATTTTATTGGACACTCACTTTGATTAATGAGAAGGTTGAGCCTGCTTGCTGTTGCCTAGAGAAGCGAACCTGTGTGCGATGTTCGTACCCACTGCTATTCGCAGCTCAGCCTCTGCGTCCACACGATTTCTGTATTTAGACTTCAGTGCTGCCAATGCTGAAAATCCTTGCTCACACATATACGAAGTTGAAAATGGCAGAAGAACTTTCATTGCTGGAGAGGGAGAGGGGAGTCCGCGATGAGAGATTGGGGGAGAGAGAGGGCAAAAGGCGAGAGGAGGGAGATTGGAGGCTTATAATTGTTGAGAGGGGGATTGTGTTTTGAGTTTTGGAAGTGAGAAGTCACTGCATGCCGAGACAGTGTACTTGAATAGGGAGAAGAGATTTGGAGTTTGATCGCCCTCACCACTCGGTTACACAATGTAAACTAATTTCACTAATACCGGTATAAGAAACTTTTAAAAAAGGACCACCTTCGCGACCCCCTTGTAGGCACATCGCGACCCCCCAGGGGGTCGCGCCCCACAGGTTGAGAACCGCTGCCTTAGAGGGTTTCAAAAGGTAAGGCAGCGAAGGAAAGCAGATGGGCACCACCCTCACATAAAGCTGGCCATGAGAAAAGTGAAATCTCAAACAGCTCACTCCTTAGTGACCAGAAAAGGTCAGGCGATAGCTATCTGTATTGGCTGCAGGAATTGAATTATGTTAACTTTTTATTGCAGGAGATAGTTTTGCAAGATGCGCCTAGTTGGAAAGGAGAGGATGGCACACAGCTTGTTGGTGGATGGGATCGTGTGGTGCAAGCAGATTTCAGCCACAACTACATCAAAGAGATTGACAGTAGCATGGTAATGACTCTAGATGCTCACTTTTTATTTGGATTTTATATGCAGAAATGATTGTACAGTTTTGTTTGAATTTTAATTTGAGTAAATAAGGCAATGGTTTTTGGATTTTGAAACAGTGTTGCAGGTTTATTGTGATTTTGTATCAGAGAGAGGAAAATATACTTGAGGAGATAAATTTTTTGCTTTTGAGGTTGAAACTGTCCAAAGTTTAGTCATTTTTTGGTGGGTAAAAGTGTTTGCAGCAGTGAAGAAAGAAATGAATGAGTGAACCTGTGACTAATTGAAGGAACACAGCACAAAATAAGAAACACAGTGAAGTCATCACTGATTTAGTTAAACTCTTCCTGTGCAGTTTGCACCTGCACATGCAAACGTCTTCACAGCTACAGCTCTATTGTGTTGATTTGTCTGTATTTATTAGTGCCCAGTTGATGCATCAATTAAGCTATTTGCTCTATGTGAGCTGTAATCTCTTCTTTCCATTCTTTAGTCTGTCTTTATGGTCACTCCATCATTATAGCATGAGCTGCCTAATTCATTTATGAGGACATCCTTCTGCACTCACAACAGCAGCTTGGAACGGAAACATACAGGACATTGTCTTATATGGTCAGCTGATATTAATTGTAACAACACTTTGGTATACTTACCCATTCAGCAAATCCTCTGGCGTGTGGAGCAGTTGGACCTGTCCCACAATCAGCTTGAGAATGTGCAGAACCTCCAGTGGCTGAGCAACCTGACACAGCTGGACCTCTCACACAACCGCCTGCGACGTCTGGACTCCCTGCACACCAAATTGGGCAATGTGACTTCTTTGTCCCTGGCTGGCAACATGATTGAGACTTTACAGGGTGAGAGTGTGTGGTTGCATTCATATGCTTCTGTGTGCATTTATGAAGGGGTGTGCTAACCATTGTGTGTATGCAAGCTTGTTTATATGAAAAAGATGCTTGTTCACTTTCACTAGAGCACCTTCCTGCCAAACCAGCTGGACAAACTGACAACAGACTCCCCAGCACACTTTTCTTGTCTTATGATGCATGCTTAGTTGTATTCTTTCGGAGGAGAGTATGAAGACATTGAAGCCTTTATGAACTGTACCAGAGTTGTGTTTAAGATGTGATTGTCTTATAAGTAGATGACTCCTTGCAATGCCAACTTTCGATTAAACGAAATTAATTTAAAACCAACTTGTTAGTTGACTCGCCTGTTCATTTAATTGCTTTAAATACATCTTTTACAGGATTTTCCAAGTTGTTCTCATTACAGGTACTGGATGTGAGCAACAACAGGATTACAGCAGTAAGTATGTTGTTTCTTATTAACTCTGTTATCACTGATGCTGCCATTATGGCTGAGTCTGACACAGTAAAACTTGAAGACAGCTCAAGGTTTTGAACAAAACCACCAGGGTTCAATGAAATCCAAATGCTACCAATATTGTGTGTTCAGTTATAACTTGAAAAGTGTGTTCAGTTATGAAAAAAGTAGTTCTAGTTGCCAGAAGGCCAGTGGTACATCATGGCAAAACAGTAAAAAGATGCTATTATACATGTTAAACCATTGTTAAGGCACATCTACAACATCACACACCTGTGCACACAACTGAAACATAGTCATAGAAATTTGCTTTTCTGTTTCAGCTGGAGGATGTAAAGCCAGTCTGTCAGCTGCCATGCCTGGAGAAATTATTTCTGTCTGGAAATCAGATCACACTAACAGTAGATTACCGAACCAAGGTCTTGGAGATGTTTGGTGACCGTGTTGATGAGGTATTTGCCATAGTGCTTGTTTTTTTCTTCTGCACCATTTTGTTTACTGCATTGTTTCTCTAGTTTCATTTATACCAGTGAGATTGTCTTTAATATCCATCAGATTTCCCCACCAAATGCTATAACTGTCATCCATAATGAGATGGAAATCGTCAGTTTAAATACCTAGGCACCATCTTCGACAGAAGAATTCGCTAGGATACCAACACTCAGACTGTCATGAAGAGAGCTCAGCAGTGCCTCTTCTTTCTTTGAAAGCTGAATTCTTTCTCTGCCTCTCAGAGATTTCTTCAGCTCTTTTGTAGATCCCATAAAGAGAGTGTGCTGTCCTTCTTACTTGTCTGTTTTTACAACAGTTTATCAGTGAAAGGCAAGAGCAGCTTGCATTGTGTTATATAAACCTGCTCCAAAATTGGGACAGCCCAGAGGGATCTTCATACTCTGGATAACAGGCATATAACTTCTCAAGGCATATCCTGTCGAGAGAATTTATCAACTTTCATGAGGCTGTCTGTGTTCCTACACGTACAGCCAATAGATTGAGGCTGTCCTTTGTTGTTGTGGCCATACAACTTCTGAACGCTACTGTGTACAAATAATGTAGATCATATGGTTGCCATGAGTCTGTTTGGTGGAGCGAATATGAATGTGTTGTGGTATTGTTGTTTTGTTATTGCACTTCCATATACAGCTGCATCTCATTGCCTTCTGGGATAAATAAAGTCTTTTACAGATATCAAAACAGTAATTTCAGAAACTTCTTTAATTTTCATAGATTCTTTTAAAAAACAAGCGACTATTTTATTCCAAAAAGAAACTTTTGCATTTCTCTCTGGTTCTCTGTCTTTATTTTTATGTGGAAAAATGAGGATAAGATCCACATAAATTTCTTGATTATCAGTCATGATGATTTTGAAACACAATTTTGTTTATAGAGTATCCTTGAAGAAAACACGTACACCATATATGTGTGCATAATTTGACTAAATATAAGTAGAACTTAGCAATAGGAATTTTTCAATACCAGCTGTTCAAAACATTTGCCACTAGCAGCAACTTCACCAAAGTATATGTGAGAGTATGTGCGTGTGAGAAAGAGAGAGACTTATCATTTGTATAATATAATAAGTGTCATGTTTGTCTATGCTGCCATAAATAACAGTAACTATGAAGTTGCAGTTTTCAATTTCAGTGGTTGTGAAAGATTGGATCATTAGTGCTAAGAGCATTGGGTTGTTTTTTTACCCTTTTTCAGCACAATTGTTTGGTGAATGGGAAAAAAAAACATTTCATTTGCACATCTCTCTGGGAAAAAATCAGCAGAGGTATCGCAAAATACAGAAATTTTTGCACCAAAACAGAATTTTTTGTACTGAAGTGCAAACATTTATGCTGGTGATGTTTTTTTTATTCTGCTGATACAGGTAATTTTAGACAGTGTCAAAGCCAGCCAGAAGGAGAAAGACACTGTGGCTGTAAGGCAGGCTCTACAAAAAGCACGTGATATGAAAGGCATCCCAAGAAAGGTCAGAGTCTGGCATTATCTACTTTATATAGAAATAGTCTTCCCAAGAAGCTTACCAAAAGACCTAGAATGATTTCTAGAACATAGTGGTAATTTTATGGTCATTTTAGCTTATTTTTATCATTTTAGTTTGCCTAAGCCATCACCAATATATTAGGGATTCCAAGTCTTTTCCTTAATTGTCTAGAACAGCTACAGAATTTCATTTTCAAAAAGCTTAATTTCTCTGTAGGCTGAGCAAAATGCCACTGTACAATCCCATGTAAGAAGTCTTTTTCTAATATGGCTTGAGTATAAATTTTCAGAATTCAGTAAGGAATCTACATACCATACCATAGTAATGTTTAAAAATTGTCTTCTAAGGTGGTTATGGGTTGTAAATTGTTGGTAACTTAAAGTAATTGATGGCAATTTTACCAGGTGGCATCATCAGCCAGTCTCTTTGAATACAGTAGTGAGTAACTGCACACACCTTAAAGTTCCTTCTCTTAACCTCTCCTAAGTATTTCCTAAGTTTCTGGTGATTTTGCACAATGTTTTTTTGCACTTCTGAGCACTTCCATCCTCAGATTGGTCATTGGTGCTGGGGTGTAGTTATTTTTATGTATTGGAAACAAAAAAGGTGCCTTAATATGTGTCAAATTTGTATTTGTGTTCTTGTGTGTATGTGTGTGCATTTTATGCAACCTTTAACCCCCATTTTTTTATTTGGTGCACTTAAACCCCAACTTTTCCATTTTCAGACTTCTTCCTCTGCTAGTTTAACAGATGTTTATGGTAGAGGGGGTGGCACCCCTCCCCCTCCATCCTCTGACACCTCCCTTCTCCCCTCAGGTGCACAAGGCAGCTTCACCTCTGCCTCAGGTAATCAAGTAGGTATTTTTCTCCTGTACTTCCTTCCCCAGGGATGTGTGCTGCCTCCATTACTAATGTGCAGTGGACCTGCATTTGCACAAACTGCTTCAAAATGCCTCGTCGCTGCTCATCTGCTCTTGCTTTATAGAAAGTAGCAGAAACAAACATAAACATTACTATAATTTTTTTAATCATGAAGCAGAGTGTATATCCAAGGCTGATTCAGGTTAAAAAAAAAAAACTTTTTCTCTGTTTATAGTAATGGAAATATAAACTTATGTAGAATTCCTTGAAACTGTTTTAAACTTTCATGGCCTAAGGTATAAGATGCACATGCAGTATATTGGTGGCCTCATTTTTTTTTTATTTTTTTTTTTTTTTTGTATTAAGCCATTTTCCTGACAAGACATTTTACAGTCCAGCAAGTCTTTGTAATTTGTAATTCTCACATTGATTAAAATAATGCATACATTTAATTACTGTCCTCAGATAATTTGTGCAGATTTATTTAAAGCTTAATTTATTGCATTGTTATAACCACTTTGTTTTTGTAATAATTGGTTAGGCAACAAGAGATACTACTTTAGAAGAAGCTTGTGTTTTTAACTTTAACACATTTTCTTTTAGCTTATTGCACTGTTCAGTGCTAATTATTTGTAGAATTGTAGGCTTTATAGGTTACTCTGAATAGAAGTTTGTATATAACTAGTAGAGGTGCTTAAAAATGTGCATAACTATTATTTCATTTTATAGTGCTGCTTTAGAATACTCAAAGCATGTTAGAGTCTGTCTAACATGTTGTCATAATATATAATATATATATTATATACACAGGGCTTCTGCTTACGCAAAAAATTGCGTACTGTACGCATTAAAAGTTCGGAGGACCCCTTCAATTTTCATTCAAAGTTGGGCGAAGAACAGGGACCCCTTAAAAATCTGAAGAAGGGGTCCCTGGGACCCCAAAGAATTTAGCCTTAGCAGAAGCCCTGATACATATTCACAATATAGGAATTTAAACTACCAATAATATAGTCACAAAATAGGAACGAGGATTAGTCCAAGTACATCTCATCAGACTTCAGAATCATCCTCTTCACCTCCAGTTGTATAATAATAACAGTGGGAACTTATAACACACAGCATCACGACCAAGATAGATCGCACCATCTGCACATACCAATAATGATGAATGAAAGATAACAGCCAGTGGACAGTGAGGTACTTATACTGAACAACATAAAGATGAGGTACAAAAGTAGAACATAAAGCAATGGATGAAGGTATGAAGGGATGTAGATACTATAAACAGTATAAGATGGAGTCATTACGTGATGGTTAGCATGACAGAGTATTGCCAGAGAGTTAAGAATAGTAATTCAGGGACAGATAGGTTTTCAGAGAGCATTTGAATGTAGCTTTGAAGTCCAAAGGGCGAATGTGACGTGGAAGAGAGTTCCACTGCTTAGTAGAACAGAAGGATGACGTCCGCTGTCTGTATGTGACTGTCTTTGTGGGAGGGAGGGATAGAATACTGAAGTCTAATGAGGAACGAAGGTTTCGGGCAGGGTTGTGGACAGACAAGATTTCAGTAAAGTAGTAGGGTGAGGAGCCTTCTAAGAATCCATAGTGTAGAGTTGAGAGCTTGTAGTCTGTTATGCGCTGTTCTTTTTGTGGTGTTTATTATCTTTCTCAGCCCTATGCAGCAAATGTAAATATGCTTGTAGATGAAAGGCTTTTTTGCGGTCAGCTGCTTGCCTGTGTGGGGTCAGCGATTTTTTTTCCTTGGTTGACCTTTATCAGCTGAAATGATAATAGCTTTGCTACTTTTTAGATGGCTGATTGTATTTGTTTCCTACAATTTAATGTACATTTAATGAAAATCTAGAGTCTTCAAATTAAGAAATTCTTTCATTATTATTTACTAATAAAAACCTTTCTTTTAAAACTTTTGACCTGGTAAACATCATTCGTAGATTATGCATGCATTGCACTTAAAGTGTATGCACGTGTCATTGCAGTAAGTGTTGTTGATAAACACCAAAGATGTGTCCCAATTTTTTTAATTGATGGCCACAATGATGCTTTCTGAATTGAAAGGCATTGAAATCAAACCCTGAACCAGTCTAGGAACTGTAGTAGTCAGTATAACCATAAACCAGTCACAGTAATTTTTGTTCTCGCTGAATGACATATTACACTTTGTTTAATGATTGTTGTAAGTTGTCATTGTTATTCAACATTCCTGTCAATAAGTTCTTCATATTTGTTTTTTCAAATGAGAGCAATTGCATTTCTGCACTCATTGTAATGGGTTCGAGTTGCCATTCTGTATAATCCCTTCAGTATCATAATGGCCACCATGGCATTCTTTTTTATTCTGCTAGAATTGGCATTCTATATGCAGATGTAAGAAACCTGTGGGAAATTGGGTTATAGTCGTTGACTTGAAATACAAATTGCATTTTTGTATTTTATTTGTCAGTTGTCTTGGTTGTCACTACAACATCGAAGAGGCAGGAGGGTATGGAATCACTTGACAACAAAGCAAATCATTCTGGGCATAATCACTAGTGCCCATCTTTCGGTACCTAATCTACATATTCCATCTTTTATTCGCCTCCCTCCTCCTGTCCTTTACTCAACCATTTTCAAAGTTCATTACTTCTCCTCTACATAACTGCTACCTTGAGAGTTGGCGCTTATCTTGTCTCTGTATTCTGGCGGGTTGAATAAGGTAGCGAGGTATTTGATATTCATTGTATCAACAGCAAAGGCTTGTTATCTCTGCTCTGCATGACTTCGCTGCCTGATGTCATTTGGTAACAGTCACTGAAGAAAGGAGTAAACCATAAAAATCAGGGCTTCACTATGTGCGAGGTGACCTAATGCTTATCTCCTCCCCCAGCAACCGTCTTTCCTGCAGAGGACTATAGTGTAATGAGGTTGAAAGTCATGGAAGACCCTGTACTATGGCGACCACAACAAAGTCCTATGGTCCTCTACAGAGGTAGAGATAGTGAAACTCCTGTTGTCATTTCATGCTGTAAGTCTTAAAGAAAGTTATTCTTAAAAAATATATATATTTTTTTAATGAAAAGTACTATCATAAAAACTAAGAACTATGTGACTTTCTTACTCTCATTTTCAGCCCTTTTTGTTGAATGCAAACTCTTACACTATTATTTTATTCTAAAGTTCTAGGACAGAGATCCTCAAGCCCTGTCAATGTTGCATCTGTCAGTTCATCTGCTCCTCACCACACTTCAGTACACAACTGGTCAGTGGCAGACAACTCTCCACAAAATGTTTTTATCCCATCCCGCTGCTCCCCCAGCCAGGTGAGCACTTAAGAGAATCAAATTCCTGAAGAAGCAGCATTGGATAAGATATTGTCAGTTTCTCATTAATACACATTTCAATGGTATTTTTCATATGCATGTTGCTTAATTCAAGCAAACTAGTTTCCACAGAAGATGGGACATGGCTTTTTTAAAGCAAAAGTTTTTGTGTTCTGTCAGATAAACATGCTTTTTCATACTGCAGAAATGTGAATATTATCCTCAGTACTATTTATTGAAAAATATTTTCCTGGGATTATGGTTAGCATATGCTGCAAGAAAGGAAGTGTTTAATCTGGTATTTGTTCTTCAGGCTAGACAAGTATTTTTAGTGCAGCAATCTATACCTGCAGCAAATATATTCTGATTATTTTTTTTTTTTTTGGTTGGCTTTTAAAAATGATGCAGTTTCATCTTAGAGTAAAGGTCTCCAGTCAATCAAAATTAAATATCCAAGGAGTCTTTGATTATACTGTGGAACCTCGGTTAGCGAACGCCTCGGATAGCGAATATTTCGGTTAACGAACAAAAATTTCGCTAAAAATATGTCTCGGATAGCGAACAAAATTTCGGATAACGAACAGCCACGTGAACCTCACGTGACCGACCAGCATGTCATCATTCGCGCTCGAGACACAGTTACAATCGGTCGTTCCTTATCTATGCGCATCCTTCTTATTTAGTGATTGTTGTGCTTTATTTTAATAAGATAATCCTCAATCATGGCTCCAAAGAAGATTAAGAGCAATTAGTAGTAGTGAGGTAATGACAAGGAAGCGGCCAACAAATGAATTGAAAAAGGAAATGATTTCAAAGTATGAAGGTGGCATGCGTCTGTCGTAATGTGATGTCGTATTACCGAAGAGTTTTACAAAAAAGACAGAAGGAACAGACACTGGACAAGTTTTGTCCTTTAACCTCAAAGCTACAGAAAAGAGAAGTCTCCCCCGATTTTATAATGTCACGTGTGCTCATGGAAGGGGAATCCAAGCAGTAATTCCACCCCTTCCTCCCCACACCTGCTTCCAACCACGTCAAAACGGCAAGTTTTCTGATGTTTAAATGCTTTCGTTAATGTTTTTATGTTTATTTAACTCCATTTATATTGCATTATAACTGTTCTCATTTAAAAAAATACCTATATAGCCTGTAACTTTCAAATATTAGCGAGTCAACAGGGGCTGGCAACCAATTAAATCTATTTCCTTTATTTCTTATGGAAAAAATTGTTTCGGATAACGAACATTTCGGATAACGAACAGCTTTCCAGAACGGATTAAGTTCGTTAACCGAGGTTCCACTGTACAGGAAAATCGTCTCAGAAGGAGTGTTAAAACTATTAACCTTTAAAAATGTTACCCTTTTATACTTTAGATGAGATGCGTCAAAAGTAAACAGCATTATTTACAGTCCTTATCTTTTGCCAGATGAAACCAGGTAGCTTCACTTATTTCACTTATTTCTTTTCACTTATTTATACAACATTTCTCAGTCATCAGTCTCTTCCTGTGCCAGTGCTCGAGAAGCACTCACTGAGGGTAGCATCCATCTTATACCTGAGGCGCACCCCTTTGATCACACCGATGCAGCCTCATCGTCTAGCCAGTCCAGCCAGTCAGTGGTTCTGCCGTCAGAATGATAGTGCGGGTGATTGTAATGATATTGATCTGGTAATGGTGGTGATTGTAATGATATCGCTATGGTAATGGTGGTGATTGTAATGATATTGCTCTGGTAATGATGGTGATGGAATGTAGCTGTGGTGCCAGCTTTGGTCACAATGCCAATGTAGCATTGTAAAGTGCTAATACATGTGTATACACTGCTATGCACATGATTAGAAAAAAATATAACAAGATAGAGAAAAAGATTTGTTGACATTCTGGTCCCTACGGGGAAAAAAAACAACAAAATTAAATTTTATGTAACACTTCTCTCCATAGTATTGAGCTTGTGCATGGCTAATGTTTGAATCAGCAGATGAATAGTACTTAAAGTAATCGCTCTACATGTTGGTCAAATTATCTTTGGTTCCTTGCAGCAAGGAGAGAATTCAAGAGTTCATGGCAGCAGAGTTACCAACGATGACATCACTAGATTTTGTGGCCTGGCTTCAAACTAGACTCTTTGGAAACCAAGCACTGACTAACACCAATAACTCCAACAGGTTCTCTTCAAAGCAGAACTGCAGCATCACAAGAGAAATCACTCCAGTGGGCACAGACCATGTAGTGGATGTAATGTGGTGTTATGTCCAGCAGTACTCAGCTCCAGGCTTGATCTTTCCTTGCTGTGTGGTGCTTACCACCACCAAAATGATTGTAGAGCGTATGTCCCCGAGCATTTCCAGGTCTAGCTTTCAAGGCATTCCTGACCTCCAGCCTTGCATAGTTCTGCCTCTTTGCAGCATCCAACACACTGTCATAGGACCGTGCCATGCCTACATTCGCCTAGAAGAAGCTTTCGTTGGCAAAAGTGGGCTCTTCACCTTGTTTGCCTTGGATTCAGTAGTTTTAAAGCACTTTGCCAACAGCCTGATCGAGTGCTGCTTGCAGCTTGATGCTTCTAACCCTTTGGACATTCTCGACCTTTCAAGGCAATCTGACCTCTTGTCAGAAATTTGCAGACGGGAAGAAATGTTTACCCTTCCCTCAGAGAGACTTGTTTTCGTCACACTCCTCAGGGTGAAGGAAGTCTTCAACATCCAGTTTACCTTGCTGGTCATGTCAGAAAATAAACTGTATTGTTTGGATCCTGCTTGTGTTTACTGGCCACCAGCAATCTTTGAGTCAGCTCATGAAGATTCCATCCATTTAAATATGCTGCAGGAGTTTTCTATCATGGAGAATATACGTGATGTAGCTCTTCAAGCAGCACCGGGAGCAGCCTTTAAGATTCAGACTGTTTTGGCTGACCCTGTGAAAGACAAAGCTGTGCATTTTAAGCCAACTTTGTTGACAATGCTGCTGGGGACATCAGCCAGTCAGCAAGAACTTACCTTCTTCTTCAGTACCCCATCTTCCTGTGACCTGTTTCTAGACAGACTAACAAACCTGCGTGCTGAGCATGCTCATCGAATGCTACCCACAGTTCGTGAAGCCCCTGAAGGGGGAAATGAGAGTCCTGAGGTTACTGACAGAGGAGACATTTCCCCAAAGGAGAAGACTCACCATACAATAAAATATAGTTCCCAAGATACATCTGTGCAAGTCTGTACACAACCTGTGTTGCACACAGTGGCAGTAGCCTCTTTACCTTCAAGCTTTGACTGGAAGAGGTACTACTTTCCTAACTCTTCTCCTTATGCTTTTTCATATCATGATTCACAGGGGAGTAGGACTTTGCCAGTGGAAGATCTCCAAAAGAAGACAGTGACTACAAACTCTGAGGACCTCCTGAGGAAAACCACTCAACAGAATCTCCTTCCTGGAGAGACATCTGAAAACAAGGAGGAGAATGAGGCATCTGCTACTTCTCTTATTGAACAGGAGCTCCGACAAGCTGTGCGAACATACAATCTTCTGCATCCCCTGCTGCCCACACTGCAGCCACTGTCACTTATGAGTGGCCGGGAAGTCATGACATTTTTTTACAGCAAGATTGCAGGCACCTCTGTGTCTGTTTCCACTGAACCGCCCTCAAGCAGTGGCAGCTTAAATTCTACTCCAGAAGAGCTGCAGCACGTATTATGGAGTGGTGTGGTTCCTTACAACTATCCAGCCATGGAGATTGTCACCCTCATCATGCTGAGCACCAGGGCAATCTACTTTGTCTCTGATGCCAACACTACCATCACTTCTGCTCCTGGTGTTCGACCTTCATGGATGACTCACGTACGAAATAATTCTGACTCTGCTGTCGGATGGCACTCTCGTACAGAGTCACTTCAGAGAGGGAATTCAAGGGGAGCCTATTGGCACCAGGTACACCATGTGAAGCCATATGCGGTCGTTGCTTTGGCTGATCTTGTGCAAGTCTCTGTTGGGCTGTTTGACCAGTTTTTGCGTGTGACAGGTCCAGATGCCCAGACTGTCTTCACCCTGGCGACACGAGACAGCAGACAGACAGCAATGTTTGTGGATAAACTGAAGAGTGTGTTGTCTTTACTGGTGATCTCTCCTGCCATTGACAAGAGTCCCATGGATTCTGAACAGGACATTTATCGTGCCTTTGCCAAGCGCACCAACTCCACAGTGGAGGGCCTTGTCTTCACCCACCCAAGTAAAGTGACTTTCCTCTACCCTGGTGATGATGCCATTGAAGATATTCTCTTCCTCATTAAGGCCAAAGCACAGTCAGCCACTCTGGGAGTTGAGAACAGCCTCACTTCTGTTATATCACTCACTCAGCAGAAAGAGGTTGTCTGGCTGTACATCTTGGCTTATCAAGTTCTCTCCCCGTTTGGTGAAATCCGTGGGACACTATTGCCAGACTGCTGCCAGTCTCGTAGTGTGATTGTCACCAGCCATCACCTGTGCCTTGTGCAGGAAGATATTGTCACTTACCCGCTGCCTGACTTTGTGCGTGGCATGCCAGAACAACCTCAGCATGACATTGTGGAGATGCGACGGCTGGAAAGTTTGAAGCGTATCGTTGTGAACATTGCAAACCCTAGGCTACTGAGCTTAGTCTTCTGGGATGAGCCGGAGGAGCTTGTGGTGGACACCTCCATGGAGCACTTCAGTCAGGTTGTGGCAGGCAGGAGGGGTCAGGCTCCAGGTGAGAAGAAAGGTGGGGGAATCTTGCCGGAAGTGGTGTTGCGGGTTTTCATCCAGTGCCAGCGTGACAAGGACAAACTGTTGCAAGTCTTACAGAAGCAGTGGCAGGAGCTGGTGCCACAGGTGGGCCGCCTTCTAGATATTGTGCGAGAGTGAATGGCAGCAGCTTGTCATAGCTAGGCCATCAGCTGGACATCATGTGAAAACAGAGTTTTTGAATGCTTTGTTTAAAGGACTGGACATTGAGTAAACTGTACAAGTTACATAAGTTACAGGCACAGTGAGCAAGGGTGCTGCTTTGTTAAATGACAAATGAATGAGAGTAGTGTCCCTTGGTGTACACACAACACAATGACAATGGTGTTCCTGGGTGTAATGAGAATAGTGAATGGTATTCCTTTGTGTACACACAACATGATGGACTGTTCGTAAAAATAGTTGAAAAGTAGGAAGGGAAAATAGTCTTGTTTTACTTCTTACAAAAACAGCACAAGCTGTATTTAGTGTGTAAGTCTAATGCACAGAAAATACTAGCACAGGCCTATAGTGTACTGTACCATACTGTCTGTGTACAGCTCAAGTTTTTAATGTTGTTTAAAAAATAAATTATGATTACACATACTTATTTATGCACTTTTAATAGCCAGACTTATCTGTGTCCACTCACCAAATGTTTGATATATTTAAAAGCCTGTGTATGCTGCATTTAAAGACATAGGAGATGTAGTAGTCACTACTTTTACATATTCTAGATCATGGCCAGACCGATTTTCGCTCGTGCCAGTAGGCAGAAGATGAAGAACCTGACATAGTGCCAGGTCCTGTTACTAACTTCACTACTGCATCCAGTAACACATATAGGATTACACGCATCAGAAGGTTGACACAAATACATAACTGAAAAGAAGTAACATGAAGATCAGGGTTGTGTTAAATAAGAGTTTGAATTTCCTTTTCAGTTTATTAACATTAATCTCAAGTGTTTATCAGGCTCAGAATTTTATCTTAAATCATAAAGTGGTAGTTGTACTGCTACTCCATCTGGATTGAAATTAGGTTACTCTGAGTGATGCTTAGGGTTAACCAAACTTCTAGTCTTGTTTAACTGTCTAATCCCTTTCATGCATCAGGTTGCACATAAGGCCTCATGTCTTGTTTAACATTTAGGTTTATAAAATTCCTGGCTCAAGTAGTGGTTGGGATTAATGCAGAAGTGGTTAAAGTACAGGTGGATCTGTTTTACTACATAGTCTCTAGCAGAACAGTGGAGATAAATGTAGTATAGGGTGCCTTTTGTACGTAACACTGTTTGGCTATCTAGACTGACAGTCATTAAATTCAGTGTGAACACTTAAATGTGGAGATAAGCATAAACTACATTATGTCCATGTGACCATTACTTGCCATGTATACTTTTGTACAGATGAGGCTGGGAATGATTCTTTATAGCAGTTAAGCAAGGTCTTGCTTTTTTTTTTACAGATTAAACTGTGTAGACTGTGAGGAACAGATAAATTTAAGCTGAAGTGAGACACAAGTTACTCATAGTTATGTTCCTAGTTATTA
Source organism: Pomacea canaliculata (assembly GCF_003073045.1). Lineage (NCBI taxonomy): Eukaryota > Metazoa > Mollusca > Gastropoda > Architaenioglossa > Ampullariidae > Pomacea > Pomacea canaliculata. Next base: position 23,171,360 of record NC_037598.1, read on the forward strand.
AGATTGCTAGTTTTATTAGTAGAACTTAATAGGTACATGTGAAAGTCACTGGCAACTTGAGATAAAGGTTCAAATCATATGTATGCTGTAGTAGCAAATGTCATAGATGTTTATATCTCATAAAGAAGACAGCTTTTGTGCCACCAAAACATTTCTGTGATCATTTGCACAAGAGTTTTTTTTGTGTGTTTGTGCCAAACAATTGTTTGGCATGATTAATTGTTTGATTTTACAGTACACGGAAGTATTTCAGATTTTGAGCTATATCATGGGTTTTCACATTGTACAGAGATAAAATCATAGATCTTGCACTGTGGGCAGTTCTCTCCCTCTGCATAGACAATTTGCCTTCAGCATTGTGCCTGCTCGTTTGCATCTGCAACACAGTATCAGGGACTTCATCCACAGGAACAAAATCATGATTATCTTTTAAGTTGTTTGCACACGTTGAGCTATTTAAGACTAACATGGTGCACACTCAGCGCGATGTTATATTTTGGGTTTTGTGAGTTTAATCATGTTCATGTTTATATTTTGCCCTAACATCTTATTGTGTTGTGAAATTCAAATCCTACACCGAAGACTCTTGCAAATTTCCAACTTTGGATTGCAATGCCTCTTCGAGGGAGTTATTTATGTTTATTTTTAGTGTGGAGTTTGTTCCTGTCTTCATGTGTCTATAAATAAATATGCATCCCTTGACATATAAAAGATTCCCATACAAAAGGCGAAGTATTTAAAAAGGGAGTTTAGGCTGTTTTTAATGTTTAGCATGAACTCATCTGTACACAGTGCTGATGTTCTCATTTCACTCATTCCACAGGCATCCAGTCAGAATTTTATAGTGTAGTGTTGCCACTCAGAACTTGGTATCTCATTGTGGGTGTGGGAGTGCTTTTCACACATAAGCTTATTAAAAAGTGTAGTGATGTCTAGTTTCACTGTCAGTGTATTTTAACCAGAGGAGTTTACTCTTGACACCTTTTATAAAACTGCTGTGAAAAGACTGTCCAGGATGAAATGAAATTTGTTTTAGCTTATAGGCCAGATTAGTCTTATGCATATTCTACTGCTTTTCCTTTTGTTTCCTCTGTTTTGGAGTCTGTGTTTAGGATGTATTATCAGGGTTGTGACTCACTGTTGTGAGTTCATAATGAAAGGATAGCGATTTCTGAATCTCCTTTGGGGCTTCCGTTGTTGGGGGGCTTTTGGTTTGTTTTTTTATTTTACTTTTTTATATATTTTTGAGGCTGACCAGGGAAGATGAGAGGTTCAATGAATGGTTGCAGATTGTGAAACAATTTTAGAGAAACAAAATATTAGTGAATTGATATTATGTATAATATACAAATTTAGATAAGATTATTAAACAACTAATATGTTTCAATGGTATACATGTATATATCCTTATGTGTCAGCATAGGATCTGTATTTTGGAGAACAGGGTGAACAGTAGTCAATAACATTATTGATAGCCTTTTTATGCCTTAAATAACCTAATGGTTTTGTTAAATGCAAAATTAGTTCTAGAAGCTTGTTTCCATGAGTATGAAACTAGTACCTTCCACCATGACCTAAAATATGAAAAGAATGTACACGGTAGCAAACTCAATACTTTGACATTAATTGGTGTGTCTAGTTTGCATTGTTTTTTCCTTAAATGGATTAATTTTGGTGTCCAGATGGAAAGCAGGTCTTTGTTTTCTCATTTCACAAGGTTTTCCATTGCAGGGGGAAGCAAATGTCTTATCTAGAAATTGTAACAGTTCCACTTAGTTGAAGAAGTGGAGCAACATGCTATTGCCTTGGGAGTCTATTTTTAAGCTGCTTGTCATTCCAAGAAATCATTCCTGTGTTTCTAAGACCAGAATCAATGTCGTGGTGTTCTAAAGAACTGACTTGTATACTTTTTGTTTACAATTTTTGTCTGCAATGCCTTCTGTTGCCTATGTTTATTGATGTGTTTATTCACAGCTTTACTTTATTCTTATGGTCACATTAAGTAAAATGATAAAAAAAAAAGTCTGGAAGTTAACATTCTAAAAGCATTTAAATTGCACAGATTTTGATGAAACTCTTTATCTTCTAGCAGCTGAAAGCATGTCTATGGTGTTTATCTTGTCACTCAATTGTAGTACTAGAGCACCTTGTGCAGATTTATTTATTTATTTTTTAAATTTTGCAGTGTATGTGCAAGAATTAATGCAATATTGTGTCAGAGGACAGAAAGTAGAACTGTGTTAACCATACTGATTGAAGCGAAGCAGTCGTTGCAGCAGAACATTGCTTAAGCAATAATTTTTATTTTAAGATTAAGCAAGTGTGGCCGTTGGACTGTGTTCTGAGAAAGACGATACAGTAATTTTTTTTTCTTCATTTTTGTATGCATCAGCTGTTTTCACTTTTTTTAAAAAAAAGATAATTCAGACTTATGAGTCACTGGTGAAATAAAGTATTTGCTTATGTACACCTGGTGCGTGTGATCGCGATAAAGGCTGTGCAAAGTCGTTGCGAATTGTTGTTCAGGGATGACAGAACGTTCACTGTCGTTGTCACAACACATACATACATTGACACTGTTTTTGTTAGTAGATTGGTACAAAATATATCGTTGGAAAGAACTTGGAGGAGGTGCGTTCAACATTTAGGCGTCTCATCACCCTGTCACATTTATGATCACTTTAATGTATGTAAACGGGATCACTCAGGACTACCTGCCAACAGAACTGTTACGATGGACACCCTCAAGGCCATTGCATGGGGGACACCAGACTAGGTGCCCCACTTGGACGCCGGCCATGTTGATCAGTCAACGCACGACACGTTCTCGTGTATGGCCACGTCGACACAGTTTCCTTCAAAGCCGGGAAAATGCATGCACGTCCGCGTTGAAAGCTTTGTTGAGGTCATCGATGATCCGTGGCTTGCTGCCATGCTGTCCGTGTTTTCCTGCCTGCGTCATACCCTATGGGTCACAAGGAGGAGAAAGACAGGAGAAGAAAAAAGAAAACAGTAAAACAAACTTTCCCTTTAAGAACATCTCACACACTTTACAGAAGCTTCTGCGGCATGTGTAGGAGACAGGTGGAACACTTCGGAAACATATTTGTCGACGTTTCCATTGGACGAATACACAAAAGCGAAGGAGCTGATGTGAGAATGTTTATAAAGGAGATAAAAGTATTATTGCTATTCTTCACCTGTGTGCGTCGGGTTTTTTGGGTTTTTTTTTTTTTAAGTTTCGTCTTTCTGTTCTGTTTCGTTTAACGTTGCAATTGGTGTGTTAGAATAGCCGGGTTTTTTTTCTCTCGTTAAATCAGTGTATTTTTTTTTTTTTTTTTAACTAATAGCTGCAGTTTACCTGTTATACAGTCTTGCCTTTTCGTTTTGGTACGGGGAGACTGACACCGCAACGGCTAAGTGCTTGTCGCTAGGGGAAGATCGTGTGATGCAGGTTCGGATCTCGCCTTTGGTGCAGGCAATTTCTCTCCTTTCTCTCTCTCAGTGTGTCGCTTGTTTGCAGAACCAGACTCTGTAGCTCTTTATGATAAAATCTCAAGTGCTGACGCCATAAAGCAAAACTAACAACCAAAAGTCGAGATGGTTGGGGAGAACTAGAATTCTTTTTTCTTTCTATCCCCTACCTTTTGAGAGAAAAAAAGAAACGTAGCTGCCAACTTCTTTGGCTGTTTCCAAGCTAAAAGTGTCGCGTTGTGCACTTCGTACGTTTATGTAGCCAAAAACAAATGTTCACCTCTTTTGAGTGACCATATGATGCACAAACGGCACGAGCGCGCGCACATCGACACAGAACATTTTTTTTTCTCATTGTTAATGCGGTGCTCATCGGTGAAAACGAAAGTTCTTTTGTCCTGTGTGTATCACACCTGTCATCTTAAAAAAAATAGATATGCTACTTTTTTAGAGCGAGAGCTTTAGTAGAAAAGAAGCGTAAGCTGTAGGAAACTAGACACAATGCCTTGCCGATATATCATCATTATCATCATCGCGAGTTTTGACCGAAAAGCGCTCTGATATTTGAAGTGGACAAACCGTACACCACACACCTCTAGCCTTGTCGCAAACTAGAGTTACACCAGAAGGACAATGCTATAAGGCTAGAGGAAGACGTGCGGCAGAAGTCCAAGTGCGTGAAGGCCAGGTGATCAACATTCTTACACGAGCTCGCCAAAGCCTGGGCCTGGAGTTCAGCAGACAGGAACACGAGGACGGTATTTTAGTAGAGTTTCACCTGAGAAGACCAATGCACTGAGAAAAGACTTGCAACGTCTGAGGTCGCTTGAGGAAAAGGAACGTTTGCTTTTCGGTTTAAGAAAGAAAAACTAGTTGATGTTCTGGCTGGATGATGTGGCTTGAACCAGATAGAAGAAACTAATTCTTAGTGTTATGATATTGTGTGAAAAGGGTTTGTCTTAAACGGACCTCTGGAAAAGAATGAAATATTTAAAGGTCAAGTATATGATGTCATGTCTGGACATTGATACAGGTAATGAATGTATGATCCAAATTATTGGCTGAAACCTTCAAAATGTCAGTGTATCCTTGCACAGTCTTGGCCTCCTTGCTGCTGACATTTTTCTCTGAAGGTCTATGTTTGCTGGCGTGTACCCCAAGAACAGAAGAATTAACCCAGATTTTGAAAATCAGTATCTTGCAGAGCTGTATCCAGTCACTAGGTAAAAATGTACCACTCTAGACTAGAAAAATGCTCGGTGTATTCTGGTGAGTGTGTGCGCGCGCGAGCCCCTGTGTGTCTGTGTGTGTTTTCCATAGAATTTTACATCTTGATTATTTACAAATATTAGACTGGGCTTCGCAGTCTGTAACATGCAAGTTCTTTCTTCTCAATGTTCATTCTAACATGTTTTTTTTTTTTTTGTGTCCTGCACACTTGTATACTTTAGAGACAGGTAGTTTAGACTATTTTAGGTGCAAAAGAGGTTGAGAACACCGAACGTTGGCGAGGATGGTGTGTCGTGTCCCCGGCTCCATCCCTCGGCGTTGACGCGAATTCTCCGTAGCCTCGCGGCCTGACATCAAACATCCGTGACCCCTGGTGTGTGCAGGCGTCTTAAAACTCACAGATAGTCTTCGCCAGCTCCACCCCCATCCTCTTCACAGCCATTTCAAGCAGGCGTCCAGGTCCTGAGACAAGTTTACTAAATAACAATCCTGATTCGTCTTCGAGAACACGCGCAGAGGCTGGCCTGCACTTGACAGCTTCTAGCAGGTGGCGCTGACTACCACTGTTTTCTTTGAAGAAGAAGAACACAGATTATAATTTATGTTCTTTCAAGATCTGCAAGGACGAACCCCATCAAAGAAAAGATTTTCGTAGACGAATTTTGTTGTTGGAATAACGTTGATTCATTGTTGGCGAAGACAAAAGTATTCTTTTCTGGATTAAAACAGTAGAAAGTTGTTTGAAACTCAACAATTTTATCTCTTTCTTTTCTTCGGCATGCATAAGCAAAGGACAAACTAGGTTTTCGAAATCTTTCAACAATGTATTTAAGTTCGCACAGGCACTGGGAAAGTAAAAGAAGACAAATGGCGGTCCTGTCGTCTGTGACCATGGACTGGAAAAGACTTTGTTTGAGCACCTGCTTTCTAATTTCTTTCTCCAGCGTCGCTTACTCACAAGGTAAGCTCATAAGGTGACAATAGTCATCGCAAGCCACAGTAGACTTTTGAACTAATGTATAGAGCTTTGCCATTTCCCTGTGATAGAAATGTTATTAAGTCTTTAAGGTGTTGAGGTTGGTATACGAAAGACGTTGACTTGTTTGTAGCAACAGTCATTACTCTAATAAAAACTATTTATTGTATAAGGATCTCCCATATAGTGTATTAAGCTTAGATAAATACTCTTGTTTATACGCAGTTAATATGGAGTTGTTTTATAGACTGTCTGAAAACTTCATGAAAACTCTTAAAAAAAAAGAAAAAAAAAAAGAAGAAAAAATCGAACATTGGTATGATGTTTTTGATATAGGTGTGTTTACAATCTAGAATTGTCTAGATGTAAGACTGCGTGTTTTTATGTTTTCTATGATGCACCACTTATCTTATTCTCATCTTGTAACTAGCCCTTGTTCTGTATTTTTGTATTTGAGGCTATAATTATAAATCAGATATAATTGCCCACTGGAATTAATAAAGTTGGTTATTTCATTTGCAAAATGCTTGTTGAACAGAAGGAAGCTCAACTATTTATTTTTACTTTGACATTCTTGCATAACTTGTGTAGTTTGAGCTTTTCAGAAGTTCGGATTTTTTTTACTTGTTTTTGTTAGTTATTTTTTATTATTTATTTGGGTCAGTGGGGATATTTCTTTGTACGACCTGGACAGACCTGGCTTTTAGATATTTTCTCTCTTTTTTGGCGTTTATTTTCTCCAACTAGGATGATCTTTTTCTTCAGTGTGAGAAAAACAGATTTAACGAGAACTAGGCGAGACTCGTGCGTGTTGCGCTAGGACGAGAAGGAAGGGAGGGGGAAAGAAGCAAATGACAGGAGGCTGGCAGTTGAGGATGGCGAAGTGAGAAAAGCCGGTACAAAATGTCTGTCCACTGTCAACATCATTAAGCCTTCAGCAAAAGCAGCTTCAATTCCATAGCAGGTGCCAGCTTTTCGCTTGGCATCTTTTGTTCCTGAAGCTTACTGAGGGTAAATGTGAGGCAGGGTCATCGCGCACACGTCAGTGAAAATTATAGAGAGGATGTGAAAACTGTGGTGTGGGCATATATGTTAACAACTTTCATTTTCCAACGAGTAGGGACAATTTAACTCCTCGAATGAGCAGTTTCTGAGAGGGAATTTTCCCTACGAGTGTTTGTCTTCATGCCTCTCTCTGGCTGTCTTGTATTTATAGTGATAATGGAATGGACAACAAATTACTAATTTAAAATAATGAAAATAAATGCGCTTCACATTTTGGCAGACGGGCCGGTCCAAAGATGTCCACGGACCGTACTTGACCCACCCCTGCCCTAGCTGAATACCAGGTGTTAGTCTCCCTGTCCTCACGACTTTCTTGTATAAGAGGAGAGAAAGGATGATAGAAGTTTCTGGCTTTCAAACGAACTTTTTTCTCAAAGGGTAGATGAACATTCTTGCTCTCTGTGGGTCTTTTCTTTTCTAACCTAGTAACTGCCTTTTTACATTTATGAACTTTACCAAACGCCTTTTACTGCTTGCACTAGAGATGTCGCGAAACATCATTAGTTGCTGGCATGGTCTCAAAAATAGTGTGTGTGCGCGTGTCTTGTCACGCCACCTAATCGTGAATAAAAAAATAAAGCTTATTTATTCATGTCCTTTGTTTACTGGTTCCTCCCTCCTCTTCTGTCACCTCTAATCTCTTCTTTGTCTCTCTTTCTCGTCCTTCACAACGTGAGATGATCCGCACTTGCCTGCTTGACCCACACAAAAAAAATAACCCAGACTCTTAATCTTCCTCCTCTCCTGCCTCAGCCCTTCATCGGGGGGCCAACGACGTCAGAGGTGAAACGAGAGGTCGTCTGCAACACCATCTGTTTGTTCAAGGATTTGCGCTCTCTAGTCACGAGGCTCACAAAGAGCCGCATACCGCCTGTAGGAGAACTTCCGGTCATGTCATGGGCGTGCAAAATGTTGTTTTCTTTTTTAAACCGTGAACTCGTTTTCGTGACTTTCGGGCTGATCTCGAGGACAGAGTGAAAGACGAGACATCACAGATCGCGATCCTAGGTACAGAAATCCCCCCGCCCCCCCCCCCCATTTAAAAAAAAGTTTCTTAATGTTTGGCTGTGTGTGGTTGGTTTTAAAATGGAAGGATAAAAGCATGGCAACAAAAAAATAAGGTGTATAAATTTTGTATTTACAGTTTTGTATAAAGGCTTAGAAGTCTGCTTAACTCGACAAGTGTTGACAGACTAGGTTTATTTTCTAACATTCAAGAGAAAAGCTTCAATAAAATAAACGTTGGCAGTTTTGGTTGGTGCACTTTTCCAAAGCTTTGAAGTTGTTTTAGAACATCTTTTACAAACATGGCATAGAAAAAACAGGTTAAGATGGATTTGGAAGGTAGAGGGGAGGGCGAGGAGTGGGGGGTCGGAAAGGGACGCTTCTGAAGTACGAAGAAAGGTGAGATGGGAAAGGTTGAGAACTAGAGGGAGCAAAGCTGATGCCGTGTTCTGTAAAGGAGTCCTCCATTTATGACATAATAATAATGATAGAAGAAGAAAAAACGAAATTCTTTTAACCAACAAAACCTATGTTTAAAATATCTTTAATTTATGGATAATAAGTTGCGCTTACCTCCTTGTGCGTTTTACTCGTATGCCTTTTAAAAATCTTTTGTCAGATGGGCAGACCTTTTAGACAAAGAATTTTTGAATTAGACATGGACCAAGGATAATCAGATGTCATTTTAAGTAAGTCATTAAATTAAGGAGGGGGAAACTAAAGAGCAATGTTACTATAAAACCTGCATCAAACACCTCCCTCCCTCCCTCCATAGTTTTCTACTTCTGTGGGGAGGTCAAACCCTGGACCATCTCCCTTTGAGAGGGAGGGAGCTCGAACTCTTAGCTCTGTAAACTTTGTCTCTCTTGGCACACGCTGGCGTCCTTAGGCAGTGTCTAGTTGATGGAAACATGGACTTTCATACCGGTGAAAGCTGATTGACCTAGGGGTGGACACGTGCACACACACACTCAAGTCATACATACGTACGTGTGTGTTTGCACAGATACTTAGGCAATACACCCTTGTTTTTTTTCTCTGAGAGCATGGGGGTTAATAAACTGACAAACTGTCAGAATAATAAGTATTGGTGTGGTGTGTGTGTGGTGGGGGGGGGGGAGGTTGATTCCAGGTATCTCATCAGCTACTCCTTGTGGTTTAAGTATGCTGTCACAGAAATGTTTTTTAGCATCTAAGCGTATTTACTATCCTCTGCGTGCTAGCCCTACCACACGTGTCATTTACATTTCAGGAAGCAACAAGATTTTAAAATTGCGATTTCAGTGGTTTCCATTAACGCCATCTTTCAATGTTTCTTTTGTTTTACCAAAATCTGCTTCAATAAGAAAACATTTATTTATTTTCCGTTACTTCCTTGTACCTACCTTCAAACGTTTAGATATGTTCTCCTGGACTAGGCATTGCGTTTTTGAATATGATCTAGAATTTAGCAGACGAAATAGTATCCTGGTGCCACTGTGAACCGACAAGACCTTCTTTTTTCCTCAGTCTGTCTTTTATTGTCGTTAAATCTGCAGTCGTTACCCAAGAAACGCTCAGTTACATGGGCAAGTACCTGGTTGTCAAGTACCAAGTCATAGACAACTTCAGGGACACACTCAAGACCTACCAAGCTCAGATCACTCTCGTCAACAGCGGCACCAAACCCATTCCGGCGCGAGGCTGGGCCATCTTTTTCTGCCAGGGCAACCTGGTGGAACCGAAACACCACCCGTACCCAGAAGGGGTTTTGCTGGAGGATCAAGGGATCCGCTTCAGACATTATCAGGTAGGAGCCTTCAGCAACGACCATCGTTAAAATATTTAACACAAAGTCGCCAATTACAGAAAAGGGAACACATAAAATGTTTCAGTTGCTTCAGAGAGTTTATCTCCCTTTCCCTCTACAGTTTTAGCTAAAGCTCCTTTCAGTCATTACTTCCCACCAAACCCATTACCCCCATCCACTTATAAAACTGTTATGTACGTAGATTTTTTTTGTCAAAGAAAAACTTAACGTAGTTTGGTTCACATATTGCCTTTGGTTTTTTAATCCGATTTATTTCCCCTTTCTTCAATTTGAAATTTCTTGGCAGGTAGTTCACTCCCTTGCATCTCTGTTTGTACTTGTATTTACTTTTGCTTCTTTGTCGCCTGTTGTTTATTTAGAGATTACCTTAGCACTTTCTCCTTGTAATTTCCTGTTTTCACTGATCTTCATTGCTGGATTTTCAGGGCTGCGTGTTCAGCTTCGAGCCAGATGGGATCTTCGAAGACATTCCAAGCGGAGCCACTAGAACTTTCCGGTTTCTGTCCGAGAACTTTTCGGTGGCGAGGACGGACACCTACCCCAACTGGTACGTCGCCGCACCCGGTCTGGAAGCTCGGGTGATCGCCAACACGGCAGGTGAGACGCTAGAGTGGGTGGGCGCGTTCGACAAGGAGAACAAGTGGAAACGCTACGACTACAAGACTGAAGAGGCCGAAGGTCATGACCGCTATGACCCCTACACACCTGCCGCCAGGTAACAACTAGATCCTGTCTGTGGTTTTTTTCCTACTTTCTTCTTCACTTGCCTCTTCATTCGTCTTCTCCTATTCCTTTTTTTTTTATTCTCATGATGACCATAATGAGGATTTTGATAAATATGATGATGACCAATAACAATTTTTTCTTCTTTTGTTAGTTTGTTTGGTGGTTCATTTGTTGGTTGGTTGGTTGGTTGGTTCGTTCGTTCATTCTAGAAAATGATCATTATCACCGTGTTTCATCGTCGTCCTGCTCATAATCATCAACATTTTATTTTTCTATATATTAAAATTAGTCCCAGAGTGGCTCGATCCGTTCCCTCAGATGCAATCTATGAAATGCAGGTATGAAGTGAACAGAGTGAGCGACCTGAACGGCGCGCCCAAACATGTCATCCCCACCCCTGTGGAGCTGAAAGTTAACGGAGACGGATTCCTGCAGCTGAACACCAAGGACTGGACCATCTTCGCTCCAGAACAGTTCTCCAACGAAGCGCGCATTCTGGGTGGTGAGAAATGAGTTGCTGGGCAAAGGCTGCGATCTCCTCTGTTCGCACTTCAGTAGAATTTTTATTTTCTCTTCTCAATTATATTGTTGAAGGAAAAAAAAAAGAAACTATTCGTTCCTTACAGAGGGGGTGGTACGGTTCTTGTTAAAGTGGTTTTTGGTTGTTTTCTGCGTCTTTCTTGGTTTGTTCCTCGGGGCATATAATTTTCTCCACAAAATATGTGTTTCTGTCCACAAAATATGTTGGTGTTCTGTTTGTCTTTCTGTCAGAATATCTCGGCATCGTAGTGTCTAATACTCGGCGACAAAGCCGAACAATTGTCTTCAAAGTCGCTGATGTGAAGGTGACAGTAGATGGCAAAGAACTCTCGACAAAGGAGGCATATGAGCTGACTGTCGATGTCACCAACGATGTCATCGAGATCAAAGCCAAAGAGCCAGAGGGAGCTTTTTACGGAGCCATGACTCTTCTAAACTTGAAAGACGAAAAAGGAAGAGTGAGTTCCGAAGTCTTCATAAAATATTAATTTATGATTTTAGACTAATTTTTCACATTTCATGTTCATCTCTTATTCCTGTTCGAGAATTTATCGTTTACTGGAAAAATGACCGATACTGCTGTTTTCGAACCACCTTCTATTTGTTGCTATTATTATTATCACTATTTTTATTTCTTTAAAATGATATTTTATCTGCAGTCGTTTGTTGTGTCAGTGGGTGAAATTTGAAGTGCTGTCATTGTTTTTTCATTAATCGTTGATGGGGGACATAGTGTAAGCGCCATTTCGAGATGGTTTCATGTTGTTTTATTTTAATTAATTCTAAAGGTACACAAAGTTAATAACATATAGTGATTATGTCATATTGTTCCCAAGGTACCGGAAGTGAGCGTGATGGACGCCCCCCGCTTCTCGTACAGAGGGTTGATGCTAGACGTGGGCCGGAACTTCCACCCGGTGGAGGACGTGTTGCGACTGTTGGATGTAATGAGTCGATACAAACTGAACACCTTTCACTTCCATCTCACAGACGACGAGGGGTGGCGCATAGAAATACCTGAACTTCCGGAGTTAACGCAGGTACGTGTGCTTAGGTTTGGGTAAACCTCTTAATCAAAGAAAATTTTGGTTCAATTATAAGAATATTGGTTTTTAGTTCCTGGAGACTTAACATTATTTTTCTTTAAAAGTAACCTGTCCATTTCTAGTTATAAATGAGCTGGTTACCCTTTGCATGGAGTGAAAGTTCGGGTAGTGGGTGACGTTTGCACGATCCTTCAGGCAGCAGAAGAAAAAAATATGTCATGCACCTATATGTGCAAGCTGTGCCGCATGTCAGTGACAGTTGTGACTCTGATCAGGTGGCAGGCAGGCGGTGTCACGACCTGGAGGAGAACGAATGCCTCCTGCCCTTCCAAGGCTCCGGCCCCACCTCGTCTCCCAGAGGCTCGGGCTTCTACACCGTGGAGGACTACAAGAGAATTCTGCGCTATGCTGCACAACGTCACATCCGGGTCATACCGGAAGTGGACATGCCTGGTCACGGTCACGCTTCCATCAAAGCCATGGAAGCCAGGAGACGAAAACTCTTGAAAGAAAATGATGAAGGAGCTAATAGGTAAGAAATCCTTTTTTATTGTCGTTTTCGTTTGAGTCGTCTTTTTCTTACTTCCTTCGAAAAGACATGCAGGCTAATTTATTATCTAGATAGAGGTTCACCTATACTCCTACCCATCAATTTCCCGCGACACTTTTTCTCGTTTGTCCATGTTTTACGGATCACGTGTGTGCTAATTAACGTTTTAGTTTGACGGTAACGTGTTCTGATGGACGCTACCAACATTCTTTGTCGAGGTATGTCCTAGTTGACGACGACGACCCCTCGTGGTACAAGTCTATTCAGCTCTACACCGATAACGCCGTCAACCCATGCCTGTCGTCCACCTACAACTTCGTCAACACCGTGGTGCAGACGTTGGTGGAGGTGCACCGTGACGTCATGCCACTCACCATCTACCACTTTGGCGGGGACGAGGTGGCCAAGGGGGCGTGGCAAAACTCCACCGCGTGCGATGTACTGCTGACGTCGGGTTTCGACTTCAGAAACTACAAAGATCTAAAAGAATACTTCGTTAGACAGGTTCTCTTACTCGCCTTCACTCTAAGCTTCTCTTTGGTTTCTAAACTGTATTTTCCCACCTAAACATTTTTTCCTGTTTTTTGACTATCATGAATATTTTAAGGAGTTTTTAAGAAACTGTGTGCGTTAACATGGTGTTCATGGAATACGTTCACAGAGCATGAGGTATTGAAAACAAGACAAACTAATTTGTTTATCGGCTTCTACGGAAGCGATCTTATAATTGTTTAAAAGGAATATTCGGATAAAACAATAATTGGGTCATTTAATCGTTTATGCCCGTGACTAGAAGAACCATTCTTAATGTAAAAATGTTCCACAACCATGCACTAATATTACATCCGCCATCTTCGTCAGGTGTCGAACATCACATCGCGATACGGCCTTGACCTTGCGGCCTGGGAGGATGGGGTCATGGAATCGGGAAGCACGCCCTACACTCGTAGTGAACTGCAGAACAACGGTGTGTACGCGTACACGTGGGACAACGTCTGGGAATGGGGCGTGGCCGGAAGAGCCTACAAACTTGCCAATGCTGGTTACAAGGTATCCACAGCCCTGATATACTTGTTAATGTTAATACAACGTGTCTAGAGCCCTCACATTGACTAATGCTGACTACAAGGTATCCACAGCCCTGATATACTTGTTAATGTTAGGTACAACGTGTCTAGAGCCCTCACATTGGCTAATGCTTACTACAAGGTATCTACAGTTGTACATACTTATATCTGGGTAGTGTTGTAAGGTAGCTCAAGCTCATCAGAAGTTGCTGTGTTGCGAATTGCCCAGAAATGAGGAATAGGAGTTGCTTCTACTGTTGTTGTAGTGATTGCGTCGTATTATAGTTTATGAAACAGTTTCTTTCATTCATTCAGTTACTCTTTGTTTTTTTTTGGTTTTTTTGTCGGGGGCATTTAGTTATCATTTTAACGAACCATACGAACAATCTTGAGTGAAGTAGAAACATGTGAAAGCCCGAGACCGTACGAGCTCATTGTAAATGCCCATGTTGACTTGCAGGTCATCATGGCACAAGCCACCCATCTTTACTTTGACCACCCGTATGAGCCCGATCCAGAGGAACGTGGTCTGTACTGGGCCCCACGGTTTACAAACACCCGCAAAACGTTTTCTTTCATGCCCTCTGACCTTTATGCAAATGCAGACGTGGACAGATCAGGTAATCCTATAGAGCATGAAGATCTTTGCGGCGAGGACGGAGAAGACTGTCCCAAATTGAAGAAACCTGAAAACATTTTTGGTAAGACATAGTAGCCAGGTCAAGGACACTCAGTTTTATTTCCAGGAAAGCTTAGCCCCCAAAACGTAATGACTTCTATCTACATATTTCTCATCAAGCATGAATTAATCTATAGCCTAATTTAAGACCACTACCACAAAGGGCTTTAAGTCCTTTAAGTCCTTTGACTCTACATACTCACCAAATTTATCATTTACATTTTTCCTCCATTTATCTTCCATGAGAGGTAGCTACATATGGTTATACGTGAGAGAGAGAGAGCAGGTATGTTGAGACAGAGAAAGATAGTTACAGATGTAAGCATGTTTATCCACATTTACAGGCATGCAGGGTCATTTGTGGAGCGAAGCCATCAGGACTCGCCAGCAGGCGGACTACATGCTCTTCCCGAGATTCCTGGCTCTCGCAGAGCGCGCATGGCACGAAGCATCATGGGAGCGGAACAAGTCCGACAACCTGACGCGCATTCGAGAGAGAGAAAAGGATTGGACAGATTTTGCCAACACTTTGGGCTATCGAGAACTGGCGAGACTGGATGATTTGGGAATAGAATACCGAATACCGCCTCCTGGTGCTAAGTGAGTACTGTCGCCAAAACGGATCTTCAGAGAAGCCGTGCGCTCTCCTATGTCCAACAGGCAGCTATCTCAGTTATTTCCTACCCTATAGGTATTTAGGTACTCTGATGTTATCCTTTCTCCTCGCAGTCCTTCATCATACTACTACTTCAACAACAACAACAACAACAACAACAACAACAACAACAATAAAGCGCATTTTCCGAGTAGCCAATTTCACTTATATTATGACCAAAGAGTTGAAATATCCGGACGATTCTTTAACCTACATCTTGTCACTTGAAGTATGAGAGTGTCGCGTCTTGTCTTGAGATGACTCTTTGTTCGCAGGCTGACCCACGGTACTATTGTCACCAACGTTGCTTTTCCCGGTCTGCGGGTGGAATATAGTTCTGACAGTGGAGTCACATGGTGTGATGTCAAAGACAACATGTCTGTATCCCCCGGTTCAACCATACTTCTACGAACAAGGTACGTCGTAACGACTTTGTCAAATAAAAAATGCCAACGAACAGCGGCAGAAGAGATGAAGAAAGACAATTTCTGGACGGAAGCTGTAGTAAAAATTATCCTTTTATGGCTAAATGAGACGGGTTTGTTTTTTAGTAACTGACTTATATCTACAGTAACGTGTTTGTCTAAACTTAGCCACAGACAAGAAATGGAACATCAAATTCTATAAACTCGACATATGTACGTGTATGTGTACGATTGTATGAATAAATCACAGCTTTCTGATGGAACAACAGAGAAATTTAAGGTAAATACAAATGCAAACTGAAATTCACACACACACACACAGAAAGAAACCTCACGGTGCAACATCGTTTATACATAATTATATAGGTATACTTTTTATGTCCATCAGGTCAGCAACAGGAGGACGACACAGTCGGGTGGTTAGCTTACGTGTCAGTGGAACCCAAGCAGGAAGTGCCACCAGGACAGCCCCACTTGGCTTAGTTTTCATCACATTTATTTTTAGTTTAATGCGAATATTTTAACGCTGCTGCCTTTTATAAACTTTGTTGTTCCTGTTTCGCTTTTTTTGTTGTTGTTTCTGTTGTTGTATTGTTTTAGAATATTCTTGACAAAATTGCTTTGGAATTAAAACTTATTTATTAATTTGTATTTGTTTCGTGGTTTTGACTCAGTGCAACAAATAATTAGCAGACCATTAAACCTATTATTCCTCTTTTTTAAAATCTATTTTCCTCCCCTAATCAATGGTTTAAGTGGCATAACTGGCGTTGAGGAGAGAATCGAAAAGGAAATTTCGGAAAATGAATGACGCAGATCTGTCACGAGTAGTCTCACGCGCGAGCGTTATCTCCCTTTGGTCGGCTTTCTCAAACCGTTAAATTGTAACGACAGATCGCCGTTTGATTTAATCTCTGCAGATGGATGAAAATCACACAACGCAGCCGTAAGTCTCTTACTATAATCGGTTTTGAAGGCAGGAAAGAAAATGGCATACTTTATTATTTTTTTTTTTACCGCTAATTAGGCTGTTTTTGTTTGTTTACCGAAGATATGACCTTAGACCTTCATAATCTCTCAGTAGAACGGAATCGTTGCTTTGAAATCCTCGAAAAATACACTGCATTATTTAATTTCACAACAGTCGTGTTAATTTCATGCTCTTGCTTTCCTTAATTAAATGTTAGCAAGGAAATTTCAAAGTTTAACCAGCTTTACTATCAAGATTTGTTTGAGTCATCTGATGTCGTCAAAGTGGAGAAAGTTATGAAAGAGTTCCTCGTTTTCTCATTGTCCGCATTGCTAGTTCAGGAGGAATCAGACCAGTCTTGGTATCCCGCCAGCAAAATCCTCTTCCTGAAGATAAAGAATGTTTATAGATCATAGCTATTGTTCTTCTCTCGAGTTATTACAATCTTTGTTGGTTCGATTCGTGAATTTTTCCATCCTTGTTTCATTTTGGAATTCTTCTTCTATTTTATCATTAAGTGAGGTACAGCAAAGTTAACCGATTTGAATCTTCAAATTGGTAATCATGAACAGTGAGAAAATCTCTAAATAATTAAACAATACTATGTTGAAATGTGTGAAAATGATTCACACTATATTAACTGAGCAGAGAATAACATCAAGTAGGTAATCTTCCTTAATCACAGCAACACGGTCAATGATCAGTGTGTGTGTGAGAGAGAGCATTCTATTTTTTTTAAAAACTTAAGTCAGATCTCTGTCTTTCTCCTTCTCACACACACACCTAAATGCATTCTAAATACATACAGAATATTCAAGACTGGGTATATTAACCAGTTGAATAACGTTCGATTTGCTAAGAAATCACACGATAAGGAAGTAGAATATTCTGTAGAATGTTTTGCCTGAGTCCGACACTCTGATTCAGTTACGTACTAAGCAACTTGTGAAAAAGTCGACAGTACCCAGACATAAATATGGATTTTGTAAGGTGTAGCAGGAAGGATAAGTTTGTTCATCTTATCTACCAATCACATTTGTGTAGGGAACCTTGCCAGTCGTTACACACTGTTAATGTGGATGCGAGAAAACGTAATTCCTCGATCCCAAAAGGAACCAGACGTTCGTTCTTCTCGGATGAATCGTGTGATACTGATGAGTCCAGGAAACGCGAGAGTGAACAGGTCAAGCCAGGCAGCACCCAAAACCAAAATCTAAACTGGTTACAGGTAAGTTAAACACCTTGGCTGTGTAACAGGAAAATGCTTCCTCCTAGCGGTGTTTCATTCTACATCGGGAAGAATAAGAATAAAGCTGAAGGAGATTCTGTCCCATTCCTCCAATACCCGGCCTTGTAAGCAGATGCCACATCTGAGATCTGATCCCACTCTGCACTCCGAGTTCTGCTCTACATTGCAGCACTAGTTTCTGCAAATATCATCATCGTCGTCGTCATCATCATCGTCGTCGTCGTCGTCGTCGTCGTCATCATCATCATCGCAACAACACCAACACTATTGGTGAGTTCCGTTCTTTGCTGCACAGAATCGCAGGTTTGGAAGGAGAAGTGAACATTCTGGCCCAGATGTCAGACAGCGGGCCGGCTTTGCCAGGTCCCTGGACTACTTCATATCATTGGCCGCCTTGATCATTAATCTGGAAAGCATGTGGAGTTTTCCTGCCGTCCTAGGCCAAGACAAGAGTATTGTTTGTTTTTTCCCTTACATAGTAGCTTTATCTCTGATCGGCTTGCCTTTGGCGTTCCTTGAAGCCTCGCTGGGCCAGTTTTGCAGCCAGAACGCCATTCGTTGCTGGGACCTGGCCCCACTATTCAGAGGTAAGAGTACTGGATGATGATGATTGATGATGATTATGATGATGATTATGATGATGATGATTGTAAAAGGCTATTTCAAACACTCCTGCCTCTCATTTGAATTTTTAAGCGTAGCGAAATAACAATGAACAGAACTCATAAATAAAGCAAGAAAAGGTAGGAGATGGAGTGTAAAGTGAAACCAGTAGAAGACTGATCAAAACTGACGGAATAGCCCACTTAATTGTGTTATTTTTCGTTAGCTTAGCCGGTTACGAATATGCATATGATTAAGTAGATTATTTAAATGTACATAAAGATCAAAATACTCTGACATACAGAAGGAAGCGTGAGCTGAGTGTCAATATTAAGTCCTGTTGCTTTGCCAATGATACGAATATTGTGATGTCCTTTCCTTGTAATGTTTTGTGCTGAGTATTTGACATTTTGATGGTAAAGCATCTACTAAAATAAACTTGAATGAATGGCTAATTTTGTTTTTGTTTTGGGGGCGGGTTACGTTTTAGGCATCGGCGTTGCCATGGTGATCAACGCGTTTTGGTGGAGTTGGTACTTTTCCTTGATGCAAGCTATTACCCAGTTCTACATCTTCAGCTCCTTCGAAGTCCCGCTTCCGTGGAAAACTTGCCAGAACACATGGAACACAGACAGTAAGACCGCCATCCTCTTGCACTGCGCTGGGACCTGGTTTTCTAAAGTGTTTATGTGACACTAGGTTTTAACTGTACTTCGCGCTCGGAACATCACTTGTTATGCTTGAATGAACTAACTACACTTCCCGCGATAGATGAATACAATACGCCATCATGGGTCTGCAGCTCTAACCTACTTCATTCATTAGTCTTACTGACACACACACACAAGTACCTATCTCAGTCATCTTTATAAATATATATCATAAGATATGTATTACTAGATCTAGATACACTTTCGCGAATCTGTCAACAGGCAAAAAGTGAAAGAAAATATCGTTTATTTTCCAGAGTGTTACAATAACGTTAATATTTTTGGAATTGCTGCCAGAAATATTATCAAGAGGCCTTAAAAACAAAACCTGATAATAGCAATAGAATCATCATCATTTCAGAATGCTACAACACAATCCAGATGAAGTGTGCTGAAATGGAACCCGGAGATGATGGCGTTTGCTATCAGGACAACAAGTTTGAAGGCATCTGGAACATCTCGTTGTTCGCCGCCTCAGCCAACAGGTCGAGATACATCATCTCGTCCCTGGAATACTGGGAGTAAGACTAAGTTCGCGTCCACTCTCTCTGTGTGTGCGTTTACTCAGGTTACTGCTGGTTGACTGGACCTGGCGAACCTAAATTGTCAGCAGTCACCTCCAACCAGATCTCCCTCCCCCGACCATTGGTACCGGCGTGCCAGCTGAGGTGGTGATCAGCTAGTAATGGTTACATCATCATCATCATCATCATCCATCATCCATCCATCCATCATCCATCCATCATCATCCATCATCATCAATCCATCATCATCCATCCATCATCATCCATCCAATCATCATCCATCCAATCATCATCCATCCAATCATCATCCATCCATCATCCATCAATCAATCATCAATCAATCATCAATCAATCATCATCAATCATCATCAATCATCATCATCAATCATCATCATCATCATCATCATCATCATCATCATCATCATCATCATCCAACAATCAATCAATAATCATCAATCATCATCATCATCATCATCATCAATCGTCGTCGTAGGTTTGACAGATGAGTAGGTAGATGGATAGATGTGTGCGTGCTTGATTTCGGTCAGTCATGGGTGCGTGAGAGCGAGTTTTAAAATGGAGGTATTTCTGGAAAACAATGTCTCGTCCCCTTTGCTGTGTGATCACTGCTCTGTCTGGCAGGAATCATGTCTGGAACTGCCCGTCGAATGCGAAGTCGGATCTGTTCACGACATTTAATTATTCTTTAATGGGTAGTCTGTTCATCACCTGGTTTGCGGTCTTCCTGATACTGAGCATTGGGATTTTGTCCTCCACCAAAGTATGAAAACGAGATGTTTTGCTCGACTTAATAGGGTAGCACAGTAAATAATCACTCTCATTCTGTACTAATAATAATAATAATAATAATTAGAATTTTGAACATTCACATACTGACACTTCAATGTATTGTACATGTGGGCAGTTTATTATTTTTATTTCTTTGTATTCTCTTTCTCTCCACTTCGAATGTGATGTAAGAATGAAAGGTGTTTTTGAATGATATGTAATACTATGTTTGTTAATTGTATTTACTGAATAAAAAGCTTAATGTTAGGAAATAGTAATAGAAGAAAAAGAATACTAAATCATCTATGCGTCCACACACAGAGACACAGAAACACTACACACCTCTGCCCAACCAATCACGTGACATAAACAATATTCCCTTCTACCAGTCAGGCGTAAACAACATCAACACAAAACACAAGCGTTTCCCCGTCTGCTGGTATGCAGACTGGAAGATAGCAGCGATCCGAATGGTCTATAGGTTCTCGTATGACTGAAAGTCACGTGACCTGATCGAACTAGAAAGTGAGGAGACGTGTCTTTTTTTCAGGTTCTGTACTTTACCGTCATCTTCCCCTTCATCATCCTCTCTCTCATGTTGATCAACGCACTGCTCCAACCCGGGGCTGCCAAAGGTCTTTTGGTCTTGTTCAGATTTGAGCCAGACTTGCTGCTGGAACCTGAAGTACGGACCCTTCGTCCATTATTATAAGGGTTTTAGCCTCTGCTTATCAATCATTATTGGTTTATTTCATTTTCATTGCGCACTGTACTATGGAACCTCGGTATCCAACTCACGCCCATCCGAGTTCCCGCAATAACGAATGTGATTTTATCAAGACCCTTCACCTCTTTATCAACCGTTAGCTCCCGTTATAACTAAGCACGCCGCAAAACTTTATCCGAAAAATGGAATTCGTAGCAGAGTGAGGTCAGTAGGGGCGTTTGCGAAGTGAGTGTAGATGTAAAGGGCTCATAATTACTAAGTATGTAGATGATTCGAACATGCTGCCACGAGATATGAAATGTTTTCATAAGAAGGGTGCGAATAGGGTTCGTTCGCCAAATACCCTTACATAACGAAGTACATCCGGAGAGCGTGTGTATATTTTGCTTTCAAAACTTGTTACAAGCTTTACGGACTGTTTTATAGAGTTTATCATTTAGAGATTTGTTAATTGCTTAATCAGCTATTGTATTCGTTTCAAGACTTGTTACTGTAGGCGACCAATCAAATTCCAGCTATTTCCACTCTAAGGGCAGGAAGAAGGAGAGGAGGAACTATTTGTACAGTGAACTTTGACCTTTTCTTTAATTTACGTATAATAAATTATATATATATGTAGAGAGAGTAATAAACCGACAAATTGTTTATTCCTCTGGCCATGGGCTTCTTGCAAGAGAACTGCACAAGACCAGCCATCAGCAATACACTGACATCAAAATATAATACAATTTAGCTGTACCGTGGTGAATTCTTTTAAAGAAATGTGAAATTAATTTTAAGTGCAGAAAATATCAAGCAAAAAGTTTTGAACATTTTATTTATCAGTTGATTGATCGATAGATGTTTCTGAAGTCCTACATGTTGATGTATATTGTGACTGCAGAGTATTTATCTCTACGTAGATCTGGAAGCACGTGGTGGAGCACATGCTGCACGACCTGGGCGTCGGTGTAGGCGCCATCATCACGCTCTCAAGCTACGCACCCTTCCATCACAATACTCTCAGGTACATTGATTGATATTGCAATACTTTTCAAAATGATGTTTGGATTTAGCAACAACAGTGGTGGGTTCTTGCCGATATCAAAATTAAAGCAGTCATAAATGTTGCAGACGTCAATAATGGTGGAGTTGTAGCATAAGACCAGATATACAGTGATAGTAATAAGCCGTGTGCACGGATGTGGTTAAGGTTTGTAGGCTGACAACAGTTCTCCTTGTAATACAAACAAGGTCAAGGTTTGGTCTTCGAGGCCAACAAGTCTGGAAGAAGGGAATAAGCAAAGATGAAGCTGTTAACGAACATCGTCGAAAGGCACGAGCCACTGTTGGAAACGTTGTAGACTGGTGTTACAAGATACTGGGAGAAGGCTACTGAAAATTCTGAGTTAATAAGATTTTTGTTATTAAGATACAGCATGTTAAAGTGTGGTATATGCACATTTGAGTCAAAATGCAATGTAAACCGTGGAGAAGGCGACGATGAAAACGTTGTCATAGTCTGACCCATTCTCTCAGGGACGTACTGATCGTCGTGTTCATCAAAGACGTGACCTCCATTGTGTGGGGTATCATCATTTTCTCATACTTGGGCAACATGGTGGACACTATGAATCTTTCCTTCGCCGATCTCCAGTCAGAGTTCAAAGGTAACAACATTAATAGTGACAAGTTATGGAAAGTTTTTCTCCTTGTCCGTATATTGCAGTTACTGCAAGGGGCAGGGAGCACAGAAAAAAGTAGACGTAGAGATGGAAAGAGGAAAATTGAGAGAAAAATGATGATAAAAAACGAGATGGTGTTCTATCAGAATAATAATGTTGTAGGCATAGCGATGGTAAGAAAACCTGGGGAAAGATTACGAAAGGTTTTCTTTTCTGTCTTAACAGGTCTGAATAATATTGTTATCTTAACGCATGGCGTTAGCTCGATTCGACGCTCCAGCTTCTGGTCTATTCTGATCTTTTTTTCTTTGACACTGTGGTGCTTTAATCCTATGGTAAGTCCGACACGCCTTCTCATTCACACAGTCAGACAGACGATAACCTCCATTCCCATTCGCCATTTACTGTGTACACATGTCTAATCCACATACACACCCGCAAACATAGTAAAGGCAAACATATTATCACGATGAGTTCATGACCTTTTCAAACCATGTCGTCCTCAAACCCTCTTACCGGGTGGGCGTTCTGTGAAGACAGACGAAGGAAGTAATCTCTGACTTTTGAGACCTCATGACCTGTCTGTGCAGGCGGAGATAACGTTGACGGCGCTAGTGGCAGTGGTCAGCGAACAGGCCCTCCTCGGGAAATGGCGCCACGTGCTCTTGGTCTTCACCTGTGTCCTAGGCTTCTGCACTTCTGTTCCCTTCACCAGCAATGTAAATGGTGGCTTTGAACTCCTTCGGGTCACGTGACTGGCTCCTAGTGGCGGTTCTTCTTGAGCAGTATACTGCCCAGCGCAAAAAAAAAAAAAATAATAAATCCATGTGATGCTCTACTCTCATAGCACTGTACATGTATCTCAAAGTTTTTGCTTTCAACATTTTTTCGCCTGGTCCTCTTAAGTGGGTCTATTATCTGAGCAATATCCTTCCAAGGATGTCACGATATCCCTACACGTGAACACAACGTCAAATCTCATTCCTTAACCCAGAACACTGTGATACCGACTTTTGTTGAACCTCTCTGTCACGTTTTGCATGCAAGGCCTGCGCGAGTGCTCAGCCCATGGTGTAGAGATCTTGACACCAGGGGCACAAGACTTGAGGCCCAGTTGCGAATACAAAACTTTCCTTGTCCACCCATAAGGAGCAGGTAGCGGGTTTAACATGGAACAAGTAGAGGCACCTGGAGTAGAAGGTCTTGGAGGGGGGGTCTTGCCTTCCCTATTGCGTATCTCTAGACAAGGAGAATAACTCGCTGATACACTCTTTGATGACGACGGCGTTAAACATCAGCAACCAGTCTACACAGGGTAAACCATTTACCCCAACGGTCACCATGCAATGTGATTCTTTACCTTTTTCACACTTTCATTTAAATACTTACTCTGTGTGTGTGTGTGTGTGATTTAAAGTGTGGTGGAATTTTATAACCGCCCGAGAGATCTGAAATGTTCTCCAATATTTCCAAGTTCACAAGTAGTAAACAATTTTTAATTTAATTTTCTATGATAACTTTAAGGGCTAACCAATGCTAATAAACTTTAGGTTATCTCTCCTAATTCGGCCTATAAGAAGGGAAAAAGAAGAGGCAAAAGAATAAGGAGAAAGTATTGTCAAAGACTGAAGCCGAGAAGCATTTGTGATTGGAAGAGCGCCGTGATAAAAGAAGGGCTAAAAACTTTGAAATAAGTAAAAAAAAGGAATACTCTTTTCTCAAACTATTAAAATTTGATAATTAGTGCCCCTCACACTTTTTATTAAAGAAAATCCCGAGACCTAAGGCAAATTATTTTACCCGTTTTAGTGCATTTCAAATAATAGTGTTTTTTAAAAAATAATTTTAAACTTATTTTATTCTTGTTAAGGCCCTTCCAAACAGTGAAGTTTGTGGAATGGAGAGACAAACACTTGCGTTAACTAAACCAAAAACGTGCTGAATTATTTATTAGCTGCCTGAGACTAGTTCAGAGACATTTTCATGTTACCTTTGACCTTATGAACTTCAATATTTGTATTTTCAGTGCGGGATGGACTGGATTATTCCTTTCGCTTTTGACTCCAGTGCGATTCCTGTTACGTACACAGTCGTCATTGAGCTCCTGGTTATGGTGGGCGTTTACGGTTAGTAAAGGTCAAGGGTAAAAGTAGCGAGGTCGTGACACGAGTAGACAGTTACAAATACTTAGGTATAACTATTGACGATAAACTCACCTCGAAAGCGTTGTCAAGAAAATGCATAGCCGTCTGAACTGTTTGAGAAAACTTTGATCTTTTAATGTCCGCACTGAACTCTTGCAACTATTCTACACCTCAGTAGTACCCAGCACCGTGACTTTGGGCCTAGTGTGCTGGAGTAGGAGCATAGCCAAAAAGGGAGAAGCTGAACAAAATCATTTTTAAAAAAGCAGAAGGGGTGATTGGGAGGGGACAGAATGACTTAGAGAAGCTATATCACAAGCTGACTACAATTTTAGTCGACAACTGTCATCCACTTCGACAGGAGTTTGACAACAGACCCACAGACAGAAGGTAGGTTTAGAGTTCTCCTAGTCACAACCGCAGGATATCTGCATTCTTTTATTCCGTCGGCAATCCGCATAATTTTTTATACAACCAAATCATTGCTAGGACACGTCTTTGAGAGAAGGTTCTCATACAGCTAGCACCCGTTCCCGTTTTGTTTTTTTTTTTAAAAAGATGTAACCATCATGTTTGATGTTAATGTCTGATGTTATATTCACAAGGCAGATTAACTAATTAATTTCCCGGAAGGGTGTAATAAATATATTTTGTATTTGTAGTCATGGGTGGGTGAAGGTGTGGATGTGATGTAGAGGGAGGGGCAATTGGAGCCTCACCAAGTGTCAGCATCCTCTCATTCTCTCGCTGTCCGATGCTTGAAGGTGTGTGGATGCGTGTGGTTGAGGAGTTTGTATTGTGTCAGAGCGCGCGTGTATGTGGAGGAAGGCAACGATGATGAGAATTTCCACGATTACGTTTCTCAGGAACTAGGCGTTTCAAGAATGACGTGGAGGTGATGAAATGGAGGCCAATTAGTGTCTACTGGACATTCGCTTGGACTTTGGCTATCCCCATTTTAATTACAGTGAGTCTCTCTCTCTTTCTCGCTCTCTCTCTCTCTCTCCATTCTAGATGTAATGTTTATGCAATGTTTATACAAAAGTCGGCACGATACGCCCTATGTGCTTAGTTGCCATTGTCGCCTACTTTACCTTCTCCGAGACAAAACTGGTTCTCAAAATGTCCTAGACGGATATAGGTCCTGTCAGCTCAACGACTGCCATAGCTCTTGTAAAGCTCTGGGCTGCCACATTCTGTCGTTTCTTTACCCTGATACCATTTTTGCTGTCCTAATTGTGAAGGAAACTGGATAGACCCGGGGGCTTAAGAGGCTGCCCACGTGCGCCGTTTCACTATTATCAGGCAGGGTTTTTTTGGTAGTCCACTTAGGTGGCGATACTGCTCCATTCAAATTTGTTTGTCAGAGCTATTTTCTAGGGCATTCGGTCTCGTAGGACACCAGCAATCGGAAAAAAGCTCGCGAAACAGCTCTAGTTTGGCCGTGTGATCACTCCGTCAAAGAATGTACTTTAAAGTACTTTGGAGGGTGGTCGACGCGGCAGTGGCCAGAGGAACAACTAGATTACGAAAGGGAAGAAGTGGACGTCGTCCTTTACAGGACCTGCTCACTATCACCTAAAACAGGCGTGAGTGGCGGGCCCTGTCAGATGCAGTGCCAGCCCCTTCTCTCAGCAACCGGTGCTTTCATCATACCAATCCTTCTCTCAGTGATACTGCACTAGTATCACGATTTTTCTGTAGGGAATTAATTACTGTAGCCTTTATTTCCCAATAATTGGTTGGGAGGCTTCATTTTGCAGAGGAAGATTATTTGCCCTCCCATGAGTACATGAGAGAGTGGAGCTGTAGACCACTCGACCACAGCTGAGATCATATATGTACTATTATGCCAAAGACTGCTATATCATTTCTCATCCAAAGGTTTATAAAACTCTCATCAAGGTGAAGCATATTATAACTCCTATCATTTAAAACACTACTGTACTTCCGTCACGCCACAGTCACTTCACAAGACTATCAAAGATCAATCAAGCCAAAGATTTCAATGGCTCCGTTGATGCCAACGACTGTTATAGCTCCCATTATGCCAAAGACTATTGTAGCTCCATTCTTGCTAAAAAGCTAGCTTCCTCATGCCCACGAATGCTATAGTTTGACTAATCACAGATCCTGCTGTGGGCGTTGGTCTGCATGATCATCTACTATCAACCTGCGAACTTCTTCAGCATCATTGTCATCATCTCGCCTCTCCTGGGTTTTCTCATCACTATGATTGTGCAAGTCGCCACAGAGGGCACGGCTGACACCATTACACAGGTTCGTAACAGACAGGCAGATGGAACCGACCTTTTGTTCAGTCAGTTGCGTCTTTTATAAGGCCGTTAACTAATGTTTGCAGGCTGGCTCTATCTATCTGTCTGTCACGGTTTATCGAATTTCCTTAACGATGTCTATTGCGAAAACATATGTGATTTCACAAATACTAAATATTGTGGTAGCATGTAAATTCTAAACATTCAAGATGCGTAGTATCCACAAAAAATGTACATTTTACTTACAGTTCGGAAGACTGTTCAGGTATACAAATCTGAAATCACGGAATAAAATACAAGTGAAGTTATTTCCTTATCGTTGAAGGTTTTATATCACAAAAGTGTTTTATTAGATTGCTGTCATTAAATGTGGTAGAGATTGAAACAAATTTATTGGGTAGATAGTGTCTACTATAGTCACACTCAACTTAAACGAGTATTCACCAGCGTATAGATGTTCCTAGTTGGAGTGCTGTCTGTAGAAACTCCAGGCTCTGGCGCGACCAAAGGTCACATGGGGGCCCTTCCACGTGAAACACCGAAGGCTTGTGAAACATGTCAAGGACTGGGTTGTTGACCCTTGGGCCAATGAACAGAAAGAAGGGATGCAACACCCGATAGCAATCACAAGGAATCAACAGTCCATAGACATTCCGCAACCTGAAGTGCTGGTTCATTCGCCATCAGGCCAGCTGACATTCTATGCCAACGTGAGTGCCAGGGAGAAAGTGGGTAGGGCGACATACACATTAATATACACACATATATACACACATATATATATACACACACATCCACAAACATATATATACACACATACAGCTGTACACGCATGCGTGTATATATAATACACACACACACACACACCTGCGGTTTCCTCCCATACCTCATCAAACCCCTCCCCGTCTTATCATTTATTCCCATATTCTCTCCATATCCCCATCCCCACAGTACGAAATCACCTTTATGTGAAAGTACTTTTCTTTTCTAAAATCAACAAAAACAACAACACATACATACACATATCTTCAACCCATATGAATTTTACGCATAACTCTCTTTCTGCAACCCCTTCTCATTCTGCCACAGCTCACTTATTCTTTCTTTGCTGCACACAACTCCAAGCAAGGACAAGCACACACAAACATACATACTAGTATTATAT
Source organism: Pomacea canaliculata (assembly GCF_003073045.1). Taxonomy (NCBI): domain Eukaryota; kingdom Metazoa; phylum Mollusca; class Gastropoda; order Architaenioglossa; family Ampullariidae; genus Pomacea; species Pomacea canaliculata. Next base: position 23,199,429 of record NC_037598.1, read on the forward strand.
ATATATAAAGTGCACGTACATATCAACTCTCGAATACAATTTATGTCCATCTGCCAGCGTGTCCACATGTTGTAAACAAAAAATCCTCATTTCCATCTGCTGCAGCCGATCGTCAGTATGCCGAGCCTTGATCATCGGAAATCATCTACTGATTCTGGCGCTGCAGCACTCATCTGACATTCTGGGGCATATGGCATCTAATTTAATTACCCATCTAGCATCTAATCTCATGGTACATATAGCATCTGATATACTGAGCAGTATATCATATGATATAGTTGGCCGTAAAGCATACATAATAAAGGACCTATAGCACATGATATTTTGTACATATAGCATCTGATATCATGTACATATAGAATATGATATGTACAAATAGCATCTGATATCATGTACATAAAACATCTGATATCATGTACGTATAGCATCTGATATGATTGATATGATGTACATATAGCATCTGATATAACAGAACTTATAGAATCTGATTTAATGGTTTATGTAATCTGATAGTGTGGGTCATATAATATCTAATATAAGGGTACACAAACCACCTGACATAATGGGCCATATGGTGTCTGATATGATGGGCCTTAAAACGTCTGCTTTAATGGGCCGTATATCATCTCGTATAACGTGGCATATAGCATCTAATTTAAGGGGCCATATAGCACGTGATATAGAGGGTCATATCGCATTTAATGGGCCATATTTTATCTGATTCAATATCCCAAAATGCATTTGATATAATATAGCATCGAACAGAATGGTCCGCATGGCATCTGCTTCAATGCGCGCTATCACGTCATCCTAGCATGTCCTCCGAGACGATCTACTACTGATATGAAGGTCCGTACATGACACGGCATAACACATTTGATATGACGACTGGCACCACTGACATAATGGCTTATATTTCGGCGTGATGCTTCCCATAATCTCTGACATTCGGCATGATCGTGTACATAACCCTGACAACGACACGATAAGATAAGGAGCATACAGAGTCTGAAGTGCGAGGTTGTTGTCTCTGACTGCTTCACGACGGTGCAGCATTCTGTGCTTCAAGCATGTGGTTAAACACCTTTACTTTTCCAGCAAGCGTAATCTGCTCTTGCCAGCCATTGCCACCTCTGCAAATATCTCCCACCACCACTTCCTGGCCGCTACACCTGTTTGACCAGCGAACCGCTCACGGCTGTGTGACGTCAGCAGTCTTTGTGCCCACAAGAGTTGCTCCGCCAAGAGCAAATATGCCGTGGCCCCAAATCTCTCTCCCTATCGATCACTCTCATTCACGCAAAAAAAGATTTAAAAGTCTGCATTAATGTTAACCGCACACACTCTGACAGGTAGTCTTGCAGTAAGAAAACAAGAGACGGATGATCGCGCTGCTGATAAGCGCTTTAATCGAAGGGTGTAGACCGAACGAATGAAGGGAAGAATAGCTTCCAAAATGTTCTCAGCAGAATTTCTCTACTTTCAATCATCTCTACGGTGCCAGGGTGTGGCAAGGGCAAGGCCGGCAAATAAGGGTTCGATCTCTTCGTGCTAGTCCACAGCCACAATTAGCGTGAGAAACATTATCAGTCATTGACTTTAAATTGTCCGTTACTGAGGTTGCGAGGAAAGTTCTAGACAAACATTTGTGTGAAACAAACTTATTAAGTGCAACGTGCGCGAAAACGTAATTACTAAACATGCATTACTGAAAATTACTTGAAACATTGTTTGATAGCCGTGCTTTACCTCTATCTTTGTTGTTTACAGCATGAAGAAGATTGGAACTTGGAAGCCAAATTTTGCCCAGGGCAGCTTTACTAATAGCAAAGCAGCATTTAAAAATTTGTTCAGAAAAAAATCATTACATTGATTCATTCATTTCTGCTGGAGGGAATTTCTGAACGAATGAAAACTTGAAACTGAAAAATACTCTTTGCATACGTAGTTTGGGCATGTTTGGTGTGTATATCAAAAACGCAAACACGATGCATAAAATGTGCATAAAAGTGCTTCAAATAATAGCCTCCCTGTTGTACAAGAGTATACTTTTACAACACTGCATTTCCTTTTACACGAAAGCATCTGTTGTGTAAGGAGACCAACATTTTCAGTCAAATTTGATTGCGTGAAATGACCTTTTGATTACTTCAGTAGTGCACAAGAAAACAATCTTGCAGAATATGTAAAAGAATTTGTGTGTGCAGAAACACAACTGTGTTCAAATTCAGAGTTATCAGATGAAAGTGATTTGATATTTACAGAGATAAAAGTGTTGCAATAAAGGGACATATTTTTTTTTCAGTCTCACCTGTCGTTTACTAGAAAGTATGCACGCACACAACCGTCAAGTGGTTTCAACGACAGCTCGAGGTGTGTGGCTGTACAAGCACGTCACTGTTACAACTCTGTAGTACAGCTCTCGGGGGTCTTGAAGCATACTTACACAAAAATAATAAATATAGCGAAGAACAATGTAAGATAATGGGGTGTACATGACGTCACACTGACATGAATTCCGGGTGCAGTATCGAGTTTTACTAGATGATAAAGGAATTCTGTTAGAGATAGAGAGCTGCAATACCCATAGAGTGCAGCAAGTATAGTATAGTGCAATTAGCTAGGCATGCACACATGGACATACACATAAATACACGGGCGTATGCACGCACGCACACATGGACCGCGGATCTCTACCGTAGGCCAGCTTCTGAGGTGATTTCAATATCCTGGGGTCGCTACCATATCCTCCAGCATACTTATAGCCGATCAAAGGAACTACAATAGTCAAAACAGACCTGTCTCGCAGCCAATTAGACGCCAGTTGCATGCTTAGACAAACGGCCATCAGCCTGGAGTCGTTTGAAGCTGTGGAGCCATGGTTTACCCGACTTGCCGGGGTATGTCCCGACAAGTGGCAAGCTGTGCACTACGTGTGTAACGGTGAGAGCTGGGGATTCCAATGTTCAATGTTTTACCTGTCAGCTCTTTGCTCAAGTGCATGTTAAAGCCGGAGGCTGTCGGGGTTTTTGAAAAGTCATATGTGGCTGAATGTATAATACCGGATAAATCTTTACTGACGATATATTGCTGAATCTTTGCCAATAATGCATAGCTGAATCTTCACTGGCAGTATATAGTGAAATTCATTTCTTTGCTCGAAGGAAATGTCGGTCTGTCATTCTTTAACTTTCTCTCTCTCTCAGGCGCATTGCCCCGCGTGGTGTGGCCTAGGAGGTGTCTGAGTTTCTTCCAAGACTGTTACTTGGTCGGTGAGTCTCACGACAGTTGTTGACTCAATTTATTTTGTAATAGTAAAGTGAAACTCGCAATCAATAGTGAAAAATAACTGTATTCCACACATTGTGTTAACACCTTCCTTCATATTGTTTGTATTTTTTTTTAAAATTAGTCTTGTTGAAACTTGCCTTGTCGGCAAGTCCGATCGAGGACTGGTGAGACTAAATCCTGACAACCAGTGAACACTCTGTCACGAGACTCGCAAACGCCTTTCACAGTGTTAAATCGTTTAAAACGGACTGCATGACACCAACGAAGAAAGTCTTTCGATGCATTCCTCGTGCTGAGTACACATGGTGAGGTGGGAGGAACAACTCTCGCCTGCGCACGTAGCAACCGCGAGCAACTTGTACAGTTCTCGGCAACCCGTGATTCTTGCCTTGCGGTCCCACACTGCTGCCGGTTTAATTCCAGTACAGTAAATGCTTAAATATTTCGGTTCCATCACAACACTGAAGCTGTTGTTGGGGAAGGAGGAGGATTAAAATGGTTGCTGAATGGCTGATTCTGCATGAAAACACATTACAGGTGGACTGATTTTGTTTTCTCAAGAAAACAGATTTTAAGTAGACAAAAGCGGACGTACTGAAAAAAAATTGTCCAGAGTGTTTAAAAAGCCAATAATTACAGCCTCGACACCAATAGCCGTCTCTGTGTTCTATTTCGCTTCATTATTATCATTAGTCGTTTGCCTTCGCGCACCTGTAATTTTAGCACACATGCACTAGTATGATATGACAGTTTATGGTTTGCAAATACGCGCACGAAAACGCACCGACGCAAGCAAACACAAACGTGTGTGTGGTGGTGGTGGGGTGGTGGTGGTTAGAGCTATTAAAGCTACAATAAAAATTGTTTTCCACCTCAGAAAGCTGTATAATATCAAGGGAGTAGTGAGTCACTTCCGCTTTCTTTCTATAGAGACCACCCATTGCCTGGTCAGTAAACAAAGCATGCAAGACTGTATTGGAACGAAAGGGAGAAATTTGTGGTTACCTTTCCACCGAGTTTCTTGGACTCGTTCAATGGTTGGCAGTGAAAGATTTATTTACTGCAGGTGACACCGGCACGCAAAGTGAGTTCGCTTTGGTTGTCGCCCCCTCACTTTAAACCCACAATCACTGCCGGCGTCCATTACTTATCTGTGTGTTGCGAGGCATCAGAAAGCAGCGGATGTCGTCCTGTCTTGAAAATGAGGACTTTGTGTAAATGTATGAGAAAGAAAAGCTTCTGTGATGACAGACGAATGTAGAAGTTGGATAAACACAGACAAGGTAAGCTAGATAGAGAAGACTATTGTTCTCATCTGAACTGTGATGTAAATGTCTGGAATATAGCAATGCAGAGAAGATTCCAGGAATTTTAATCAATGTTCTTAATCAGTAAAACTCTTCACAGCGTTTCATCAAATTTTTTGTCGACCTCTGAAGATCACAGATGTATCACAATATTTTCCACACACAAAAATGTGCAAATTCAATCAATTCGCGTGTTTTTACTGAGTTTTGACAAACACGCGTTGCTTTGGAAAACATAAACACTTAGGAAAACGCAGTCAAAATACATGTCATCAGACAAAACATTTTTGTGGTCAAACCGAGGATTTTGTTTGAGTGTAGATCTTTTCGTCGCACTCTCAGGTCAAAGTTGAAGCCTGCTCACAAAACATCCGGCGGTGTGCAGCTTGGTTAGCGGTGACTACGTTGTCGTCTACACCTGCGGACTAAAACGGGACACCGTCATCGTCATTATCATCGTCATCAAGTCTACGACGGGCGTGTCCATCATGTCGCAGCACAGCAGGTGAGAAGTGGGACGGTGAAGGCCATCGCCTCACTGCCATGCAATGGAGAAAGTAAATTTTAGGAGGCGAATCCCAGGTATTTTAGATGTTTAACATGTTCAAGATCAATGTAGTAGGAAGCAGAAGGAAATTACCCCCTTAAAAAAAGATACCGAGGCAAGAATGTGAACATCGTTCACAGTCAACATGGAGTTTGCCCCCCTTTCTTCCCAAAACCGATCATTTTCCTGCGCCACTGAAGATGGCTGATAGCTTAAGTTCATAATGTATCGTGTTGGGTACATTCTAACTCTCAATTTCTTTATCTCACTCTCTATTTCTCTCTTTTAGCAAACTGGTTAGTCATTCGGTTAGTCTTTTATTTCTACCTTTGGCAGACGCAGTTCTGTGAGTTCCCAGGGGAGAACACGCCGGGATTCCGCAGCTGGGTTATCCCGCTTGACGAGTATGACTCGCCGAGACAGCTCTACTTCCGTCGGAACTGGGAGACTTGGCATGCTAGCCTCTGCTCTAGCTCTCAGGCGAAAAGTGTCCTCTGTACTCGCTGTCAAGGAAAGCAAGGCCAAGGTAAACAGCTTCTTTCGTGGGCTGGCAGACGGCCCCGCGATTTCGCACGAGCAGACAGGTTATTTACAACATTCATGCATGTGACATAAAAATGTTATAACTATAATGAAATAACTGATTTATGCGACGGTGGGCCTTGTTACATGATTATTTGACTTGTTTAAGGATTGTTGGTCTTGTTTCAGGATTATTGGAAGAAACTACGCTTCTGGATGCACATTATCTACGTCTTAGCGAGGATAGTGAAAACACTGACCCGCACCGCCATGTGAGTGACGTGCTTGCCACGAGCGGCGTGGGTGACGTGCATGACGTGGGTGTCCTGAATGGTGTGCATCCGTGCGTGCTTTCACTTTTAAAAAAATATGCCTTGAGGGATATGCCTGAGCACGAGTTATGATCCATGGCATTGCTGTTCCCTAGTCTCGTCAAGAGTTTACCATTCATTATCACTTGAAAGTCATGTGACACACTGGGCCAGAAGCAAGAAAACACATGTCAAAGGAAGTTTACAGGACTTTGGGTTCATTGTTTATGGTTGTACTTTTTTAAGTCTGGTGTAAATTTTACCGTAACTTGAATTTACCTGAAACAGTTTAGAATATTTGTTTTCAAAACTTATTGAGAGCAGCGTGGAGAGTTTAACATGATTTGTGTATATTTAATCTTTTCTGTGTTCTGAAGGACACTTCGATTACATTCCTTCATTCTAGTGTAAGGGAATGAGGATTTAAAGTATTCTGCGCTTAGATGTGACTTATTGTGTCGTAAACTGTCAATGTTTTATGTGTGTTTTTAGCTGTCTCAATGTGTTAGTCTTAAAGGTGATTTACACTATTTTTTTTTTTAAATCTCTGGGTCATTAGCTGCTAATTTTCTTAATGAAGTTACTAGCAAGTGATACGTGCCTATTCCGCAATGTCTGCACCTTGATATGTCTACACTTTAGAAAGTCAGCACCTGGCCTTGTTTGTATATATATCCAATGCAGCATCGTTTTATATGTGGATATAACAATGCCTTAATTCTGTATTTTGCCATGCCTCCATCTTTCCATGTTTTGCCAGCAAAGACCCGGCAAGCCCTTTCTACTCCCCCGAGGATGACTTGCATGATCTCACACCCAGCAGTGTGGACAAGGACCACTACATGTTCTTCGATCCCTCGTTCTTCAAGGCCAATAGACAGGTGACACTAATTTTTTTTTTACATATACTCCATTGTTATAATTAGTGTAGCCACTACATATCAGGTATCCGGAAGTGACGTCAGATAGTGCCTGCTATGTTGGAAGGCAAAGGAGGACTGTACTTACAGTGCTATGTGCTCGAAGTCTTTAGTGTCTCTGAAAATGTGAACTGTCGGAAGCTTTGTGCTAGATGTCAGATCTTTGAGAAGATGGCTGATGATATAGGTAGGGACGGAAAGACAAAGAATTTCGAGTACATGTATTTCGAATTCTAAGTGATATCAGGTTCAATTCTAATATCAGTTTCTTTTGTTTACAGATGTGTTAGGAAATTATGAAGCATTATTTTGTGACTCTGTATGTGCTATATTTAATGAGATGTACTTCTAATATGTATCAAAATATATTTCGCATGATCTTTAGTATATATTCATACTTTTAAATTCTAACTCTGCTCTGCATGACGTTTTGTTGGTAGATGCGAATGTCACAAGAAGCGGTGCGAATTCTGACAAAACCACCAGCTGATCGATCAGCGGCTGAAATTCAATTTGTAAGCACTTGGGATGCATTAAATATTTAAGTAGACACATGATGTATCATGAATTTAAATATACACATTAATATAACAGACCTTTGGTGGTGATGCATTTGAGCGTTTCAGTGGGCACCCGAAATGGTCCTGAATATTTCGATAAACATCTTTCGTGTAACTGAGTTTCTGTAAGTAGCAGAAATGTACCTGAGCCTTTTAAGTAAACTCCTGAAAAGTTTCTGAGCAATTTAGCAAAGCAGCGGAAAATTGCTAGAATACAAAGAAGCAGAAAGAAGAAATAGTTCCTCATTCACTAACCTTATATTTTTTTAACTAAAGTGAAATTGTAAAGCCCGCGAAAACTAAAATCATTGGCTAGACAAAATGTGCCATTAAATTATTCTACATAGATATTTAGCAGACTGATCCCTTAGCTAATTTAAGGCATATGCAATCTTTTCTGGTAAGAACATATTCATGATCTGTTATATTGTATTCTTTGCTATTATTTCAGATCATCACTAGTTTTCGAGGAATCAGCACCATTGCTGAATTACCTGTGCGAATGCAGAAGAACTTGGCAAGATTCGGTTACTTCGAATGGTCAGTGATTTGTCGTCTTGTTCAATTTATTTGATTAACGCAGTTGGAAGCAGAAGATAAATGTGCGACCAGTGGCCCTGTGTGTATGAGAGAGTGTATGTTAGTGTGGGAAGTTGTTAAAGATGTTGGTCATCGAGGTCAAGATCGCATAGTCTGTTCCCTTTTGAGCGCATCCATGCGAGAAAAGCATATATATATATTAATTTATGTGACTATTCTCCACATTCTGTTTCTCTGCTTCTATGTCGTCGCCTTGTTCCTGTAGCTACGAAGCCAAGCGGATGATTCTCAAACAAGGCCGTAAACCCATGGCCTTCTACTTCATTTTGTACGGAAAAGGTGAGATAACTCGTCATCACTTAAGGTCATTGCAAGATTTTAATAGCTCCCCGGTTTCTCTAAACATGAAGCCAGACAACTCACTAATACTGAACCTCTTTGCATGATGATGATTCAGTGGTGGAGGCAGTCAAAGATGATGAAACGGGCTTGGCAAAGATCGTCTGCCACATGCAGCGAGGAGAGTCTTTTGGGGTGAGTCATCTGTGACTACTTACCACTTCCAGGTAGCACTTGATCACCAGTCTTTGAAACTTTCTCTGAATTAATCATGACAGCTCTGAAGGAACTCTGGTTAAATTATAAAAGGAAAAACATTTCAGCCGTTGACGGGAAATGGTTAGGGACACTCGGCGAATACAGCATTGATTACCTGCCTCTGCATCATTTCGTGACTGTAGAATCTGAACACCGTCTGGTGTGTTCATTTAAGCATGATTCGCACTGAAAGGGATGTGGAATGAAAAAACTAATGACAAGAAATATTTGAGATGTAAGGATGGACGAAGATTGTGAAAAGGGGGCATTGCGGAGGAGGAGGATGGAAGAGAGAAAAAAATTAAAACTTCTTTTTCAGGAGCTGGCGATCATCAACCACAGCGTCCGCTGCTCGTCTGTTCTGACCCAGTCTTACACAGAGCTCCTCGCCATACCCGACTCTGTGAGTGGAAAAAAAGTCAAAGTTCGTAATGATAGTCTGAAAAAAAAACTCTAACGCGGTTTTAGCCCAGTTCTTTTAACCATAAACATCAGGGCGAAAGTTACTGGCGAAAGAAGGCAGCCAGGCTAAAAAACTTTTTTAAAATCTGTAATGACAAGGTAATAAAAAACAACAACAAAAAAGTGGATAATGTGTTTATAGGATAAGCTTGAATGAAACATGCGCCGTGTGCAACCTCGAAGATCGTTAAAATGCTTTATCACCACTTAGTGAGTGTGAAGCAGGTTGATCGCGATGTGAATGTGATGTGAAGCTGGTCAACCGTGTATTAAGACAGTTACGTCCTTTATTTTTACTCCCGGGGTAGGACTACCAGCGAATCTACATGATTGGGAACAGTAGTAAATCAACCAATGATCCTGACCTTCACCAGTTCCTGAGGTGAGTTCATCCGCTTCTTGTTGTGTTTGTGTGTGGGGGAGACAGGGTGTGATGTGTGTCGAGTTAAATTTTAATTTTGTTTATTCATGTTACATTTGTGTTGTCGTCCTGCGCCCATGCGCACTTCTTTGTGCGTGTGCGGCCGTTTGTGTGCTTGTGACCATTTCCTGAGGCGGCGCGCGCATCCATGGATTTTTGCTCTTTATTGTTTCCTTTCGCTTTTTTTTTTTAATAAAGCTGGTTTTTTGTACTCTGTATTTCTCTGAGTGTAGTTCGTGCGTACGTCTGTCCGCTTGTGTGTTTGTGCACTTGCCCTTGGGTTATGATTGTTGTTACCTTGAGACTGCAGCTTGATCATCGCTGGTGAACCGATGACAACGATGAGACCGGCAACTAGTTGATGTAGAAGGCGGTGCAATAATGTCAAACCCACTGATGTTGCAGTTCTTTGGCGTTTTTGAGAGGATGGCCAGTGGAGAAGGTCACTGACGATGCGGACCCACACAACGTCACCTTTGGTTACTTCAAGTGGGTGATGGACTGAATGCATGAAAGGAGGAGATAAAGTCGATAAGGGTGAAAAAGAAGGGAGAGTGACAGGCAGAACATATTTTCCAGGAGGGGGGAGAGAGAGAGACAAAAACCTGATGGATAGATGGACTTAGACGGATTGATCAATAGATCGAAAAGCACGTCGATTAATGAGTGATTTTGTCAGTTTGGCATTTCGATGATGATTGATGCATGATGATGATTGATGATTTTTACCTCCACAGGCGGAAAGCAGTCGTGGTGAAAGATAGCAATGTCTGTGACTGGCTAATCGTCGTGAAGTCGGTGAGGTTTGCTTTTCAATCCTTGAATTTTTCTGCAACCATCTGACAATTTGTCACTCGTTTATTGACATTAAAGAATACATTTCGATGCTGTGGGTTAAATTCTTGACCATCTTCTCACTCAATTCCTAACACAACATACACTGAACCACCACTTTCCCTCACTGAATTATTGAAATATAGACGCCTCTGTCATATTCTTACTTTAACTGAATCCTTTCGCAGGGCGCGGTGTCCGTACTGAAAAGGTTGGCCAAAGTGAAGGCCACGGTGTCCAGGCGCACAGGTCAATACAAGCGCACGACCAGCACCTCCAGGTACCTGAGCTTCCTCGGTCATGCCAAAGACTACGCCAGATGGCTACACTACCATTCTATCTCCCTCCCCCCTCCCCTGTCTGTCACCGACAATGAAGACGGGTGTGATGTCAGCGAAGACAAGTCAGATGAACTCTGTCTCGAAGGAGTTGGAAGAGACTGTGAGCTTTTTTTTAAGCGTTAATGCCAGCACCCCTTCCTTCACTCAATCCACTAATCCTCGCTACGCCAGTCTGGTTCGAAAGAGTGTTAAAGATTTTGTTATAATTTTCTTCCCTGATATTATCTTTTGCTTTCTTTATTTTGTCCCCTCCCGCATTCTCTCGCATTGCCATCTTTCATTCGTCTTTCTTTTCCTTGATGTTCATCACCACAATCTCCATCATGTCACAGCTTTTATTTCTTACCTCTGGCATAAAGAAACTTACCTGCAGGTAGGGTAGTCTCCAAAGTTTAGACACTGTGGAATCGAAAGTCTCTGGTTCCAGCCAGAGACAACTCCAACTGCTGGAAAACTCTCCTTGCACACCTAGCAGCTGCTCTGCTGCAATGGATGATCACGGATATGTATAATACAAGTTCGTGAGATGATAGATTTATCATGTAATGACAGCAGAAGGAAAAGGTTGTGTTTTGCCTTCCAGATGCCACGCCCTGATACAGTGAACCACTTTCACTGCCCCCACGGCCTCCAGTCTAACCTTGACCTTTTACCTGCAGATAAAGAGGAGGAAGAAAACGAAGAGTTTAACCACTGCGATGACATGGCCATTCAAGCTGTGTCCCGCGCCATGCGCCCACACACAGGTCACGTGGGCAACCAGACTGACATAAGAACCAGGCTCCGTAAAGCTTGGTCAGCCAAGGACGGTGGCTCTAGAGCAGCCAGGATGTCAAGGGTTAGTAATCAGAAAACAGAATCAATTCATTTCAACAAAAATCTACACGATAGAAAGCATTAAAAAGAATGACAAAAAGGGAACTCATTGGAATAAAAAGTTTAAGTAGCTGTACATGTATTTATTTGCACTTTTTGAAAGAACACAGAGAAGTCCAGAACACGCATGAAAACAATCAACTATTAACGCCTGCATAAACGCACAGTTTCCATAAAAATAATTGCTATTCGCCAAATTTTATGTTTAAACTTTCTTAGTCTATTATTATTATACAATTTTTTTCAGACTGGCAACTTCAAAACAGTGAAAATTAAGTTTGACATGGAAACTGCAGCAGGTGAGATTTTTCCTACTAAGAAACAACATTCCTTAAATTTTTCCTTTTTTCCTCCCTCTCTCTCTTACCTTTTTCCATTATGTTTGCCGAAGAAGGGCAGGGGATGAAACCAAAGTACAATCATTATACTGTCGGAACAGGTATTTTTACAGCAGAGTCGAGTCACTCTTCGCCTGCAAAGTCCTAATGAAACAGCACAATACAGATTTATTTGTGTGAGAAGTCAATTAAAAAACTTCTCACACAGTTATAGAAATCAAAAACCACATACACGTAGCACAAAGTCAACACCAACGCACATTTACACCTGTCACACACACCATCACGACTACAGAAGATACAAGATTGAATATAAACAGAAAAATATCATAATTAATTTACTTCAAATGATTACGCTGAAGATGAAATCCCTGTAAATTAAATGGTCAGATGGTTATGTTTATTCCAGTCAACACAAATGACCAGAGGACATTAGCTGACAACAGGTCATGCACAGATAACTCGGACTCGCGTTCCAGTGCAAGGGAGGTAACTCAATTCAAGCGCTTACTCTAAAATTTATCAGATAGGTGGTTGTTGTAGCTGTCGTCTTGTTTATATCGAAAGGACAAGCTTGTTTTTTGTATAAAAAAGAAAAGACGGAGAAAGCTTGTGCATAAATCTTCTTGTTAATTATTTCTATTTCTGAAAACAGTGAGTGGCTTGGTTGGACTGTGCTGGGGTAGGTGGCTTGGTAGATTGCTTGTGTGGCTGGTTGGTCAGTCGAACGATTCATTGATTGTATCACGACTCGTTTCTCTTCGTCGCTCAGGTCCGAGGGCTCGCGGCGGCGGCGGCGGAGGTGAACCCTCAGTTTGTCCTTGTGCACACGCTCACAAAAGGAGATGTCTTCGTGAGTACCTTTCATTGTTTACTAGTACACCTACGTTAGAAAATCCGTGATTGTGCTGGAGTATGTGTCACAATATAGCCATCCTGAATCGGCAGAATCGCTAACATAATAGCTATGATCATGAGGTACATTCCTACTTCCAGGATTTTCTTGAACTTTGCTTAATATTCAACCCTAGTCATAGCTGTGATCCGATAGCCAGATTTAAGACCTAACCTGACTTCCTAGGTCTGGGTTACAAACTAACACTAACAAAACTAATACAAGCGGGAAACCTAAGTCTGGCAAAGCTAGTAGTCCACGGTCCAAACATCTTTTCCTACTTTGTTGCAGGGTCTGTCGTCTCTCGTCTTCCTTGACCAGCCCAGCTTGTGTCTTGTTAGTAACGGCGCCGAGTGCCTTCTCATCAAAAAGCGGTTTTACCTGGACAACTGCCCGCCAGACCTCATGCGCAGACTTAAAGTTGAGGTACTGTCTGGATAGGATGTCATTTTTATTTCGTTACTAATGATTGGAGCTTTCAGACCTGCACACACCGCGTTAGAACAGTCACATCACCAGGTTTACTAGGTTAGAGATAGAAACCACTCAAAAGCAGTATTTTCTTAAAGAAAAGCGGAAGTACGTCACAGAGCGGTCGATCATATTGAACAGACGTGGGCGAGGTTCTGGAATGATCGATTGTTCACAGGTAAGTGGTGCGTGAAGTCGATTGCCATTAATAAACTGGCTTTAATGAGCCGGGTGATATGTACATTTTAGATTCTTATACTAGAGATACACCCCACTTATACTAGAGGCAGGTGTGGAGTTATGTGCCGTTAATGAACTGGCTGTAATAAACCGGGTAATCAGGATATTTTAGGTTTGTTTTCCCTTGAATGGATTAAACGACAGAAGTGACTTCTGTGACTATTTTTAATATTTATGTGTACTGTGCAAAGGATGTAATTTTATGTAAACTTATTGCTATATTACTATCACAAAAGTACATTCAGTTTTTGAATGGTAATGAAACAATTTAAATTAGAAATTCACGGTACAGAGTGATTTTAGGTCCGCCATTTCTTTTACTTATAATTAGTAATTAAGGTGGTCCGTGGACCGAAATGCTTTGAGAACCACTGCCCTAGAGCTGTCTTTTCCTCTGTTTTTATGTTTGTTCAGGTGTCACCCTACCCAAGTGAGAAGAAACTTCAGCAGGACCTGGTAGATCGGGTCAACTGGGATATATACAAGAGTGTTGTCAGACGACAAGTGACAGGACATAAACAGTTAAAAGTTCCAACGTTGAGGTTTCCTGCAACCCTTGCTAAGTGTTGAGTCATGGTCGCATGTTTGTGTTATATCTAGGGAACATGTACCAAAGAAGGCAAATATTTTGTGATTGTCTTACTTTTCTTTTGATACCATGAGTGCTGCCACTTCAATGGATTTTTCAGTGATTTCTACACTGAAGCATATAACACAATACTGTACAACCTTCCATAACAACCAGTAATTTTTACTTTGGAACATGGGCTTAGGCACTGCACCAAGCACACAATCACCAACTCTGATGTTCATCTTTAAATTTATGTCAGAAAAGTCTCCACAGTATTATTATAGGGTAAGAAGAAAAAATACCAAATTGCAAAATTAACAAAATCTGTATACATCTACCCAAGATAAAATCAGACTTTGTTCTGTTTTGTACATTTCCTAATTCTTAAAAGTGAGTTAAAAAACTGATAAATTTTCATGTCGTGGGTGAGCAAATACAACAAATATGGAATGACAATAATCACAGTTTATCATTGGAAACGACTCTAAATGAACTTCCATGAGTTATACAAAGTAACATGATCAGTCCAAAAATTCATCTTCAAGAACAGTAAACAATAACAACAGCACTCTAAAATGTAAAAAAGTTTTTCTTCTGAATTTTTATGCTTACTCTCAAAAGACGAATTGTAACCATATTTTTATTTTTGATACAACGGCAGCTGACATGTCTTGAAAGGTTTGTCTTGCTAACTTAACTACTCAAGAAATTCATGAAAGGACAATGATGTCAGTAAGGGCTGAATTAAATACCAGCTCTTATCACTTGTGTGTGAGTCAGCTCTGGTCAGTGGTGGAGTTGAGATACGAGTACATGTATTTTAGTTGGCTTGATGAACTTGGTAAACAGCCAAGAAGAAGAAACTTTCTTAGTATTTCAATTATGTTTCACCTGATTACATTAGTTTTTATGGTCTTCCGGTTGAGAACTCTAAACTTAACTAAGCTCATGTTAAAACTGACAAAAAAAGAATAACCTACCTTTCATGAAAGATAATAACATATCAGCATGATAACAAGGCAGCACGACCAGATTCAGCAGATCAACAAACAATTATTAAGCCAACAAGCAGTCTGCACTTGCATTTGATTACTTTGCAGCTACAAAATATTGCATCACTGTTCACAGTTCAGGCTCTTTGCTTTGTGAAGTACAAATACTACTGAACATTTTTCTAAATCAGCACCGTTTGTCAAATATACCTTGCACACTCTAACAATCTACCCTTTCACTAGACATTGAGCAGAGGAATACAACTTTTGTTCTGTATTGTATTCTTGTAGGCTTGTTCCACATAGTAAGAATTCTACTTGCATCCACAGTATCATTCTGTATTTTGTGACTGCTGTTTTCTATGCAGTGGAGATGGGCACCAAGACAATGGCTTACGAAGTCCAGATCTTGATGTGATAAAACCTTCTCAAAATGACCAGAGAAACACATGCGCTGGCAGAAATCTGTCTTCACTAATCTTGATGAAAATAAATAAGCACCTAATATGTATAAAGCAAAAATCACAGCATATAATGCGCTATTGACTGCATTCCCTTTGATTTTCTAGAGCACTAGCAAGAAGATACAGTCTCAGATAACCACACATTTCAAGTACCCAACCAATGCAAAGGAAAGTTATGAGCAATCTTTCTTTACATGAGAATATGCTGGGTGTCTTCAAAGGGAAGACACATCTTACCTTGCTATAAGTAATATCTAGATGCCACTTTATATTGGAATGAATCATTGAAGACATTTTTTGCAAACCACTTGGCTTTAAAATCTTGCAAAAATGTCCTCTTCACAGCCTCTTCACCTGACCATCACTCAAAAGCTGAAAATTGCTGCTACAAGCTTTATCGCCATCGTGACCGATTGTTAGACAGGAGACCAGTCTTCTCTGTTGCCACAACATCTCTTGCTACAAAACAAAGGTTTGAAGATCAGTGATTTGACCAAAGTCTACAGAATCTCCATCTATCAAAATGTGTTCTGCACTACTCACAAGGCTGACTGCTAGCATAACAAGTCACATGTGATAGATGCACTTAATAACACTTTGCTGTTCTACTGTCAACTAGGTATAGGATATCATGTCTCCAGGACACAATTACCCTGAGGAGGTGAATGTAAACAGCGGGAAACGTGTTGTGTGCAATGGGGTTGCTGGAAGCCTGTTCTATTCTGAGTATCCTGTGGTGTCAATCATGCTAATCTTGTGAACATTGCAAGCCACTGCACTGCACATCAATTTTCCTCACCCCATGTTTTATCAAAGAACTGTATTTTAATGCTTGATAATCTTGTCTGAAGGCTGGTGACATTCATGAACTGCTCTTAGGCAATGTTGTGGATACTGCCATGATGACTAAGACTTGCATTTAGGTTTAATAGTTAAATATCACCAAACTGACTCCTCATGGAAACAGTTTCTCTATTTCTGCATGTTGATAGTAAAGGGGGTGGGACTGCTTTTGTCTTGAAAAAAACTGTTTTATAACCTGTACATTGTTAAATCTTTCTCCTCATCATACATTTTCATATTGTAAAGTGTGTTAAGCTTTAACAGGAGTTGTACTATAAAGACTGCTTTATGATGATTACTATTACTATTTACATGAGGACACACGTGGTCTGCACATGCAATTGTTTGCATGCAGGTGCACATGCACAGACAACAGCACTTATTTACATCAATGCCTTGCACACATAAAACAAGACATATACTCCAAACACAGAACTTACTTTGCTCTTTCAAACCCTTTCCAAAGTTGCTGTAGACAATGTAAAGCTCCACCATGATCATCAACCATACCAACAGCGCCAGTGCAGCTGCAAAGTAAACATAGGTGTGTACACACAGCACAGTTCTGATAATGAGGGTACATCTCACCGCGTACAGATGAATTAGCAATTTAAATTATGGTGCAGTAAGAGTCATGTATCTCTTTATTGAACTTCCCTTTTTTAAAACATCATCCACTTTCATAATTGCTCACTAGTCTTACAAATAAGGTTGGTAGATTGTGGCAATGCTCACACATATGTGTACTTGCTGCAAACGGCAGTGGATAATCATGCAAAAACTTATCATTTGTCTGACCTTCGTCAAATCTACAGCTAGGTCATGGGCTGGTTGTTTTGATGGGGGGGGGGGGGTTTGTTGTTTTTTCTGCCTTGCTGCATAATTTTTTTATTATTTTCTCCATTCTAAAATTTTATTAGTGATACCAGATAAAACAATACTAAACAGAAGTTCAGCATACATCTAGTATGCTGAACAAAGATGCAATTTTGTAAATTAAGATAGCAGTGACGACGGAGAGAGAACTAGAGAACTTAACCTCAACAGCAAGAGAAAAGGAGAGGAAACCAGCGAGCGACAGAGTTAGTTGCATGGCAGATAGCACTACAGCAATTTGTACTCCCACTTTCACTTGAAACTTCGTGCCCACTGCTGAACATAAGCTGTCAACCTGTTAGCCTAGAGAAGGGACATCAAGAGTAGAAGTGTTTTATTATTTTGCTCCACTGATGCCCCACATGATTAGGCATGACTCAAAAGAAGTGATAGATCGAAGTGGGACAATAAGCTGAGCTGTAAAACACTGAGAAGAAGAAATCAATGCAGGCAAAGCCATGTACCTAACTGGATCATTGAGATCACTGATCAAAGCGTTTCAGCATGCCTACAAATACCAGAAGATTGAACAGATTTTTAAATATCTTGTGTTTAGGGGCTGCAAGGATGAGTGTACAGTCATATAGGACATGCGCATATATGTGTACATTTCCACATTCTGTCATTTGTGCATAAATGTACATGCAATTCCATAAGTCTGAGAAAAAGTCAACTCCAAAACTTACTGGCTGCAAGGAGTGAGTAAATGATTGTGGAACTGACATCAATCCCATCTCGTAAGTCAGTGTAAATCTGGTAATGGTAACATTCTATTCTCAGCAACATTTCTCATTATTGTATCTGGCTGTAACTGCATTTAGTTTACTGATCTCTTTAGGTTTATTGCACTGCTAGCTTTTCCCTTTTAGTAATATGATATCACTCTCTGTAAGTGAGCAAGCAGTGGCAGCTAAAAGTTATTTCAACCAAGGAAACAAGGCATCATGCGTGGTTCTTGAGTAACTTTGAAGACATTTTAGATCAATAATAAAAAAAAGTTAACTAAAAGAATCTGAAATTAACATATACAAATGTTCATA
The DNA here is from genome assembly GCF_003073045.1 of Pomacea canaliculata. Classification (NCBI taxonomy): domain Eukaryota; kingdom Metazoa; phylum Mollusca; class Gastropoda; order Architaenioglossa; family Ampullariidae; genus Pomacea; species Pomacea canaliculata. The sequence continues at coordinate 23,217,688 of NC_037598.1, forward strand.
AAAAGTTCGTACTTTAGCTCTGTTGAAAGTAAATTATGCTAAAATAATGCATTGCAATTCAATACTACATGCGTCTTCAAAAGGAAGACAGATCTTACCTTACTATAAGTGAGGGAAAGATGTTATTTTATCTTGGAATGAATTATTTAAGAACCTTTTTGCAAACCATATCAGCTTTAAAAAGAAAAACTTGCAAGAATGGGATTGTGGCAAAAGTTATTTATTTTAGTTAGTCCCAGTGCTCACCTTCGCAGCATAACAAGGAATAAACTAAACAGTGCTCACCTTCACCACTTTATATATGTAGTAGCAGGGTTTAACAAATCCCAGCACAAAAAACAAAATGGCTCCCCACTTCAGTTCCTTCCTAAGCTGAAAACAAACAGAATCTTGCACCAACTGCTTATTGATATATTGCGAAAATATGAAGAGAAAGTTATTGTGAAATTTACATAGTGATGTCACTTTCAATAACAATGAAATCACTGATATTTGAACGTACATGTTTATTGTTATCTTCACTTAAAGGATTAATTTCTAAGCAGATGCCAATGTCTTTGCTCTCACCATGACCCATCCCAGCAGACACCAACCAAATGAGAAGGGAAGGCCAACAGATAAGGAAACTGTCTCGAGCATTGAGAATGATGTCCCCTCCTTCAAGGCCAAAACAACAATGCTGGTCTGCAACATACCAGCACAACCAATACTTTGGTAACTCTCATTGTCAATATCCTTACGATATTTTTTTTTCAAAGTACTGTCAAGGTGCTATAAAGATTATATAAGTAAATGCAATGATAATAATATCTTCATGATATGCACTTACTGAAGTTTGCAGGTCAAACTTGAGCAGACATGAAAAAAGAGCCGCTTGCCGATAAAGTGCTGAAACATGAACATAAATATTGTTTTGGTGGACAAGGATAATTATTTTACACAGGGTGTCACTAATAGGAGAGTACTGCCAAAATATGTGTGTGTTCAGCTGCACCAAATGATATTCCAAGGACTCACCAGTACACCTCCTAGATGAAAATACATATAAAAGCATTTTCGTCAATCTTACATGATTAAATGGAATTTCACCAAAGACAGAAGTGAAAAGGACCTTTTTTGCCATCCAATAGGACTAATCAATGACAGAAACAGTGTCTTTGTTAATTACAATGAATCAGACATACTTTGCAGGAGTTTTGAGGCTCCAACAATGCGGAACTCCAGGTAGCCAAACTGCTTGGATACAATGATGGCAATCAGTATGTTTGGTGGTGCCAGGATGCACGCAACTATCAGACGCACCTGTGCATGAATGAAGAGGAAGCACATACATTTTACCGGTGTATGTAAATTACAATTTAAATAAGTAACCTTTAACTGAACAAGTGGATTGCTCGATTGTTACCTAAACAATGCTTGTTCCCTAAAGAAACTCAATCTAGTGACAAAATATGAGAAAATACATTAGGTAATTATATATAGTATTTCTTTGATTTCAGGGCAAAGTTCTTTGCTTGAAGCAAAAACAGCCAGTACTCACCAGTTTGACAGTGCTGCGTCCTGCAGGATTGAACAGACTGTATTCTAGGATGCAGTACATCAACACCACTAAGATCGCTGCCACAAATGCATAAATCTCGTATACTCTTTCTCGAAGAATGCCATGTACTACATAAAATGCACAGAATCCTGCAAAAGATTTAATACATTCAATTAAGCATCCGGGAAAAGAGTTGAAATCAGAAAAATGTTTTTTACATTCAGTAAAAGCAATCCTTTCTATATCTATATGATCTTGATTTGTATGTCAAACACAAGGAAAAAAACTTTTGAAAAGCATAGGCATCACCATATTATAAATGTCTTTCATTTTTCTACATTATGAATAATGTAATTGCTCAAAACTGCACTGTATATGGATATGCATAAATAAGAGAATAAGAATCTGAGGGTAAAAGAAACAAAGTCTTATTTTTGTTTTTTCTTTTATTTTTAAAACTACGTTGTACACCCAAGCCTGTAATTCTGAGGAAAAGGAAAGTTCAGTGCTTAAATCCTGATGATGTTCATACATTTCTAATGCAATACAAACAGACATTCTGCAACAAAAACTAACATCATTATCATAAACCTAAAAATAACACCACAGGCACAAAAATCCTATCAAATTTGTTTCACAGCTTACATAATTTACCATATATTGAATAAAAGGCTGGATGAAGTAACCATGTCTAAGTTTTAATTTAAAGTAGGATGAAATCTTGAAAATAGACAGTATTCTCTACCTCACTTTAGAAAACCAAAAAGAAATATTGCTGTCAAGATGTGGTAAAAATATAATGAGAGATATTTAACTCAGTCCCCAAACTTTCACCTAACCAACAAATAAATTTTGAAAACTGATCATCATAGCATCAACAGTATCTCACATTCATTGCAGCTCACCTGCATTGATAAGGAGAAGAATGGTGAAGGTGAAGTCGGGTGACTCCAGATCTGTCTCAGCTACCTCAACAAGCCTTACAATTGTCAGGCATATTGCTGCGAGTATGTTGACAGCAGAATAACTAAAAATGCCCACTCTTTTGGAAATAATCCAGCAAATGTCTTAGACTGGAAAAAAAACAAAACAATAATCATTGATAAAATAAATTTATTTACAAGGTGTTTTCGTCTAATCTGTGTGTGGGCGCACATATACATACACAACTTGCTGGGAGTGTATGTCCTTGTATAAGGAAGAAAGAGGATGTGTGAAAAATTAAAAAAAAACTAATGCAGTGTTACCTGTGCATTTATGTCTGTGACCTTATTCTGCACCTATAACACTGATTTTTACATTCTAAGATTAATAGATGTGAAAGATAAAAAGTACTATTAGAATATAATTATCAGAGAACAGAACAGCATTGCAGTGTGTTGAGCATTTTTTCTGCTAAATATGATTTCGCCATTCAGTTTATTTAATGGAAGGGGCGTAAAACATTTATGTCAACATTAGCGTAAGCAATCCTGGAAATACGTAGTTTCAAAGCTGAAATCAACAGAGATCGTTTCAGTTCCGCCCTAACTCTATATTCTAAAGCGGCCGATTTTATTATTAAATCAACAGATTGTCGGGACAATAATTCCTAAAACAATACACTTAATGAACACGGGAAGCTATTTTATTGCTGACCAGAGATGCACGCCTTTTTATTTCCCAATACTTTATAATCAAACTTGAATTGCGACATAAAGTACTGACACTACCTTTCCTAGTGCAGTCGTGACGGTGTATTTTGGAACATCTGTGATCCCGTATTTAGAATAATCACTAGAAGTGTTTAGGTCCTCCTCTGTCAAACCATGACTGGGATTTTCCATGCTTTTCATTCCAGCTTATTTCGCTCGATACCTACTCGCAACATGACAACAGGGCAAACGCAGCGCCCATGTTAGAAGTCACATGATAGTTTATATTTAGCACAACTTTTGACCAATCAGAATATTTTCAACTATAAAAACCTGGCTTTGCTCGTGGACTTGTTTGTGACGAGAGGGAGGGACAGGGAATGACTCTGTACCCGCATTAGCTCGTGGTGTACCCGTGACCGCGGCTGGATAGGGAACCCATTCTTGTTCAGTAATTTTTCTTTGTTCATTTTCTTTTTGTTTTTAAATAAAAGAGAAAGGAAAATGCATCACGAGGAAAAACTAAATAAAGCTAGCCTTCAAAGAAGCGTTATGAAGTATATATATAATAGGGTTTCACCTGTGACTGCTACCTTTACATAATACTTGAGAGCTGTGATGGAAAGGTCGTCTGTCCTGGGGATCCGAGCTGGCTTTCAGCAGCCCTGCATATACACCTGTTGTTACAAAGTGTATTCCGGTAGGAAAACATTTCAGCATTTTTATTATTCTTTCTAGCAAACATATATGTACAGTTTTATCCGATGACGTCATTATAATTATTAATTGCCTTATAAAGTTAAGGTTTTTCATTTAAATTAAAGTTTAGGTCTGAGACCAGCACTCTGCTTGCACATAAAATTCAAGTGACATACAATTACATTTCTGCATTGCTGCTGTGTGAGATCTAGTGGTGGCAGATTATAGTTCTCCCGGTGCATCGTATCACAAATTTCAAAGTAAACAAAATTTAATGCAAGGTGTAATATTTTATGATCCATGTAAAGCTAAATTTGGGATAAGGGTAGGATGGGGTCATCAATGGGCTGGTAGCATCTGTTGGCAAGACAGGGCAAATTTGTGTAGACGATATTTAGATCGCGCTACTCACAGTGGCACACCACAAGAAAAGATATTATAGGAGGATCGGGTAGATAGCTGCACCACAAGAGAGATGAAGTGTACAAAACATCTTTTGCTTCTTTTTCGCTGTTGCTTGATGACATTTTTGTTGAAACAGATTTCTCATTTTTAATATTATAATTATTGCTATTTCATATTTTCATTGCAGTTGTTTTTATAATCATCATCATCTATATGAACGACATAAGATATTGTTTGTTTATTATTTTCACGAAAGCATATACGACTACAGTATTAGGTGAATGTACAAGTAGCACGCACATCTTCATTTTTGTAAGAATCGAAGACAAATTATATACATAGATGATTCTTTCAACTAGGAAACTCGATCTCAACAAGAAGGGATTAACTAAGAATCTAATTAAGGATCGAAAACAATTTAAGGTAATTAATTACACCATATATAACTAATTAGTGTGCCAGTTGATCATAATTATGTTTGTAAAGACCGTCTCTCTCTCTTCTCATACACACTATGTAGGTTCCTGTCGACGCGAAAACTCGACCTTTGCTTACTCAAACAATAAGAACAATACTTTCTCTTGTAATGAGAGCTGGAATATAAATATATATTGCTCTTTCGACCTCAGAAGAAAAGGGAAATGAACTGTCGATGATCTTTTTCGCCAGGTAAAGTCTGGGGCAGCAGGCAGTTGACTGAGCCATTAGTTCAAACAGGCTCCACCTGGCGGTGATGGGCTGGGCCAGACATGACAATGAAGATGGTCGGGTGGGGGTGACGCATGGAGTTGTCGCGCGGTCTTGCTGTGGGTCGACTGACGGTGTCATCACACAGCCAGCAGTGATTAGGGCGAGCGAGCGGGCCCACGGTCACGTGACTTCAGCAAACGCGTTTTTGTCTGAGTGTGAGCGTGCGTGAGAAAGAAACAGCGACAGATGAATGAAAAAAAAAATGATGAAAGAAAAAAGGAAAAAAAAATTTAAGCAATGATGGAAAAAGGAAAGACGGTCTGAAGAAAGAAGAGAGAGGAAGGAAGGATGGATAGAAGCGAAAACAGAAGGAAGAAATGATTGAAAGAAAAGAAGAGTAGGTGAGTCAGTGAGTCCTTTTTTTTAAAAGGGGAGAGAGTGACTGCTTGAGACTGTCAACAGAACAAGAAAATGAATTACGAGAGCTGAACGATGTCGGAATTGTTGAAAAGAATAGTCATTGCTGATGTAACGTCTTCCATTTGTCAGTTTTCGAGCACAAGCTGACGGATGGAAGGATGGATAGATTCCTCCTGCCTCGACTTGAGGTGTGTGAGTATGCGCGCGCGAGTACGTGCGTGCGTCTCTGTCTCTCTTCCCCATTTTTGTCCTCTCATCCCCCCCCCTCTTTCTCTACCCTACAGATGAGGGATGGCGATGCAGGTGAGGGCGGAGTCGACCTACGTGAGCTCGCTGGATTCAGCGCCTGCCGTCTAGCGTTAACAGATAATCGTCGTCCTGTGTACAGACGGCCTGCCACACCTAGGACCGGCCAGACGACGGTTAGAGCGCTTTTGCTCGCAGTGTGCAAGAAGAGCAGCTACACGTAAGTATGCTTCTACCTTTCACGCTACCTTTAGACCTGCACATACCTGTGATTCATCATTACACTCCTTTTAAACATCACTAGTGGTAGTACTCATAAAGCCTTTGTTAATCGTCCCATTGTAAAATTATCTAAAATTAATATTTTGTTAATTAATATCAGTGAAATGATTTTACATTAAGAAACCTCCCATTGGACATCTGATGCTGTCAAGACCGATTCTCTGTCTCGGATTATCCAAGTGATGTAGCCTGTGAGTAACACTGTGAAATACAATATCACAAAACGCTGTAAATAATCTCATCTGTGATTAATATTGTGAAATACTGGATCAGTTAATGAGATTGGTAAAGGATTAGGTGTGATAAACTAGTCCTTTCTATTTCTCAGACATGATAAACAGACTATCAAGGATTCAAGATCGTGAAGGATTGCATGAATAGCATAGGTATGAGATATATTTAATTGGACATTTGCTACAACGGATCGAAAAGTCGACCTTCACTGTTACAAAACAAAGCAAAAAAAAAAAAAATAAAATAAATTAGCTAGCCACCCTTGTACACAAACTCTCTCTCTTAAACACACACACTCCTGCCCGGGGATGTGTATACATATGCTTGTGTGTGTGTTTGAACGGTCACTATGTGACGGTGCATCTATGACTTCGTACATCGTTACCAGTAGAGAAAGGAGAGAAGATGGAGGAGTAGGAGTAACCGAAGGAGGTGTAAATATCTCTCTCTCTTATACTGTTATATCGTGGAGAACGTGTAAAACCTGTTAGCCAAAAGGAAAGGTGAGTGAACAATTAAACTTCCTTTCTGCCGAGGTTCATATCGCGCGCGTGGGTTGCAGCGCCCTCAGTCCACCTGTTCTGCTGCGTCAGAAGTTCACTCACGGGGCGGAGATGTTGCCAGTGATGACGCCGTTGAATAGCGACGTTGAATAGCAGCCATTAACCGTCACCTCCCTGTATATCACCCGCGCGTGTGTGTATTTCATAAAGACCGCTATAAGTGTTTACTTTGTATCTATATTGTCTTCTTCTGCTGCTGATACGGCAAACAAACTCTTGTGTCATTGGCCTATTACATCCTGAAAATATTAGATTAATAATAAATAATTAATCAAAGTATCGGATATCATCGCTAGTAAAAACGTTCTCCACTTTCCACATTATCACCTTAATTAGTTCTCCTGTCAGCAGTTCTTCCGGTACGAACACGTGACTCCAGCCAGAGCTGTATACAGGTCCTCTGCTCCAGCATCGCCGGCTACACGTCGGGTGATGACAAACAACCAGACGACTGCATTCTCTTCAGCAACTTTGTTGGTTGTTTGGATCGAGGCTGCCTCGATCCTTTGTTGGCCATTGTTCCGTAAGAACAGCCAGGTAGAACCGGAAGAGATGTCGGAAATGTGACCGCAGGACGATCGAAGTAATCGATTCCCACCCCAGTAATGAAGGCCGGGTACCCAGTAAACGACGCTGTAGTGTAGAGAAAATGTAGTGAAGGAAATTGCACTGAACTTTCATTTCCTTGCGCGCGCGTGTGTGTGCGAGCTCGCTCGCTCTGCCAGTCTCAAATGTTATGCCAAAGTTTTACGAACCTCCATATTGTCATTGACTATAAGATCTCATTGATGCCATCACTAATTTGACAATCAAAAGAGTCAAACCAGGACGTATATTACGCATGATCTACTCGCTGTCCCATTTCAAGGGATTGCGTGCCGGTGTTGCCATGGTGACAAAGGTTGGTCATTACCTACAATTCTATCTTTATCGACACAGAATATTCACCTCCTCCTCTAACCCGATTTTCCATCCTTTGTGGACGCTAAGTTCTGTCGCAAGAGGAAGTGGACTATTATGACCTATCTGTTGTACACGAGCGCCCGCGCGCACACACACAGAAAGAATTGTGTTGTCTACAGGTCCTGTAGCTCGAAGGCGATGTAGAGGTGGGGAGGAGGACACAGTTCTCCCAGCAACGACCTGCATCTAACCAATCATTTCGCCCCGTTTAGGTAATCGAAGACAGTTTGCACAAGGTGGAAAAGAGAGAGAGAAACAATGGCCTCTACCATGCCTCAGTCTTTGGACTTGGACAACAGTGTTGACAGCGACCAGCCTGCAATTCGTCTTTCTGTCTGCTGGGAAAGAGAGACCGTGTAAAGCTGGTGTTTACTGATGGAGGAATAGTCTGTTTACTAATGGAAGAACAGTCTCCTCCGGAAGCGGTATCTCTGCGTGACTAAGGGTGACATTTTTCTTTTTACAGAAAGTGATGTTGCAAGTTGTTGTCAAGTGTGTATCGGGTGTAAACATAACGTAGCATATGGCCATCCTAGAACTGATCTTGGCGTCTACATCGATGTGTCTACTTCCATTCAGCCGCCTTAATTGATTTTTGTTTTAATGTTCGGACTGTTCCATAAACAACGCTACAAGTTTAAATATGGGAGAATCCTGAACCTTTGGATCTTTAGGTAAGAATACGTCTTACATGTTAAAGTGATGTTAAAGCTGCCCACACTAATAGCTAATTAGTCCAAGAGTTTAGGATTCATTTTCCTCTCAGAGATGTTTGGAGAAGTAATCTTATCCAGCAACATACCCTGAAGAGCCTCATCTTCTCTTATAGAACAGTTATGATAGATTGTTACAGTCTATGCTGCACTGTTGGGATGTATTTGTACATGAATTATTATTTTACTGTGAGTTTTGTTCGATCCTTTGGACAAAAGTACCCTGCTTGTCTGTTCCTTACAATGCACTATTTATTTATATTACAGGAGGGTCTTTGCGTTTCCGTAACACTTTAACGGTCTCTAAAGTCTAAACGTTATGTTGTCTGTTGTCAATATTTTTCTCTCTTAGCAGTATCTGTTTAACCATTATTGTACTAGCTGTCTCCTTATTTACTTTTTTTCCACTGATTTATTTATTTTGTTTATTTTTGCCCGAACGTTGCTTTTATGTTATAAAACGTTTTAGATTCACCTGCTTTCGCTCATGTCATGAGTTGTCTTCCACTCCATGCGCTTTCCTTTCATCCCATTCCTCCCACATTCATCCTAACCTCGTCCTCCATCCTAACACGATGAAGTCAACAGATGCTCGTAATTATTCATAGGACTAGGGTGGATTGCGATGTTTCCGGGCGGAGATACACAAGGGCAGACAATCAATTCACCACCCTACCGTAAAATTTAATTTCGGCCGACAAGACGGAGTAGGATGTTTGGAGTTCATGCACAGAATTGGGCTTAAAGACCTACCCGATAGGCAAATAAAGAAATCAAATCCTCCACATCATGTGCAGCATTGCCATGTATATCTCGTCAAGGCTACAGACAATAGAACTGCTGCGAGTGGATGTTTGTTTGGCGAATCCATCGATACAGATTTTGAATTTTCAATTCACATGATGATGTGTACGTGGGAATTTTGTATCAAACATGACAGGGCTGACCTCCCCAACAGCCCCCGTTTTAATTCTTTCCCCACCCTACTCTCCCACCTCTTTCTCTCACGTGCAGAAACCGTTGTGTCCACCGCCGGGTATAACAATTAGGGTCCACAGGGCCTGTTACGGTTCTTGCCGGGTGCACTGTGCATTGGCACACACTTGTCCCATGCAGACGTATGTGCACGCGCGTCAGTTTTTTTTTTTTTTTAGCGGCTCGATCGCGTAAGGTAAATTTGTTTATGATTATCGCCCTTATAAGAACGCCCGTCTGACGTAAGTTTGCACACCAGAGGCAGCGGCAGCGAACGCTGTCGACGCAGTGGTCTGTTTAAAGTTTCTCCAGGTTAATATAAACAACCCCGTTTCTACCACCAGACTTTTCCTCTGCTGTGTGAAGCAGTGGAGGGAGGGGAGGAAATGGGATATGCGCATGCGCACTTTAAACGCTTGCAGTTGGCGATGGATGCTGCCACGAGTACAAACGTAAAATAATTGCAAAGCCACAATGTTTATGCATGAATTGGACTTTCAACTTTTTCAGATACTAAAACAGTTGACACGAAGAGAGACCCATCCCCGAAAGTTGAAGACAAACTAAGAGTGCATCGGATCTGAAACTCTTGCCTTCTCCATTCTTGCCAGCGCCATGCCTTCCACAATACACACTCTCCGCACACCACGTGATCACAGTGCCGACAGGAGGACGGCGACAATGAAAACGACCAGTAAGTCCTTCCTTTTCTCGCAGGTTCCTTGATGGATAACTTGACCGTATTTCAGGAACTTTAGACCAATTGTGGAAAAAAAAAATAGTGACACCACATGCAGCTCATTGTCTCGGGGTTATGTGACTACTTTGCTATTCTTTGAGCTATGCAATCATCTGGGGCCGTAGTTATAAAGCGAGGGTAAGCGCGTGTTCTACCTGAAATAAGCGCGTTAAACGAAAGAGCGGCAGTTTTGTTTTGTTGTAGTGAATCAGATCAGTAGAAAGTAACAGGAACAGAGGAAAATACAAACAAAAGAGATCGACATTGGCATAGACACGTGTATATGTCGACTTACTGGACATAAATACCCACACAAGGGCTGATGGACATATGAGCATACAGATTTACGAACATAGAGATGAGCGTCAACGTGTTAGTAACATTCTGTTACCGGTAGCCGGTTAATGCTTCGGTGAGGGATACGGACACAACACCTCAGTTCAAAACTGAAAAAAGTGCTGTTTCTTCTGTTTCAGAAGGCGGCGAGGCGGTGCTGAAGAACCTGGCCGAACAGTTGCTGACGTCGGACGAGTGCTGGACCTTCAAGCAGGCGCTGCAGCACTTCCGCCGCACGCGGTCCGTGCCGACTCTGTGCGCCCAGGTGCGGCCCCTCATCAGCACCACGGAGCGTCTGATGCTGCTGGTCGAGCTGTCCCACCACCTGCCCACCGAGCCGCTGCGCCGCGACTTCCACCGCCTGTGCACGCTGCAGTTCCCCAAGTACCACACCTTCCTGCGCTACTTCACTCCTCACTCCCCGGCCGGCGGCGGGTCAAAGGTCGTGGCTCAGGACCCCAAGGGGCACCTGCAGGTGGTGCGCACGCGCTACGAGGACGGGCTGATCGTCACGGAGACTGACGTCACGGGCCCGGCGGGGCGAAGCACTCGCACCGAAGCCCGCTCCGTGGAGCCGCATGAGGTCCAGCGTCATGAGAACGGTTTCCTGACCACCGGCCACAAGAGCAACTACTCGAGCCGAGCGCGGAGTGTCAGTCCCTATGCCGTGTCGTCCGCGGGATCGGCCAGCAGCACCTTGCACAAGAGTCACCTGTCCAGCGACGCGAAGGTAAGAACTTCCTTTACCTCCTCCATCATCATCAGCATCAGCATCATCCATCCTCAATTATCCACAATCATCCATTCATTATCAATCATCATCATCAAAAACCCAACCTAACCATAAGCTCACGCGCCAGGAATAACAATTATTTTGCTGTCCAGTGGCCAAGCACCTGGCTTCCTTGGAACAGGGCAGCTGAAGATCCTGAGTGGCTCCTTCCAGTCGCTGGCCAGACCCAATCACCACGTCACCAACCAGGAGGATCTAGACGGAGGTTCCCAGCAGAAGCGTGTCTTGCTGTCTAGGAGAAGTGATGGCAGCCTGGGGGTGGGCATCAAGGGAGGGATCGAGTACGGCACTCCCATCGTCATCCATGTCGTCGAAGACGGCAGCCAGGCTCAGCAACAGGTCAGGCTGACCTCCCCCTCTACTTGACCTGACGGTCCGGGTCGCGTCTCTCCCCTTCCACCTACACTCCCCAATCCTTGCAATAAATGTCACCCTGATAATCTGTATTCATGAAGGAAAGGTGAGCGGTCACCCGGGCTAAATGGGGAAATCAAGGAAAATCTTCTTGTCACAGCAGTCACGAGGGACCGTCTAGACCTCGTGGACGTTGCTTTATGTTACTTTGTTCTAGGAAATATTTGCCACTACATTCCCAGGACTAACGCAACATCCACGAAGCCTGGACACCTCTTCATAGCTACGGACACAAAACGCTAGTTACTACCAGTCAATGTATATCTCCTTCTACTGTAACTACTAGTTATTATCGGTCGTTTTTAGTCCCGTCTATAGCTGTGTCAAAAGCGTATTCAATGTCAGTCTACACTCCCTATCCTTGCTGCTTGTGCCAAAGTATCTTTCCCTACCGCATTTACCTATTCCTCTCTCCTCCGTCAGACCCTTTCTCTCTCCACCTTTGTTTGGTCTTTCAAGTGCCTTTGCAACAGGCATGTCATAGTGATTTGAAAGTCCGATGGATGTTTGCATAACCCCACGCATCAACACGGCTTGAACATCCTTGAGCGATGCATGTAAATGATGTCAGGGGTGTATTTTAAAATAAGAGTAAAAAGAAAAGTTGTCCGCGTTTACCTTCGACCTCTTTGCCCTGCTCCTCTCCTTTGTAGAATTAAAATCAAATCTTCCTGTGACTTCATGCAGGGGCTGAGCGTGGGGGACAAGATTGTGGACGTCAACGGGAAGGACTTCCGGAATGTGACGCACGCGGAGGCGGTTAGCGCGATGCGTAACGCCTGGAACGTCATCATGATCGTGGAGCCCGCAGGCCCAAACACTGACGTCACCAACGACAGCCGTGAGTCGCACTCACTGCACCAACAGGCAGTCTCAGTCTCAAGTAGAGAATGTGCAAACAGCCCCGTTATACTATTTCCTTCGAGTACTCAAAGAAATATATATTGTATATATTTATACCCATATTGAGTCATAAAGTGGCATTCGTTTATTATTATGATTCATTTATTTACTTGCTTATTTCTGGAGACTATCCAATTGATAATTCATGCGTAGCCAGTTAAGATAGGTATGGAGAGAGAAACGTAGAGATGAAGGAATCAGATAGACATGAATTAATTTAGACGAGGAAGATAGCAAAATAGATAGTGGATGACTCATTTTTTTTAAAATGCACATAGGTCATGCAAACTTATTAAAGAAACTGTGGCTGAAAGCTGAGGTGACAGTTATCGAGGGCAAAAACCCACACCCAATGATGTAAAAGAGAATATATCTATCACGAAATCTCACAACCAAGATCTGACAGGCAGATTATTAGTTTAAGAAAACACAAAACCACCCAAGAAAACTAGTTTGCTCTCATACCCAAAACGGGTGGGGGAGTGTCACTAAAAGTCATGTCTCTCTGTACACTCCTCCCTACGCAGTAGTGCAGCAATAGTTTTCAAAATTTGCTTTCGTTACTTTTTTTACAAACCGTGTTTGCTATTTCTGAACGCTGAAGAATTGAAAATATGTCTCCCCTTGTCTTTTGTGTGTGCATTTACCATTGGCGATAAACAGGCCGCACACCCCTTATTTATACAAGTATGTGCAAACTCTGGACCGTGGCGAGGCCGCGTTGCCGGGTGCACAGCTTTGTGGGGGCACAGGACACCATCGACAAATGGCATGCTTTCATTCTATCCACCCACTCACAGATTTTTAGTTCTTCTTTCTGTCTGTCTTTCTGTCTGTCTTTCTGTCTGTTGCTCTTCTTCCCCCTTTTTACAATTATGGTGGCATTTACTGATCCTCAGGTATTATTTTACAAGTCAGTGACTTTGTAAGTGGAAATCAAGGGAAAGCACTTTAAAAAAAAAAGCCAGAAATCTCAGAGACAAACAATGGGTTGCTGGTGCACTGCATATGGTGCACACGACCAGCTGTTGATTTAAAAAAAGAATAATCAAAAACCTTGAAGAACTTAAGTTATGTGCAGAATGCATGTCACCCCAATAAACAACAACAAAAAAAAAAAAAAAAAAAAAAAAAAAACAGTGCTATTTCTAAATGTTTTGTGAAAAAAGTCTTTTTTTAATATACCCTCGTCAGGGGTAGATAACGAGAACCTCGCTCGAAGGACAGAGGATTCTGGCGGGGCGGAGATGGAGGTCCACGTATACCCGGATTTGAACGGCAGACTTGGTTGTGCAGTCAGCAGGTCTGTATGTTCGTGTGTGCACGCATGCGACAGTGTGCATTTGTGTGTGTGTACGCGCTTGCATCTGGTGTGTCAAGTATTTTCGCGAGGGTATGCACTTTTGTACATGTGTATGCCGTACTTTGTATCTACAATGCATCAGACATCCTGTATAATCATACAAATATACAAATACTACCGGTCAATCAAGACATATTTTATAAGTACGTGGCCTGAAGACGCCATCTTAGCTGGACACCACAGAGAAGGAAACTAGCAGGTAGAAAAAACTTTAACAAATATAACTCGAAAACTGTTTTGTCTGGAAACGTTTTCCACAAACATTGGAATCAAATCAGATCATTGAGTTTTGAGTTTTGAGATGTGATGAGATGATTCGATGCTGTGATGACGTTTCCAGGGACATGATGACTGGTGAGTTGCTGCTCGTGGGGGTCGAGTCGCAGTCATCTGCCAGCAAGGCCGGGCTCAGCAAAGGGGACATTATTTTGCAAGTGAGTATGGACCTTTTCGATTGAAAGATATACAGAAATTAATCGTTTTCGATACTTCCACATCATTTTTATATATCCACTCTCGTATTTTATTTATTTTATCTTTTTTTCTGCTTATCTTCTTTTCCCTGAGGGCATCGTTAGAAGAAATTTGTCTGCTTTCATCAAATTAGCCATTAGCAAAGCTTGGTATTTTCTCGTGGTTTGTTTGCTTCACCACAGATCGACGGCGTGGACGTTACGTCACTGACAGAAAAGCAGATCGCCACGCTCACCAACGCCAAGCACGTGCGCCTCACAATAAAGCGAACGCACGCGAGTGCAACAGGTAGGAGCACGTGACCTGCCAGGTGGAGGTTCTGCAGTGTCACACTTGCATCTTTCTAAACAAAATAAACGCAGTATTTTGTTGTCACTTCTTGCCCAAAGAGTAATCAGTGAGAAATCTTTTAATAGATTAGGTTAGAACGTCGAGCGGACGAGGGGCGTGTGGTTGAGTGATCCGGAGTTAAATATGAAACCTACTTAATATGTTATTCTAGTGATGAGCTTGATTTGATTGCTTCTATTCAGAAATTTATTTAAAAGGAATATTACTTGCTGAGAGATAACTTCTTCGCCTAATTTACTGTCTTTTTCTTTAGGAACAACAGGCAAAACAGGCCGAGAAACATTGTTCAGGTAACATACCTTTTCCTTAGAAAAGATTTAACGTGAAAAAAAAAATTATTTCAAAAGAAGGAAACCGTTTATGAACCTTTCTGATGAGGCAGTGCTTTCTAGTATTTCTAGAACCATCGAGTTGTCCAGATGTCATTACACACACGATTTATAGCAAGCCAATATACGCACACGTCACTAAGCGATATATTGATGCATTTTTTAAACATTGAGTGAACCAACGGTTACCCCAGATGTTTAGAAGTTTACTTTTTCTGAACAGTGATGACGTCTTCAGCCCTCTGGACTTCTCTTCGCCTAACAAAAATGACCTCTTCTTCGCTGCATCTTCACCTCGCTTTTCGGGTCGAAGTCGAAGTGTAGATCGGTTGTTATCGTCTCGTTCTCCCACCCGTCCCGCAGGACCCGATGCTTGGTCCAAAGCCGAATCTAGCTGGGATATACACGGGTACGCCGAGTCTCATAGCGACGACGACTTCCAGCAGCGGGTCAACCGACCTCGTCCCTACGCGACTTCTTCGGCAGCGACCGTGGTGCACAGTGCCCGATATGAAGAAGAGGGTCTGTGGAGCACTGGGACTCGCGGGCGTGCGGCTACCCGACAAACGCCTTCAGAAGGGCCTCGCTACACCCTTGTGTACACCCCGCAAGGCTTGGCTGACGAGACCACCACTCACACGGCGACGACGCGGCAGCAAGCATCAGCTGCAGTTGCTACCACCACGCAGTCACGCGGCAACAAGACGCGATACATCTCTAACCGTTCTCGCTCCCAGGAGTCGTCCTCCCACGCGTCTGTGGCGGACAATGACCTGCAGATGGCTGTGCAGTCAGGCGTGGAGAAGCGGCAGCGCGCGTTGAGACTGTCCATGCACCAAGTTCCTGACGACCACGAAGACTGGAAAATCTGACGAGGTCGACAAAAGAAGTAATGCGGCAGACTTCGTTCAAGTTGCCAAGATTTCAGAAAAAAAAAGAGAAAAAACAGAAAGAAAGAAAGCAAAGCGTGCATCCTACTTCAAGAAGACGGTCACTCTTTCTCCTCCAGCTCTGTTTTTTTTTTGTGGAGACTGTGGAGAGGGATACTGGTGGTGGCCTTTTTTTAATTTGGTGTCTGCGCGCGTATTTGTGTGCAACACCTTCGGTTTTGCTTCCCAGTCTGCCAGAATTGTTTCACGTGCTTTCTGTTCTTCTGTCAGTATTTATCTGTCTTTGCTCACCCCTACTCACTTGGTTTCAACTGTCCTTTAAAGATGGCTCACCACATGTCGACTTTAAGGTTTCGTGCTTCTTTTCTCCACTGCTACCAAAGATTGTGTTTGTGTGTGTGGACTTAAAGTCGAATCAGAACAGCATGAGCCATATTAACAGGCCTTGATACCAATCCCAGTGCAAAAGTAAACCCAAACCAAAATCCCGCAATTGGGGTGGGCCGGTGATTATTCACTTTGGTACTTCAGGCCCATTGGTTAGTTTTCCATATTTGTTTTGAAGAGAGCTTTTCTGAAGGCCTTACAGCAAGTCTATGTACCCCAAGACCGTATATGGTCGGTCCTTGATGTAGCTGATAGTTGTGGACTAACCGTAAAATTCAGAATCCAGCCGGCTGTCAACGAAATACAGACAACCCAGTTCAGCTCTGCAGGTGTCCACCTGACCACCTTCCTGTTCAAAACGACGCGATTTTTGGTCGTTTTTCGAGGAGATAGACATTTCGTTTCGTACATTCGCTAAATAGCGAGCGTTATCTTCTTATGCTTTTGAAACAACAACAAACTCTCAAGAGCTCCTAACAATCAGTGTGGCGCGCCTTGTCTCATGCCTGATAAGGTCATGTCACGTGGTTAAGTGTTTGCATACTTCATGAAAGCCGCGGCAGCTCTGTAAATTTGTTAAAAATCGGCCATAGCTTTGCAGAAACTGTGTGCAATAAAAAGGAATTCACAACTGGCGGCACTAGCTTCTGCCGTTCTCTACAAAAGCTATGTTGTGTGCATGTTGTTTACAACTTGAAAGGGAGTTATTATAGCGCTAGGGAAAATCATATTAGCAATCTTTTGTCAACACTTAGTGTAATTGGTTTATCCTGTTACTTTTTCCTCTCTGTGTTCATGTTACTAGCAAATGTTCCCTGAGCATATGCGTTTGTGTGATTGCCTGATTGCGATGCCCTTCTGTCATACGGAATCATTACGTGCTGCATCATGTAAAGCGCACAAGACCAAGTCCTTGGTACAAAACACTGTGGCCACACTAGCAGGACACCGGGAATCCTACCTACAACAGTCAAGCACTGTAAGCTGGTCTTGTTTGGCGTGTGACCCGGCACGACACTTTGTCGATGACTGTCCAAGGTACCTTGCAGGGTGGTCGACACCGCGGTGGCCAGAGGAACTGACAGGAATGTGAAGGAATGAACTAGCTGCGGGCCTTGTTAGTTCCATGTGCTCCTCTCAACGACCGGTACCCGTCAAGGGTGGAATGGCTGAATGACAACTCAGATCACTTGTCAGTTCGACCACTGTGCAAGACTACTTGACCACAGCAATAAAATGTGTTGGCTACTAGTCGAAGACATGTTGGGGCCATGCATTCTGTGAGAAATGTACAGCAAGCAGATATTACCTTCAATTTTCAAAAAAACAAAACAAAACAAAAAACATTTCACATGCACTGAAATCAACATAATTTTTTTATTGCATTCTTTAATGGTCAGCAATATTTAGGTCTCCTACATCACCTACACGCATAACAGTAGTTTGTGGGCTGCCACTAACAATCATGTAGGTCCTAGTAACCATGTGCCATGTTCACACATAAGCATAATCACATGAGCACAAGTACCTCCCTGCGTGCACACCTCAAAACTTTTAAAATTACATAAAAATTATAAAAAGGTGCTAAAAATTGTTCTGCAGACATTGTCATTTCATTGATAAAACAATCTACAAAAGCTAATTGGTTTCATTCTCTTCGCTTCCTAAACCACGATCAAAAATAAACAGAAATTAAGAGTATAAAGCTAATATCAATAACTTTCAATATCCAGATATCCATGTCTGCCAGGTTCCACCATTTATGAATAGTAAAAAAGAGCACAGAAGATGTATTCTGCCTGAACCTGCCCAACGCTGTGATGCTAAGATGGCATTTGGTATTCCACAATAACCATTATCTTTGAAGTCCAATGTTTCTGCACCAATGAGAATGAACAGAATCATCTCCCTTTGAGAAAAAAACTTGCACTGATGGTTGCTGTGACCAGAGAAGGGGGTCAATTTAAATCTTAACAACTTACGTGCATACCTATATATCTCCATTCCAGCTTGCCAGCCACCAAAATATATCTCAAACCAGACACTTAGGGCATGAAGAATAAGGACTTAAAAGTGTAATCTATACATAGATTATAGGTCATGCAATATGGCAGTGGTTTTCACAAAGGAAGTGGAGGTTAATGAGGGCAGTTCTGTGAACATTTGTATGGCCTTCAAAAATCCAGTAGTTTTTTTTTTAAACAAACAAACAAAGACACAGAAGTTATACCCTGTAAAATCTCACCCTGTTCTGCAGCTTGTTCTGGGTTTTGATAGGTATCTTACTCCCCTAACCTCCTCTACCCCATATCTTTGCCATTCTCATTTTGATGTTATTCCTTCTGTATACAGCAGCACTGCATTAT